>NC_034183.2:46823114-47146655 GCF_002021735.2 Oncorhynchus kisutch | reverse complement strand
GTGGCACATATTTAATGACTATATAAATGTATCAGAAAAAGTCAAATGTCAATTCAATACTGAGACCAACTTTGATGGTTCACAATGGAGATTATTTTAGATGAGATCACACCATGCTCATTGTACAGTATTTACGAAAACTGCACCCATAAACAGTGTACAGTACCATTGCCACCTACTGGCCTTTCTTGGTATTGCTGGTTGTAAATACAAACACCTGCAAATATAGTGGTCTGATAAGGAACACTGCTATAACTATTATATGTAGTAGTAGTATTATAATGATTTAAACATTTGAACAATTTGGGACAGCCCTTCAGTTAACTACCTATCAATTATCCAGTAGTAGTGATTATGGTTCCTCAATATGCATTTAACATATTACAATGTAGGCTATGTGTTACAGCACTACTTTTGGTGAGAATTTAATGTAATTGTCCCCTCAAGTTGATATCAGATTTTCATCCCTGGGTATAACGTGCAACACTAATACTGACTAGTTTTGTCATGATTTTCAGTATGGCTAGGAAACAAATCACGAAGCTGTGGAATTAACTTTTTCTATAATGTTGAGTGACGGTGACAAGTTTCTCCTTGACTGCGCAAGTTTGAAATTTGATTACATTGCATGCGTACTGCCCAGAATTACTGATCTACAAATCACCTTGCATCCCAAATACCTAGTCATTGTGATCAACATTAGTGTTTCTGTTCCTCACCTTGGCTTGCTTTAACTGATCCCCTCCAACCTGCTGTCTGGGTCCCTCAGAGCTGGGCGGTCTCCTGAAGTATGTGCGGCCGTTTCTGAATTCCATCAGCAATGCCAAGGCGGCGCGGCTGGTGCGCTCGCTGCTGGACCTGTTTCTAGACATGGAGGCAGCTACAGGCCAGGAGGTGGAGCTGTGTCTGGAGTGCATCGAGTGGGCCATGGCTGAGAAGAGAACATTCCTCAGACAGGCCCTGGAGGTGAGGAGTGGAAGAGGGGACTCCACTGGAAGAGAGCTGAGCGGGAGCACTGACATGATGGGTTTGGTTCACCTCACTAAATGGTTTACAGTGGATGGAAATTAAGCCCGTCTTTGGGTTCTTGAGTCTATTTCGCTCTATGTAGCGCTGCAGTTCTTGCTTCAAGGGCCATTGGTGGATCTTGATGACACATTTCAATTCTGTCAATTTGGGAATTGAGTTGAAATTCCAATTGAACAATTTTAGAATTTTCTTAAAATGGACCTCTGGTGGTTATGTTAGATGAGGTGGTGTTATCCTTGACTTTGTCTCTCTCTCTAGGCTCGTCTCATCTCTCTGTATTTTGACACAAAGCGGTATCAAGAGGCGCTTCATCTAGGTGTGTTTTTTGTTTGTACTGAAACAAAAATATATTAATCACAACAAAAAGAGCAGAATATGATTACAGTTGGTATTCCTAATAAGTGCACATCAGATACATGTTAACTCTGTTTTATACACTTCAGTTGAACAGTCCCAATTAAAGTACTTTAAAAAATGCCCTTCATATCTGCCAACTCTGGCTTGGCGTATTCATTCATGTCTCTCCCTTTCTCTCCATCCCTCCCTCTTCCATCCCTCTCTCCCACAGGCACCCAGCTACTCCAGGAACTGAAGAAAATGGATGACAAGGCCCTGCTGGTGGAGGTACAGCTGCTGGAGAGTAAGACGTACCACGGCCTCAGCAACCTGCCCAAGGCCCGTGCTGCCCTCACTTCTGCACGCACCACCGCCAATGGCATTTACTGCCCGCCCAAGCTACAGGCCGCCATGGACATGCAGTCAGGTCCATAACTCTCCATTCGCCTCCCCTACAACACTAGTTAATTCTTATGTCCACTGTGTAGGAGTGGCCTCTGCAGTTAAAAAATATATTCAGTGATTTATTAAACATTTTATAATTTATATTTAAATCATTTTAAAGTGGTAGGGCATCAGCTCTTCCACATCCGCCAAGCATAAAGGCCCGGGTCCTAACTAGACACAGCTGCAGGTTGACTTTTTCTAGTTGTACAGAGGTGGCCATGCAGATTTCCATGTTTACCTCATTGCGCTCAGCTGGTGTCCTGGGTCTAAATCAATCCCTGATTAGAGAGCAAGCATGACAATCAGCATTGCAACAGGACTTGAGGTCCAGATTTGAGCAGGTTGATAGCCTCCTCACCCCTCCACCCTTACAGGGATCATCCACGCAGCAAAGGAGAAGGACTGGAAGACTGCCTACTCTTACTTCTACAAGTCCTTCGAAGGCTATGACTCCATCGACCATCCCAGAGCGATCACCGCTCTCAAATACATGCTGCTCTGCAAAATCATGCTCAACCTGTAAGCAGCTGAACGCTCAACTCTATGTTGTCTGTAATGATGATGAATGTGTAATCACTATACTTACTTATGATATAACTTTGGAATTTTAGTAAATATGCAGCACAACAGTTAGTTATGGAGTTGGTTATGTGTGGATAAGAGCTTAAGAGGAAAGTTGATGAGTGAGTAACCTGTTGTCTTGTTGTAGTCCTGAGGAGGTCCAGGGTCTCGTCAGTGGAAAGCTAGCCCTGCGGCACGCCGGGAGACAGACAGACTCTATGAAATGTGTGGCGCAGGCCAGCAATAACCGGTCGCTGGACGATTTTGAAAAGGTAAGAAAGAGCATGTTGAGTGATCTGAATAACAGTGATGCATTTTTTTCATTTGCTGTTTTTATCCCTTGCATTGTTTATCCCATATTGTAGGTTCCTTAACACCTGTTTTGCTCTTCCTCTCTTTCTATCCCTCTTTTGCTAAATCTTTACTTTCTCACCTATCTATATCCTTCTATTTTCCCCACTTCATACCTCTATCCCCCCTCTCTCCAGGCCCTGACAGAGTACAGAGGTGAGCTGAGAGACGACTCCATCATAAACACACACTTGACCATGCTCTTATGACAACCTGCTTGAACAGAACCTCATCCGTGTCATCAAGCCTTTCTCCAGGGTACAGGTGAGCTTACAGCTGAGCATTTTGTGGAGGGTGGGCGCATGCTTTCCAGTCCAAGACTAGCCTTTTGTTCTTGTAAAATTCTTTAAGAATTTGTTAAGTCTGTAAAAATCCGAATTTCTTTGTTTAAAAGTAGTAGGCTTGAAAGCGAGCGACTCGGTTTAGGCTGATCTGTGACCCGCTAGCACCTTCCCCGGTAAGAGTGGAATGAGGCAACCTCAGTTACACACAAGGGAACTTTATTGCTGTACACACTCACAGCAGACAGGGAATAGATGTTGGAAGGATGTGGATCTGTAATACAGGACATACGCAGTAATGAATAGGCTGTACACTATTAGCACAGCAAGAGGACTGGTAAGGACTGTATAAATATAAAGGACTGTATAGATCAAGACTATATAAGCAAACAATTATCATTATCTACTACCAACAGTAAATAGTAAACACACGTTACAACAATAACAACTCAGTTCTGCACGCACTCCTTCCCACAAGTCCCCTCAGAGGAGTGAACAGACACTGGCCTGTACAGTCAGAAGAGCTGTCAGGTGTCCTGCCCACTAACTATGTACCCCCTTAGCAACCCAGGTCACACATTGAGGCCAGTTTATTGTACCACTAGGGTTATGGGAAATGGAGTGGGCAGCTTGAAAGGATTGTGAGATGCTGATAGGTTACTGGCAGGGAATTCATAGCAAGGCTATTTGTACATATATATATATATGTATTCATTTGGACATTGAAGCTAAAACCTGCCGACCAATGTAAAATCCTGGAGCATAGAGCCAAATTAAAACCTTTAGCTTTACTTCCCAAATAAATACATAGGGGAGTTTAAATCCAGATGTCCTCCTCCCGTCATTTTACGGAAAATGTAATAATTAACTTCAAGTTAAAGGAAGACAATCACATTTTTTTAGGTCTGAGTTTTTTTTGCCTTTACTCTGTACCTACTTGACACCATCCCTCCACCTCCTTCTCTAGGTATATTGGACAAAGGCGAGGGTGTGCTGATCATCTTCGATGAGCCTGCAGTAGACACAACGTATGAGGCGGTCATGGAGACCATTCGGAACATGAGCAAAGTGGTGGACTCACTCTACAACAAAGCCAAGAAGCTCACATGGGTCAGCCAGTCCCCTGAGCCGTGAGCAGAATTGGAGTCTTATAGAATAAATGTATGTTGAATATGTGTCATAGGTATGTATGACAGCCCTGCTTTGGAAATTATGGGACGGTTTCCCGAACACAGATTAACCACGTTCAATTGAGTATGCTATTTAGTCCATGACTAGGCTTGATCGGGGTCCCTAAATCTGCTGCCCCAGCCTGCTAGTTAATATATTTTCCCTTTTGTCTCTTCCCAAAGAGGAGACCACCTGTACCCCAGCACAGAGCTTGTCCGGCAAGTTTGTGAAGCACTCCGGGAAGGGGAGAGAGGGCGGTGTTCGGACTCAAACAACCCAGCAAGCAAAAAAAACAACCGACCAACCCACAAACTGACAGGGATAGGCTGCCCCCCCACCCCCGCCCCTCTTCAATTCAGTCTGGGTACATTTAAAATAAAAAAACAGACATTCCAACTACTGGCATCTCCATCACAGGTTTCTATGTTCCTCGGCATCCCCCTCTTTGCCGACCATCAGGGAATCTTGTAAAAAATGAACAATAAAGAAACAAACATATACATAACATGCATGAAAGATCTCTGAAAGAGTGTAATTGGTGGGCTTACATTGCCTTAAGGTTCAGTTCTATTGCCAAACAACCCCTGGCCAACCCATATGTTTTCTTGCCTTCATCCCCCCCAACACACACAGATGGCAATCTGGGTCTGCTGGCTTTGTGCCAGAGTGGACAGATGAAACGGACCACTGTCCCTGCGAACATGCCACAGGAAAAGGACACAGTCATCGCCACACCGTTTTATAGTTCCCAGACCTGTTGTTTGAAAATCGTTCAAGCACTGAGTGTTTGTTTTATCCTGCCTGGGGAGCCAGGAGGGTGTGATTTTCCTTTTTGGGACTTTCCTATTTGTTCCATTTCAACAGGTTAGCTCAATCGAGAACATATAAAGTACCTGATATGATCTCTAATAGTATTTTAATCCAGGTGTAATTGTTTCCTTTCCCTGCCTCCAATTCCAGTTTGTACATAATGTTGCCAGGTGTGTGTCTGTCAGGCCTGCCATGCTAACACCCCGCCCATCCCTTTATTTTTATTACACTAAACGAGAATAAAATAAGCCCTCTGTGCTTTCGGGAGTGGTGGTGATTGACCTGGTTGTATGTGTTGTGACTAGCTGACAGGGAGTGCAGTGCGTTGGTTGTTTATTCCTCATGTATTTAAAAAAACAGGGCTTACAGTTAAAAGCTGTAAGGTTTGGGGACTACTTTTTGCAAGGACTACTAGTCGACCATTTCCCATGAGACAGAGAAAAGACAAGTGCTAATAAATATATTGAATGTCACAGCTTAATTTTCTGTTTGAAGGACCTAAACTAGATGGACTTTGCCTCGTTTTTGCCTATTACAATAATCAAGAAATACCTTGATTTGTTTTCAAATCTATCGTGTCTCTGTATATAGAGTTTTATCTTGCATATGTTATCAGGTTCAGCATATGTGCTACATTTATCAGGGTAAATTAATTGTTAAATTTTATTAAATTTTAGACAACTCAAACATAGGCAAAAGATGATTGAACAGTCAGAGCTGCAATGAGTCCTGGGTCTATTCACCAAACCATTTTACCCAGCTAGGGCATCTTAACATAGCCCAGCCCTATAGGGCCTGTCCTAAAGTGGTAAACCATATAGGGAACAGTGTCATCTGGGACAGACACCAAAAGGTGCACAGGTTACATCTGAATGTCATCATGTAGCTACACTTATCAGACACCAGGGAGCGCTATTGGATTAGAATTTTCACAAGTTAAATTGTTTTGTAGTTGGGTCACAGATGAAAGGGGAAAATAATCTCTTTAGATTTACTAATTTGGTAATATATATGTCTAAATCCTTCACGCTCTGCTTGAGCCATGTTAACATTGTAATTGGTGTGTCTACTGTCTGACAAAAGTACTATGAAATAACAGGCTACATGCTTATTCAAGAAACATTTCACTCCAATCAGTTTGTCAAATGTTTTCCAACTTCAAAAATGGTCTAATCTAATCATGAATAAGACTGCATTTTATATCCCACCTAATTAACCTTTATGGAGCCACTTAGGGGTCTTGAAAAATAAACAGCCAGGCTAATCCATTCCCTCTTTTTAAAAATGATTTTCCCTCTTTTTTTATTTGTTCCCTCTCTTTCCCTCTCTTTATTAGCTTCCAAGGTTTATCCATTCCCTCATGTTTTATTAGTTCCCTCTTCTCTTTTAGGCTACCATGATGGTCCCACTTGGCCTATAACATATTGCAGCCAAATTGTAATTATATTTAATTACATGCTTCAAATGGTGATGACCACTGACCATTCAATAGCTTATTTCCATATGCCATAGAGTTTTTATATGCCTCTGAATCATAAGGGCAAATAATAGAAACGGGCATGCAAAATCACTCAGAGTGCAAATTTGGTGTAATGATGTGCTCTCATCCCTAGGCAGGAATTCTGCTTCATGACCTTAAATCTGTATTTCGGAGGAGTTTTTTTTTAGCTATCTATACCCTAGCCTGGCAAATATCCAATTGAACATATTGTAATTGCAACAAAGCAAATAGCTATCAGTGGCTTGTGTTAAATATAAAATGTGTCTACTCTGGTCTTGGCACGTGCGCTCCAGCCAACTACTGACAGATACAGTGCCTGTGCGGGTAGGCTAGTCGACATGAGATTATTATGGATAATAGCGAGAATATTTGTATTTGTCAAACGGCAGTCAAGCATCGATCCTCATGTCACACGAGATATTTATTGGAAACCGGCATAAAACGCATCACTGTGCACGTTCACCACTGAAGTTAATACATTTATTTAATCTGTAGCCTAACAAACTGCATGTTTTCACGAGTCATAGTGGGAGGACAACACACCATATCATCGCGTGACTCCCAAGTTTACTTAGATGTGATGGTTATAGGCTATATCAATATCTACGCATAAAGGCTTTCCGCCCTCATTTCGCGCATAATACGTCCCCCCTCCCCGATAATAGCAGTCAGTTAACATGACCTTTATGAATTCTGAGGCTTTTATGTGATTTATGTTTTATATTATTGGCCTACATAAATTCTTCAAAATTCACAAAAAGTGATGTTAGCTGTTGAGGATGATCTCATATACATTGAACAAAACGGGATGTATTTTGCCATAAGAAAATAGGGGGGTATATTCAAAATAATTTGTAGACAAATATTTTTTATAGTTGTAGGTAAAAGTGTCAATTAAACTTATCATGGTGGGAAAAGGGACTGGATCTCCCTAGGGGTTAGGGTTAGGCATGAGAACCAAGGAGGGTTTAGGGTTAGGACTCAGGCCTCAGGAATGGTTGGGGTTAGGTATGGAGGCCAGAGAGGTTAAGGTTAGGATTCAGGTCTCTGGGGTGGTTATGGTTTGGTTTTATTGGCCAGAAAGGTTATGGTTGGGACTCAGGTCTCTGGGGTGGTTAGGGTTCGGCACAGGGGCCAGAGAGGTTAGGGCTCAGGCCTCAGGAGTGGTTAGGATTAGGCATGTGGGTCAGAGAGGTTAGGCTTAGGGCTCAGGCCTCGGAGGTGGTTAGGCTTAGAATAGTTACAGACAGTCCTTCAAAAGGAAAAGTCTATATACTAGCGGATGATAACTACAAGACCTATACATGCATATTTATGTAGATTTATATTTAGAGATCCAAGCTGGTTTCAGGGCATTTTGTATTATTCTGTATGCAAATCTGAGATTTAGTATGCTATGTTTCATATGGTATGTATACATTTTTGGATTCCGTCACCCATTTACGTTATGAATTACAATTCGTATTATATCTTACAAACTTACAAAATGTATGATATGTTACGAATTCTAGCTAGGTGACCTAATGTTAGCTAGCTGGCTAACTAGGCTATGGGTTAGGGTTAATTTTAGGATTTAAGTTAAAGGGTTAAAGTTAGAGTTAGGGAAAGGTTAGCTGACATGCAAAGTAGCTAAAAACTAGTAAGTAGTTGAAGTTGCTCATTAGCTAAAATTGTCTGTGATGAGATTCAAACTCCATACCAAATGTCACATATCACACGAATTTGAATGTACCAGATTTAAAGTTACTATGTTATGTCTAGTCTATGAGACCATGATGGGAGAGAGGCTACATAAATCCACAAGGAGTTCAGGAGTAATTTATATGAACAAAAACCAACGATTTAAGGAATAAAAAACAGAGGGAATGGATAATAAAATAGAGAGAACAAATCAATAAAAAACAGAGGGAATGGATAAAATCCGAGGGAACTGATTAGCCTGGCTGTTTTAACCCCCTATCACGATCCCCAAGGGGCTCTGTACAACATGGTCCACTGCTAATAGACAAAAGTTAAAAACGTTCAACCATGGAAGTTAAAAGAGGAAAGCGAAAGTTGATGTTTCTTGTTTTTACACACCTTCATGAGAGTTTCACTTGGTTTCACTTTCACTTATCTATAGGGTATATGAGTTAATTGTGTTTTGTATGAGTCATTTGCTGCATATCTGATAATAAGCGAAGTCGAATTACACACACGTTACCTTGATTTATCCAAACCTTGGTGTCATTTTGGAGGATGTGCATGGAATGGCCGGCCACGTCTTGGGTTTCCACTAGTTACCACAGTCACAAAGTCAGAATTGGCTTAGGCTTTCGTAAATATGAATGAAAACAAAAAGCGTTAGGCATAAGGTTTAGCAGTATGGTTAAGGTTACGGGTAGGTTTAAAATCCGATTTTAAGAAGATAAATGGTAGAAATAGGGGGGGTTTTACTTATTGATTGTGGTAACTAGCGATGACACAATTATAGGGCTGCTACACCTAGGGAAAGGCCTTAGGGCAAGTCACGAGCCAACCTAAAGAGGATTTAGTCTATCAAATTGATCCAAAAGCCCATGAATAAATAGCATAGGACCAAACCTATGCATATAGGGGCGGCAGGTAGCCTGGTGGTTAGAGCGTTGGATTTGTAATCGAAAGGTTGCAAGCTAGAATCCCTGAGCTGACAAGGTGAAAATATTTCGTTCTGCCCGAGCAAGGGAGTTTACCCACTGTTGCTAGGCCGTCATTGAAAATATGAATTTGTTCTTAACTGACTTGCCTAGTTATATATATAGGCTACGTTTTTTTGTTTGTATACACAACTCCACTGAAGAATGGTGCAAATCCTTGTTGCAGACAGACTAAACATGTAATAAACACATCCAACAGAAAATGTATCTTCTACTTTCAGAAAGGTTGTGGGACTGTGGTTCTGTCCGGGGGAGGTTCTTGAAATTTTCGAGTTTATCCCTCAGGGTAAACGAAGCAGAGGCTGTTTGGAACCAATGGGAATGAAGCATCCACTCCCCTCGCTCTGTAAATTTGAGTTCAATTGGGTTGGGTGCCGCCACAGTGCAGTGCAGTCTCGCCGAGGGACTTTGGATGGGCTCTGAGGATTTCGATGCTCCACAATAGGCCTATTGTTTTTGTTTTATTTCGGGAGTTGATGTTTTCTTTTCAAACTTCTTTTCAAACTTTCAACTTACTACGCATTTCTTACAAGTCTCCACACTTTCTGGAGGTTTTTATTAGGAGAGTGAAGGAGGGCGGAGCAGGATGAATGGAACTACTTCTGAGAAGGCGGCATCGAGCCTGTCGTCTGATCCCCACGCCACAGTGAGCTGTCACCCTGGCTCCAATGATTTCCCGACGCTGCCAAAGTCTTCTCCCATGGACATGGGGTTCTACAGCGGCCAGACGATGCACAGCCACCACGGCTACTACCCCAGCCACGGCCAGTCCTACTCGCAACCAATGAAACCATACTCGTATCATCACCATTACAATCTCCATGGGATTGGGGTATCGGGGGCCTACATTGCAAAATCGGAATACCCGTATCCCCCTTATCCCCATAAGCAATACGCTCATTATACCCGGGACATACAGTCACATCTCCAAGATATCGGTAAGTTTTACGCATGAGACGCGTTGCCATTTTTGGTGAATAAAGAGTTGTCTCGAAGTTATGTTTATTAATAGTTTATTAATAGTGTCAATGTGGCCCATGTTAAATTAACCATCCCAAATGCGTAGGCTATCGCTTATCGACGAGGACCAACCTTTATGCCACATAATTTAAATGGGCCTATTTAAATTGATATGAATCGAATTTACATTTGGTCAGCCTAATATTGGTGTTGGGCATTAATTTGGGGGGAGTTCAAAGGTTTCGAAAATAGTATACGTTAGCGTAGCCTACTATTGATTTTTAGGCCTACCTACATTATTTTACATACATGATTATTTTGTGCATGTTTATTTATACAATAATTATTATTCAACATGTCCTCATGTGGGATATGAACTCAATACCTCTTGGTTCATGGCGTTCATAACTGAAAAACTTTCAAATGTTGTCACATGTAGCATGGTATCACGTAGAAATTTTGCCTCCCCAAATTGTCAGATTTATTTCATATAATATGTTTTCATGTGTGCTGAAATGTTTTCACATGTGTACTTTCATGTTATCACGTGTTGCTTTTACTTGTTTCACATGTTATCACATTTACTTCACGTGATACAAAAAATCTGCAAGGATATGCTATGCAGAAACATATTTTTTTGCTATTCTGCTTTCTAGGCTGCAAAGCTAACAACATGTGATATGTGACAACTTTTAATTAAAATAAAATGAGCTAAATCCTACCCCATTTTGTATTTTTGTAAAAAATAAAAAAAAAGTCTTAAAGGTACCAAACAGTCATTCTAAATCCCATGTAAAATAGCATTTTGAGTGACTAAAATATTACCCATAATATTAGTTTTGAATAGAAATGCTCAAAATTAGCTCATAGCTAACCACTAGGAAGTTTGAGAAGACAGGCGAGTGGGCGGGGAGCATATATGAGAGCTCTCAAGCAACTTGGTTGCACTGAGCAGTGTTGCAGTAAAATCATCTCAAGCAAATTTGGTGATATACAAAGCAATGATTATATCATTATATACATTATATATATATTATATTATATAGCAATGTATATCACCAAATTTGCTTGATGTCAAAAATGTTTTATACATTTCCCGTTTGGCATGTCTCTGATGCGGTTCACAGGCAGCACTAACGAATGTCTTGACTTGACAACTGCGTCAGAGTTTTGAACGACCCTTCCCTCTCTTTTGTTCCATGATGGCTGAAGACAGTAGTTAGCTAACACCAGACACAGATGAAAATGTAAACATTGCCATAGATGAATATGGCAAACTTTTAATTATATTTGCTGATACCCTACCACCAAATTTTGGCACAGTAAAGTAGCTATCTAGCTATATAAACCATGTGTAGCCGATGTAAAATGTTAGCGGGGTGCGCGCTAATAGCGTTTCAATCGGTGACGTCTCTCGCTCTGAGACCTTGAAGTAGTTGTTCCCTTTGCTCTGCAAGGGCCGCGGCTTTTGTGGAGCGATGGGTAATGATGCTTCGAGGCTGGCTGTTGTTGATGTGTGCAGAGGGTCCCTGTTTTGAGCCCAGGTACGGGCGAGGAGAGGGACGGAAGCAAAACTGTTACATTGATGCTGTTGACTCGGATCACTGGTTGCTGCGGAAAAGGAGGAGGTCAAAAGGGGGCTGAGTGTAACCAATGTGAATTGGTTAGCGGGGTGCGCGCTAATAGCGTTTAAATCAGTGACTTCACTCGCTCTGGGACCTTGAAGTAGTTGTTCACAAAAGGCTGTGTCTTTTGTGGAGCGATTGGGTAACGGTAATTCAAGGGTGGCTATTGTTGATGTGTGCAGAGGGTCCCTGGTTCGAGCCCAGGTAGGGGAGGAGAGGGATGGAAGCTATACGGTTACACAGGCCCATTTGCAACCACGCCTTCTCCGATGTTGGTTACAAGGTGGTACTTATTTAAATTAGGTAATAGAAAATTAAGGTTATGAGACCCTATCACCTTAATAATCCCGCCTCCTGAACCAATTGTTTGACATGGGGGAGGGGACCAGTAACTTTATGATCAAACTTGATCAATGTAGAAGCAACAGTCATACTTTTCATACATTGGTCATCATACTTGATCTGGTTTCATCCAAATATCATTACATTTCATGAAATACATGATTTTGACTGTTCTTTACCTTTAAGATGAGCTCCCAGGGAATAGTGTATTATATAATTTTTATCCTAAAATTCTAATTACCCATTGGGCCTAGTCTACTTTGATTGTTTTGCAATAACACACTATGCTATTAAGCTCTTAAATAATATAAATTGTTCATATGGCCTAGAATGAAAATGAAAATGTAGCCTATTCTATAAACGCAAAAGATTTCCTTATTTTTTCCAAAATTGGTTTTGCAAAGCAGCTGAAACCTTCACATTTGAGAGAGAACTACTATTGTGTTTGCGTTGTCATTGGTAATTTTAGTGTTAACAATGTTTAGGTATCCAGGCCCTATAACATACCGTTTAGCTGGTAGCATTGACATTCCAGGAAGAATCTTTCTTAGCCCAGGGCTAAGCCCAAAACCACATGCATCAACATGAGGTGTCACGACATGTCAGTCTGGCACACATTGGTTTTTGGCTCAATAGCCTGTCTTAGAGTTTTGACTTGATCACTCCATGTGAAAACACCACAAACAATACATGACGGCTAAATAGCCTATATACTCGATGCACCAATCATCTTCTCTCATTAGTGACATCTCCCATTATAGTGTGAGGGGCATTGTAATATCTTGGACAGAGACATTTTGTGCACCAAACCCTGTTTAGGCTATTGAGTAAAGCCTATTTCAGAGCTGGTAAAAACAATGTAAGGCATAATCATATATTTTTTAATGATGTTTACTTATGAAATATATCATAAATTAATTAATCTGTTATCATAATACTTTTTTTCTGTAGGCATAGGCCTATAGTCTACTGTTGAAGCCCTCTGTAGTCTAGTGTAAATGTATGAGCCCCTCAAGTCCTTTAGCCTACTAATGCTCTGTTGTCATTTTTCATTTTTTTAGCGAAAGAGGAACCAGAGCCTGAGGTGA
Organism: Oncorhynchus kisutch; assembly: GCF_002021735.2. Lineage (NCBI taxonomy): Eukaryota > Metazoa > Chordata > Actinopteri > Salmoniformes > Salmonidae > Oncorhynchus > Oncorhynchus kisutch. The sequence continues at coordinate 47,133,479 of NC_034183.2, read as the reverse complement.
GAATGGTCAACGGAAAGCCTAGAAAAATCAGAAAACCTCGCACCATATATTCTAGTTACCAGCTCGCTGCGTTGCAACATCGCTTTCAGGGAGCTCAGTATTTGTCTCTTCCTGAGAGAGCCGAACTAGCGGCTCATCTCGGCGTGACACAAACACAGGTGAGGAAGACACATACCACTGTTATGACACGCTTTGAGAGATTAAATATCTCTACGATTTATGTTCTTTTGTCTAATAAAACCATGAACTATGCTGGCATCTTTTTGCATACTGTAATTCTACACTTAGTGAATCATCTGAGACGTTATAGGTTTTTATCGCTTTTAATTTTCAAAAGTATTTGGTACATTTTCACAACTCTTAGTACAAAACAGATGATCAAAAAGGCAGTTGTTTTAAACTCTTAGCACATGTTCAATTGACTTAATACAACATGCAAAATCATAGTCACTTTTTCACCAAACTTAATTAAATGCTGTTTTTTAAAACCTTTATTTAAGTAGGCAAGTCAGTTAAGAACCAATTCTTATTTACAATGACGCCAGCCAAATCCAAACAATGCTGGGCCAATTGTGCACCGCTCTATGGGACTCCCAATCACATCTGGATGTGATACAGCCGGGATTCAAACCAGGGACTGTAGGACACCTCTTGCACTGAGATGCAGTGCCTTAGACTGCTGCGCCACTCGGGAGCCCAACTTAAACAGTGTTTAATCTAGAAATACATGTTCATATAAAGTAATTTCCTTTCACAATGCAATACTCACATTACTTTTGATATGATTCACTTTTCTTTTGTTAAAAGACATGTTACTATTACTTAATCTGACTGTTCTTAATTGATGATGCTTCTACACCTGCATTGCTTGCTGTTTGGGGTTTTAGGCTGGGTTTCTGTACAGCACTTTGAGATATCAGCTGATGTACGAAGGGCTATATAAATAAATTTGATTTGATTTGATGATCATTTAAATATTTGGTAAACCTATAGATTGTACACGTAAACTGGTTTGTCTACTACAGATTTTGAGAATTACATATTAAAAAGTATGTCTGTAAAGTATAAACATAAAAAATATGATACTACTATGTACTACTATGACATTGACTCTGATTTTACTTCACAGTAAGTAAAAAAATAAATCTGATCAGAGATGCACTGTATGTAACAAAAGTGTAGTGGTCATGTACACAGATTAGCTAATGTTACAGCAGTTGAATGAAATGCTTGTGTTTCTAGCTCCTACAGTGCAGTAATACAATATCAATACAATACCAATGCATAAATAATCCAGAAAGTCCAAAACAAGAAAGAAATGCATTCCCTATACAATAAACATGTATCCAAAATGAAGTTTGCCATGACAAAAGGTTTTTCCCCAGGTACATGAACAATGAGAATAATTACTGCAAATTCTATGGCCAAATGCTCAAGACAGGCTTAATGCAAACTAGTGTCTGCTAAAACATATTTCTTTCATTTCTTTCATTTGATTACATTGTGAAGATGTCTTCAATCATCATACCTTTGATCACACATGGGATAGAAATTATGGAAATTTGTTGTTTAGTCAATTTTAATGGGTAGTGCAAGTGTATAGCTTAATGTGGAAACAGTGTCATGTACTGTTATTTACAGTACTGGAGCATACTACATTCAAAGTACAAATTTGAAACATGTATCTTACAATTCACCACATACTTGTACATTTTTTACCAAAGCGATAAAAAAACAGTATTGTTTATATTATATTTCAAACCACCGGGTTTATTAACCTCTTCCTGTTTGTTTTCATATCTGATAATTGATAGCTTCATTTATGGATCTAAGTTTGCATCTGGATTCCAAATTTCAATGCAATATAATTAGGTATATTCTATTCTAATAAGGCATAGGGTGTCAATACGAAATTACAAAACTTTGCTAGATAATATATTTTTAACTCATACCTTCACATTTTCTTGTACAAACATCCCAAACAACCTGTGGCTCAAATATTTTTTCTTCCAGGTCAAGATCTGGTTCCAGAATCGGCGTTCCAAATTCAAGAAGCTGTACACATACGGGGAAGTTCCACTGGACCACAGCCCAGGAGCCAGTGACTCTATGTCCTGCAATTCACCCCCGTCCCTGGCCATTTGGGACAGTAGTATACCCACAGACCCTGCCACTAGAGAGCAGGCTCCCCAGCCCTCCCTCAGCTCCACTCTATGTTATGTGGAGGACTACACTAATCACTGGTATCAACAGACCTCACAGTCACGTTCACAGCACTCAGGACTGGTTCTTCAGCACACAACACCACCAAAGAATATGGGGGCGGTGTACTAATACAAAACGTATCGGAACAAACTGTGGTCCAACAACATGGCCACTCATTGGAAATAAAGCCCAGAGGGCTGTGATGGGATTTGTGTGCCAATACAGAGGGCTGGAGTTCACGGACAAGTTGGGAAACATGGACAAGGACTTATTGTCTCTGTTGTTCCTTTTGGATTCAAAACAGAGGAACTGTATACAAAACGAATGGACAAATCCATGTTCTGTTTAGATGGATGTTTAGAGTGATGAGTTGCTAATATTATCAGTGGCTCATTTAACTCTGTTGGAGAGATTTGATATGAGAATGGATGGAATAGCAGCCTATTTGGTGGCACTTTCCTTTATAGTGGCCCACTGTGGGACCACTGTGGGACCATTAAATGAACATATTCTTTGATCTACAGCTATTCAAATATATACTGTCAGTGCATTCAACACCCTTTGTTTCTTCACAATATGAAACACCCACAGATACATGGAAGTGGTGTGTACCATTTTCATACATTCATAAATTATACTTACCATTTCTTGCATTTATATAGATGTAATTAAGGCTCAATTCACATATTGAGCCATACAACATTTTATTACACAATGGTTCAAAACAAAACATCTCTTGGAAGTTGCAGAGAACTATAGGAAATAAAAATTTGTATTTGGTACTTTGCATTTGCAATAGATTTTTGGTAAAAGCCATAAACTCAGGTTGTTATTTATAATGTAGCCTATTTTATACTCTATTGATATGTTAATAGAACTTCAATGTGAGAACTTAAAACATCTAATTGTGACACTTTGGTGCCTGAGAAACACATATTTTACAGTTAGTCTTTTGTGTGAATAATAAAGTTTTTGTTTTTATTAATTATATTTACACCAATTGAAATGATGTAATATTTACACACACATGCACACACACAGATGTAAATAACCCCTTGAGATAACATTCAAATCTTGTTTCCATAGACTTCTTTATACAAATTATCCTATGAAACAGTTGTAAGGACAAAATGGAATGGAAGAAATTATATATTAACAGTCCAGACCAATAAATATATAGGCGCTTAGAGCTTGATCTCTATTGAGATGGAATCACATTATATATATTTTTTAAATTATCACTTTGGTACTACTTTCACAAGTATGTGGTGAATATTTTAAACTTTAGCACAAAAACACTTGCAACACAGCCAGTCTTACATTCAAAACCTTTCATAGTGCATTCATTTTGTTTGTAAACATCTGTCACCACACAACCATATATCTAAAATATACGTTTACTGTGAAATATAATTAGTACATTGGTTTAATCACAAAAACACAACATAATGATATATTCTCAATTGAGTTATTTTAACAACCATTTAATCCAATACCAAAACTTGTCCTTTGAATGTAGTATGCTACAGTACTGTAAATTACAGTACATTACACTGTTTTACATTAGGCTATAGACTTGCACTACCCATGAAAATTGACTGAACATCAAATTTCCATCATTTCTATCCCATGTGTGATCAAAAGTGTGATCATTGAAGACATCTTTCACAATGTAATCAAATGAAAGAAATGAAAGAAACAATCTTTAGCATAAACTAGTTTGCATCAAGCCTGTCTTGAGCATTTGGCCTTGGCCATAGGTTTTGATCGAAATGGCAGTAAATATCCTCATTATTCATGTACCTTGGGAAAGATCTTTCGGTCTAAATTGGTCTGGATTGGAATCATTGCATGCCTCCTCTATAGCCAGAAGGAGGGTGGTACGCTCATGGGGATGGCAATTATACGTCTTCCATCTGTATTGTAGACATGTATTGTAATTTGCAGTACTGTACTTATGTATTTGCAGAAGTCCTGTATGTGGCTCAGTTTATTAAAGCCTGGTACTAGCAACACCAGAATTGTGTGTTCGATTCTCACTGGGGTCACATACCAAAATGTGTGGACTGTGTCTGCTGCATAAATGGCATATACAGTGGGGCAAAAAAGTATTTAGTCAGCCACCAATTGTGCAAGTTCTCCCACATAAAAAGATAAGAGAGGCCTGTAATTTTCATCATAGGTACACTTCAACTATGACAGACAAAATGAGAAAAAAAATCCAGAAAATCACATTGTAGGATTTTTAATGAATTTATTTGCAAATTATGGTGGAAAATAAGTATTTGGTCACCTACAAACAAAGCAAGATTTCTGGCTCTCACAGACCTGTAACTTCTTCTTTAAGAGGCTCCTCTGTCCTCCACTCATTACCAGTATTAATGGCACCTGTTTGAACTTGTTATCAGTATAAAAGACACCTGTCCACAACCTCAAACAGTCACACTCCAAACTCCACTATGGCCAAGACCAAAGAGCTGTCAAAGGACACCAGAAACAAAATTGTAGACCTGCACCAGTCTGGGAAGACTGAATCTGCAATAGGTAAGCAGCTTGGTTTGAAGAAATCAACTGTGGGAGCAATTATTAGGAAATGGAAGACATACAAGACCACTGATAATCTCGCTCGATCTGGGGCTCCACGCAAGACCTCACCCCGTGGGGTCAAAATGATCACAAGAACGGTGAGCAAAAATCCCAGAACCACATGGGGGGCCTAGTGAATAGTGCAGAGAGCTGGGACCAAAGTAACAAAGCCTACCATCAGCAAGGACATTGAAGATGAAACGTGGCTGGGTCTTTCAGCATGACAATGATCCCAAACACACCGCCCGGGCAACGAAGGAGTGGCTTCGTAAGAAGCATTTCAAGCTCCTGGAGTGGCCTAGCCAGTCTCCAGATCTCAACCCCATAGAAAATCTTTGGAGGGAGTTGAAAGTCCGTGTTGCCCAGAAGAGCCCCAAAACATCACTGCTCTAGAGGAGATCTGCATGGAGGAATGGGCCAAAATACCAGCAACAGTATGTGAAAACCTTGTGAAGACTTACAGAAAACGTTTGACCTCTGTCATTGCCAACAAAGGGTATATAACAAATTATTGAGATAAACTTTTGTTATTGACCAAATACTTATTTTCCACCATAATTGTCAAATAAATTCATAAAAAATCCTACAATGTGATTTTCTGGATTTTTTTTCTTCTGATTTTGTCTGTCATAGTTGAAGTGTACCTATGATGAAAATTACAGGCCTCTCTCATCTTTTTAAGTGGGAGAACTTGCACAATTGGTGGCTGACTAAATACTTTTTTGCCCCACTGTTACAGTACTCACTTACAGAAAAATGACGTGATTTCAAGTTTTGCACATGCAACATTTTATTTTTCATCTGAAATTTCAAGTGAAACCATGTGGTTTTGGAACACTTCACGTGATGATATTTTATATGAAGTTTCACATGTGGATATTTTTAACGAGATTTCACAGGTGATGCCCTGCAAACAGAAAATTGTGGTTAGGATGTCTCCGGAACGTCATGCAGTCACAGTGTTTTCAACTGACATATTAGGCACACTTTGGCTGTCACACCCTGATCTGTTTTACCTAATTATATTTACAGGTGTCGCCCACTATCCCCTTTGTATTTATATCTGCGTTCTCTGTCTGTTGCCAGTTCGTATTGTTCGTCAAGCCTACCAGCATTGTTCCCCCTTGCTCCTGTCTGCTTTTGCTCCTGTTTTCTTGCCCTGACCCTGAGCTTGCCTGCTGCCCTGTACCTTTGCCCCACCTATCTGGATTACTGACCTCTGCCTGCCCTTTGACCTGTCATTTTGCCTGTCCCTGACTTGTCCTTTTGCCTGCCCCTGTTCGAATAATAAACTTTTGTTCTTTCGACACTGTCTGCACCTGGGTCTTACCTTAAACGTGATATTGACATACATAATTACATTGTGAATGTTTAATTATACAATCATTTTTATTCAACATGTCCTCACCTGGGATCTAAACTCTTGGTTCATGGCATTCTGATCTTTCTGCTATGCCACCATGTGTGTCAATAGCTGATTTCACCTGTATTCCTACACTCTGGACTTCAAAGTAAAACTATGTTGCAGGAGGTTCAAGCCTGGGGTTGAGCATAGATATAAATTATGGTCTATGAGAGGTGCATCCCAATATGACACTGCTGAACCAAAAAATTATTTAGTACAGCACTGACTGTATTGCTGTGGTGATGAAAATAAAATAATTTAGAACAGCCCTGACTGTATTGCTGTGGTGACGAAAAACATTTTTTTTAGTACAGCACTGACTGTACTGCTGTTGTGGGGATAAGAAAATAATTCAGTCTGGAAAATTAGAGGGATAACAAATACATTACTATCTAAAAAAAATAAGAAAACATATTAGAGGTATATTGTGAAAATCTTCATTTGCATTGTGGAATACAATATTTAAAATGGCTGTATATTGTTAACCTTACAATAGCAGTTCAAAGGCCAAGTTGTCAGCTGTGCCCAGCTAGTGGGAATGCATAGATCCAGTCTTCAACATCGACTAAAATTGATTGGGATTACCTTTTTTTTAAGTGACTTACTACAGGCAGATTCATTCTCTGCCATCTTCCTTTGATCCAAGCCAGCTTAATTTATTTGATGTTGAAAGCCAATCATTGGCGTAAGAGTCATTGAAGGATGGATCCTGACAATCACTCCTGCTTTTTTTCCTTGTATTATTCAAGAGCTGGAATTACTCTTCAGTTTGAAGCGTATAAAATTCGCTATAGAAGTTACTTTACCTTTATGCTGGAAATCTGTTCTGATCTAGCCCTACTTGGACTGGATTGGTTTTCACTTGAATGGCACAAGATGGTGTCACAGGGTTTGATGAATGTAAATACCTTTTAGGTCCTTCAATTCAAGGTCATTTTTTCCATGATGTCACTGTGCTCTTTGACAAACATCAACAACAACAAAATGAAATGAAATAGTTAATGTATGTCACCCTGATCCAGCACTGTCCTTACTATCATATATGTTCATTCATTCTTTTTCTTCTGTTATGAAGGATTGACACATTTATATGATGGCGTGAAATTAGGAAGTAGACCTATGTCTTTTTGGGCTGGGCTGAATTTTTGGTTTCTGTTTATAGAAGCCTTTGCGCTTATCTTATTGTTAAAGACCTTTCAAGTGACAAAGAAAAATGCCTCTCGGCAGCCGCCGGTAACTCTGAAGATGCGGAAAGACAAGGTGATGACATCACCTGTCGCAAGCACAACGGGAAAACTCAAAAGCGGAAGGAAAGTTTGTAGCTGTGTCGTGGAAGATTGGGCTGCTGTTTCCTTCCCCGCCTCAGGTCATAGTCCCCCATCTCTCAGCTCACTCACCTAAACCAGTCAAGCAACGAGACCAATGTGATGTGCTTTACCTCTGTTCATCTGTGTGAGGAAATGCTTATTTTCATCCACAGTACATAAACAACATTATTTTTTATCCTTTATTTAACTAGGCAAGTCAGTTAATAACAAATTCTTATTTACAATGATGGCTTAACTGCCTTGTTCAGGGGCAGAATGACAGATATTTTTACCTTGTCAGCTTGGGGATTCAATCTAGCAACCTTTACTGTTACTGGCCCAACACTCTAACCACTAGGCTACCTGCCACCCCTCTACCAATGACTCTAGGGGAAGAACATTATGAATGTTGTAGTTAGTAGGAGGAGCGCTCCCTGGCTCTGTGTGTGGGCCTCTGGTCTCTCATGCCTCACTCAGCAGGCTGACTGGATGCCTTAAGCCTGAGGAGATATGAGTTGATTATATGTCTGGTGTGTGGGGCCGAGGGGGTAGCATTGGGGTTTTATCCCACCAAGCAACTTAGCACATTCAACATTGTCATGGTAACTGAATCGTAAACGAAGTCGGACATGATCGATCAGAATCCACCACATTTGAAAAACAAACAAACAAAGTAACTACACTGAGTTTACCAAACATTAGGAACACCTTCCTAATATTGAGTTGCACCCCCTTTTGCTCTCAGAACAGCCTCAATTAGTTGGGGCATGGACTCTACAAGGTGTCGAAAGCGTTCCACAGGGATGCTGGCCCATGTTGACTCCAATGCTTCCCACAGTTGTGCCAAGTTTGTTGGATGTCCTTCGGGTGGTGGACCATTCTTGATACACACGGGAAACTGTTGAGCGTGACAAGCCCAGCAGCGTTGCAGTTCTTGACACAAACTGGTGTGCCTGGCACCTACTACTATACCCCCAAAGGCTCTTAAATATTTTGTCTTGCCCATTCACCCTCTAGATGGCACACATACACAATCGATGTCTCAATTGTCTCAAGGCTTAAAAATCATTCTCCTCCCCTTCATCTACACTGATTTAAGTGGATTTAAGTGACATCAATGATGGATCATAGCTTTCACCTGGATTCACTTGGTCGGTCTGTGTCATGGCAAGAGCAGGTGTCCTCAATGTTTTGTATTCTCGGTGTAGTAGGTGCAGCCACGGTCCACGTCTACGGTATTATTGGGAACCAGTGAGGGCAATGCTAATTGTCACTTACACGAGATAGATGCTAGAATCCATATTCCCACTCTTATTCTCACAAGCAAACCTATGGGGGGGGGGGGGGGGGGGGGGGGGGTATCTAGCGGTGGATTTGGTGGTTGGGTGAGAACTGAGAAGCACAGAGGACAACATCCCAGCTTACAGATGTCATGGAAGGGATATTGTTTCATGCCAACCACAAACATCACTCACCACTGTCATTTTCATATGGGGAAAGAAACATACAAACAAAGATGGGATGGAAAGAGGCTTGAGAGGCAGCTGTGGAATTTTTGCTGGCCCACTGGCCGCTGGAATATTTATTCTCAGTGTTGATGTTTGCAGCAGGGACACTTTTCTGCCACTTGCTTGGGGTGTTACTAATTGTAGATGGGGATGCATTGCACCTAAGGTTGGGTTGGTTCCATATCATTTGCATATTTATTCTGCCACCTTGCTCTGACCACTACCTCTCCTTCCACAAACCCTAAACGTAGACCTCTTATTCGTTATTTAATTATAGATGTGGTCGAGATAAGTCGTGCTGAAATGACTGTACCTGTGATGTAGGCCTACCTGTTTAGGACACTTTTCCGAGGTTGGAAATTATAGGTCTATCCATATACTGTACGTAGACATTTCCAAAATAATTAGGACAGAATTGTCTTGCTTTGCGTGCACACCTGTGTCTGTGGTTCACACACCTGTATCTCTAGAGGTTAAGAGCATTGGGCCAGTAACTGAAAGGTTGCTGGTTTCAATCCCCGAGCTGGCCAGGTGGAAAAGTCTGCTGTTCTGCCTCTGAGCAAGGCAGTTAACAACAACTACTCCCCGGGTGCTGATAACATGGAAGTCGATTCAGAGGGGTTGGGTTAAATGCAAAAGACGTGTTTTGGTTTAATGCTTTCGGTTGTGCAACTGACTAGGTATCCCCCCATTAGCTAATGAGCCCTGCTAAACATGCGTGTCATGCTGCCACCTATGATTGGCTGCAACAGACAGGAAGAAGGGGAAGCATGTGCATGCAAAACGAGGAGACAACATTAGCACCCATGTTTGATTTGGGAAGGGGGGTCAATTCTGTTTTGAATAGGTTTGTTTCTTGCGCACTGCTTTGTAAATGATGCAGAATTCATATAGGCCGAAACCATCTACCGATTATGGATAAAGTGTTGCTTCATGTACTCGTGGGAAATGGGAAACTGGGAAATGGTAGCTAAGTCTACATGAATGTGTTCACGTGCCTTTGAAGTCGGAACAATTCTTCAACCAATAAGATGTTGATAAGCTAGCTAACATTGCTTATAACTAAGTTAGATAACTTGCTTAACTTTGACATAATGGACAAACTATCTATATTTTCCTTATTAATTACATTGTAATTGTCAAAAACGTATTTGTCATCTTTTGGTTGAAAAGGTAAAAGGTCAGTGGTGAAATGTCACAACTCGTCAACTCGGGTAACAACATTTTCTCTAAGTTTCCCACTTGTAATTCCAACTTGGAGTGTTGTTCAAGCAGTAATGTGTATTCACGGATGGCAAAAGAAGCCAGGCTTCCCCAAAACATTTACCAAGAAAAAATAGGAAAAACATCTTTCCTCTCTGTGTTTAATAATTTTACTTCAATTCGCAAGAGGCTAAATGTATCTCATCCGGAGAATGCATCCGAGCATGCAAAACAGCGCCCCTCTGTCTCTGCATGTGTCGGCCATCTATCTGATGCTGTCTGGTCCACAAGATTATGACACTGTTGCCGCCCGCAGCATTGAATGCAAGGGAAGCCAGCAAGCATTTGGCCTCCCCTTGATAAAAAAAGTATAAAAGAATAGCCAATCAGCGTTAAGCTAAAGTGAGCTCAACTGTGATGGGTCCAGTGTCAAGGGAAGCCAGTTTGGATTTGGCGTCACTCCCATCATCGCATGGAGAGCATACGTCATTGACAGAAACATCTTGAATTGTTGCATCTCATTGTGTTGTTGTCCTCCAGTGGCTAGCTAGCAGAAATAGTCCCTTTCCTAAATTAGCCATGGATGGAGAAAGGGATTTGGACTTGTAGTTTTACTTAATTCTCCATACCAGCCAGTGATTCTGATCCAGCCATAAATCCATACATTGTGCCCCTGGCCTGTGAGGATAGAAGTTCAATATGTAACTAGATGAACAGTAGAAGGCTCATGTTAACTAGCTAACATTGCCCATGAAAGTAAGTTAGTTTAACGAGGAAGCATTTTAGCCAGGAAACTTAAGAAAACAAAAAATAAAAGTATGTACTGTATGACAGTGATAGTCTGTTTCATCCACATGAAAGAGAGGAGGATGGCATTGGAGTTTCTCTACAAGTAGGGTGAGTCAACATGTTTTTCTACTTGCACACGCACGTATCCACGCACACACCCACGCACACGCACACACACGCACACACACACACACACACACACACACACACACACACACACACACACACACACACACACACACACACACACACACACACACACACACACACACACACACACACACACACACACACACACACACATTAAAATCAGAAACATAGACAGCCACATCATATTTAGCTTACATTGATTGGACTAAATTGTTTTTGGTATCTTTTAGTTGTCACTGTATAACACTAAGCATAGGTGATTTGATGATGTTGAAATTTTGAAGTTGAAATGGTGCTGAAATAGTGGAGGCAGTTTTGTTTTCTATGTGAATTGTGGTAACGCTCTATGGTTCTATACTGAACAAAAATATAAACGCAACATGGGAAGTGTTGGTCCCATGTTTCATAAACTGGAATAAAAGATCCCACATTATGTTCCATACGCACAAAAAGCTTATTTCTCTAAAATGTTTTTTTTTTGTTTACATCCCTGTTAGTGGCCATTTCTCCTTTGCCAAGATAATTCATCCACCTGACAGGTGTGGCATATCAAGAAGCTGATTAAAAAGCATGCTTATTACACAGGTGCGCCTTGTGCTGGGGACAATACAAGTTCACTAAAATGTGCAGTTTTGTCACACAACACAAGGCCACAGATGTCTAAAGTTTTGAGGGAGCGTGCAATTGGCATGTTGACTGCAGGAATGTCCACCAGAGCTGTTGCCAGAGAGTTGAATGTCCATTACTCTACCATAAACCATCTCCAACGTTGTTTTAGAGAATTTGGCAGTATGTCCAACCAGCATCACAACCGCAGACTACGCATAAGCTTTTTGCTGATGTTAACGTTGTGAACAGAGTGCCCCATGGTGGCGGTGGGGTTATGGTATGGGCAGGTATAAGCTACAGACAACAAACACAATTGCATTTTATCGACTGCAATTTGAATGCTCATGCCATTCATCCGCCGCCATCATCTCATGTTTCAGCATAACAATGCATGGCCCCATATCGCAAGGATATATACACAATTCCTGTCCCAGTTCTTCCATGGCCTTCATACTCACCAGACATGTCACCCATTGGGGCGGCAGGGTAGCCTACTGGTTAGAGTGTTGGACTAGCAACCGGAAGGTTGCAAGTCTGTCGTTCTGCCCCTGAACAGGCAGTTAACCCACTGTTCCTAGACCGTCATTGAAAATAAGAATTTGTTCTTAACTGACTTGCCTAGTTAAATAAAGGTCAAATAAAAAAATAAAAATGTTTGGAATGCTCTGGATTTATGTGTACAACAGCGTGTTCCAGTTCCCGTCAATATCCAGCAACTTCGCACAGCCATTGAAGAGGAGTGGGACAATATTCCACAGACCACGATCAACTCTATATGCGAAGACAGGTTTTCTGATCCACGCCCCTACCTTTTTTTTAAAGGTATCTGTGACCAACAGATGCATATCTGTATCTATTCCCAGTCATTTGAAATCAATAGATTAGGGCCGAATGAATTTATTTAAATTAATTGATTTCCTTATGAACAGTAAAATCTTTGAAATTGTTGCATGTTGGGTTTAGATTTATTTTCAGTGTAAATCAATAGTTGTTTAGTGGTCCGAAAATGTTGGAAACATTAACTTGCTTTACCATTCTGTAGGTCATGCAATGTGCTTTATGGACTTGATCCCCGGTTTTGTGATGAATCAAACGTGTGATTGAATTTATTCTGCCACTGTGTCTTCTTATTGTCTCGGCCTTTAGGCCTGTATATCACGTTCGTAATGCATATGAATGAACTAATTGGTTATAGAGAAAACAACGCAATTATCATAACACATCAATTGTAATATGGCTTTTTTCCCTGGCTTCCCCAGTGATTTTACCCACGCACCGCTACTGCGTTCAAGTAAAATTCCCCGCTGGGAACTAAGAGCTTCCGATAACTCCGGTAGCACGTGCCAAAGCCTACCTTCAGACCAAGGTAGGTCGCAGTGGTAATATTGTGGTCAACACAATATAACGTAGTTAGCATATTTAACCCTGAGTAGCCATTTGGGCAAAATAATCGAACCGCACATTGACAACCGCCGGGCTATAAGAAAATAGTTTTACAACACATTTTACAACCACTTTTTTACTTAATTTAACTTTTATTTCACTTTTTTATTTTTTTATTTAACGTTAATTTTCTTCAATAAAATATATCGAAGCAAAGTTTTCAAAAGAGGGGCAAAGTGCTGTTATTTAGACCGATTTGCCTTATTTGTCAACTCCCGCACAATTTCTGTCCTTTCTGTCCTTCCATCCGAGTGCTGCTGCGGGTTCTTTGCTTGTCTTGACCAATCAGATTCACGGAAATCGCAGGTAGCGCGGGCTGGACAAAGCTCAAGGTGCGCTCTTCACTTTCCTCTGGCTGGTATTTATTTAGCAAGCATAATAACACAACACTCCCGACATACACAAGCAAAGACTATTACATAAATGTAACAGCCTATACACCTAAACATTAGCCATCGTACACACTGTATTGCCTGGTAACGAGACAATTTTTCAGTCTGATCAACTGTAGGCTACTAAACAACAGTAGCTGCATTGTCTAGCCTCCCTCTAGCCTATGTTAACGAAGAGGTAACGTTGTGTAGGCTTATTTATAGCCCATTTGGTTGTGAGAAAATGTGAATGGATCAAATGTGGTTTATATTCAAACTTGGGCTGACTAGGCAATTTAGGATTTTCAGTCCAAAATTATTAACTGGAATTAATCAATAAACACAATAGCTGAAAAACTGTGAGTACATGTTTTATTCAGCCTACAGTTGCATAGAGCAGGACTACACGATGCAAATCTGCATAAAGCAAGCTCAGCCCTGTGTGTTTTATTGTCCAATCATGTTGCTTTCTCTGTGTGTACGTGTAAAGGAACCCCCCAGTCCCTTTAAAACACAATTCAGATATGAGCAAGTACAAGGTTGCAGCAGTTGACAGGGTGGGTATCCAGGGTATCCTCACCAAAGCCAGTTTTCCCAGGAGTTTTTTTAAACCCACGTGACCTGATTAGAAAAACTCTGGTCCCATCACAGCCCATATGAAAACTTTTTTACAAGAGGTGAATCATGTATACAGTATAAGGCATTGACTTTTACGTGGATAGGTTACAAGATCAAGAAAAACTACGGGCCCCAGAATTGTTTTTATCGCCACACCACTCTTGGACATGTGTTGCCACCTTTGTGCTCAATAGTTAGTCCTATACTAAAAAAATCACCACAGTTGGTTTGTTTGCACCCTCATGATAGCACTCTCACTATCATGTCTTTTGCCTCTCGTTGTTCAGCTATTTGTGCCGGACTGCTGATAGGCTACAATTAGCTTACGCCTGCAAGCAATTTGGGTTAATGACGATTCCGTTGCCTTGTAGACCCGCAACAGCCGATGGATGCTCCTTGTTCTTTTCCTATTAGTTCCTATGGACTTTCAGTTTTGGAGAATAATATTTTGTTGCCTGCAAATTGCTGGTAATTATACTGTTGGAATGAAAGTTTTATTTAACAAGCTATATCCCAATTACCTTTAATTGACATAACCATTTTATAAAATCATTGTCAACATTAAAATAATACCCTCTTTTGCTTGTTCAAATGTTTTAGGGTAAAATACATGACCCTTTGTTAGTTTTCATTGCGCCATAGATGTCCGTTTTTTTCCGTATTTTGGTATATTTGATATTTACTTTAATAATAATAATAGGCTACTACTAATAACGCTACTACTACTAATAATAATAGTAATAATTATAAACTCATGCCTAATCGAACTTATGTATTTGCATCAAATATTTAAATCATATATATATGTTAGAGTTAGGCATTTTCATGCTCAAACTTCTGAAATCTTCGGATTGCTCATTTCGTAAAAAGATATATTATTGCAGTGCATAGTTGACCACTGAGGCTTTATTTGAAACTGAACTGCATTCAAATTCCAGATCCACACAAGCCTCCAAGGCAAAGTCATTTCTTCATGTCCACGAAATTGTAGGCAAAACCTCGGATGAAATTCAAGCAAAAGACCTTTAAACGTCGTTAAAAAAATTAAGACTCTAATGTGATAGCTGGGGCTTGGAGCTACATTTAAAAGGGGATATGCTACGCGGTTCGTGTACAAGAGGAGACGAAACACGAATCTAAATGTTGAGATTGAGTAAAGTCAGTTGAGGAGAGCGGATAGAATTCCATCCCATTGTCCACATCCCGTCACATCATTTGAGTTCTCGGCATACATTCCTGGTGGTGGCTTGGGTACCAGTGTCCGAAATTGTTCATGTATCCACTGGATTGCGCAGGCGTCCCCTTATTTGCCATGGAAACGTCCCAAAGTGGCGGCATCCCTGGGGAACACGGAGACCCAGATGACCCAGGGTGCAGGTGTTCTCCCTCCGGTCCGCCCGGGCCATGCTTCATGATCTTCTTGTACTTGGAGCGTTTGTTCTGGAACCATATCTTAACCTGCAACAATAAATACAATTTAGTATATTAATCCTGCAATTAGGCTATTATTATAATCTTTATCATAATTAATAAGCTACTATTATTATTAGTCTATTCAGTACTCACTATAATAATACAAATAATAATAGTTTATTATAATATCCATGGCCTCATTGTTGTTAATATAATTGTTATTTGATAATATTGTTATGTACCTTTGCATGTTGCCAGCATACTGGCAAATAGAGCATTACATTATTGGAATTATAACTGTAGGCTTTGACTGCATTGTTAGCGAAAAGGAATAATACAAATATTTTCCATTTGAGAACAATACGTTGGACAAAAAACAGAACATTCACAAGAATGACAAAATAAAGCTGGTGGGTGAGTTCAGGTTGCCAGGAGAATGAACTGTAAACCGCACTACAGACCAGGCAAGCAATACGTTTGGCATTCCTTTAAGGTTGTTTTCCCCATTCTACGAACAATACAGAGAATTTACAGAGATATTTTGATATGGAGAGAGCCTGGTGAGACGTTTATGTAACCGCAACACCCACAGTGTGGTAAAAGCAGCTCTCGTAAAATCTAATTATGAATTGCAATTGATTGTGGAGATGAGTGGAAAACACGGCTCAGATAGCTCACATTTCGCAAGGGCTGCCCAAGAGTGTCACCCCAAACATGCCAATGACAGAAATACTGTTGTGATTTCTTGAATTAATTACATTTGCAGTGCAATTGGGAAAGTACTCAGACCCCTTCAAATGTTCCACATTTTGTTACATTACAGCCTAATTCTAAAACGTATTAAATTGTTTTTCCCTCACCACCCCCCCCCCCACACACACACCACAATGACAAAGATAAGTATGATAAGTATTAAGACCCTTTGCTATGAGACTCGAAATTGAGCTCAGGTGCATCCAGTTTCCATTGATCATGCTTGAGATGTTTCTACAACATGATTGGAGTCCACCTGTGGTAAATTCTATTGATTGGACATGATTTGGAAAGGCACACACCTGTCTATATAAGGTCCGACAGGTAACAGTCCATGTCAGAGCAAAAACCAAGTCATGAGGTCGATGGAATTGCCCGTAGAGCTCCGAGACAGGATTGTGTCAAGTCACAGATCTGGGGAAGGGTACCAAAAAATGTCTGCAGCATTGAAGGTTCCCAAGAACACAGTGGCCGCCATCATTCTTAAATTGAATAAGTTTGGAACTGTAACGTCTTTCTTCCTGGGAAGGAGAGGAGGACCAAAATGCAGCGTGGTTATTTATAAACATATTTAATGAAAGATGAAAACGTGAACACTATACAAAATAAGAAAATGTGGAAAAACCGAAACAGTCCTAACTGGTGCAAAACACAGAGACAGAACAAAACCCCTAGACAAAACAAGACACATAAATCACCCATGTCACACCCTGGCCTAACCAACATAATAAAGAAAACACAGAATACTAAGGCCAGGGCGTGACAGTACACAACATGCCTACCTCTTTGAAGATTCAAAATATTTTTTATTGTGAAACAAACAAGGAATAAGACAAAAAAAAAGAAAACTTGAGCATTCCCCCCCCCAAAGTCAATACTTTGTAGAGCCACTTTTTGCAGCAATTACAGCTGCAAGCCTCTTGTGGTATGTTTCTATAAGCTTGGCGCATCTAGCCATTGGGATTTTTGCCCATTCTACAAAGCAAAACTGCGCCAGCTCCTTCAAGTTGGATGGGTTATACTGGTGTACTGCAATCTTCAAGTCATACCACAGATACTGAAACAGGTTTCCCTCAAGAATTTCCCTCATTCCTTCAACTGACCAGTTTCCCAGTCCCTGCTGATGAAAAACATCCCCACAGCATGATGCTGCCACCACCATGTTTCACTGTGGGGATGGTGTTCTCAGGTGATGAGAGGTGTTGAGTTTGTGCTTGATGGGTTTTCCTTGATGGCCATAAAGCTCAATTGTAGTCTCATTTGACCAGAGTACGGTTCTTCCATATGCTTGGGGTTCTTTCAAAATCGAACCCAGAAGCAGACCAGGACAAGGAGAGTAGGAAGAAGGTGAGTATTTATTTACAAGTGAATGTGAATGGATAGATATATCCAGGTGGCGTAGCGGGCAGCGGTGGTGAGTTGATGGGAGTAAATAGGTGGATCCAATGGGGTAGCGGAATCCTCCTCCGACCAGGCTGGAATGGGGTAAATGATCCGGGTGAGTAACTGAAGACAGAACAAACGGAGGTAAGTTTAAGGCAAGCAATACGTAAAAAACAACAAAACAAATTCTATCCAACTTGAGACTGATACTATGGCACAACATACTGTTCATGGCTAACGATCCGGCAGGGAATGGATGTCAGGTCAGAGCTTTTGAAGGGGAGAGGTGATGATCAGGACAGGTGTGCAGATTACTGATGGGATACAGGTGCGGGTGAACATCGATCTCCCAACAAGCTAATTCGCCCGGCAACCAGACAGTTCCAGGACACCGGAAACACACTCCAGGACAGAAACACAGGCAAACACAGGCTCAGGAAGCGGGATTTGTGACATGGGAACTCTCCGACATGCCTTTTGGTGAACACCAAACTTGTTTTCTTATTTTTTTCTTTAAGCAATGGCTTTTTTCTGGCCACTCTTCCGTAAAGCCCAGCTCTGTGGAGAGTACGGCTTAAAGTGGTCCTATGGACCAATACTCCAATCTCCGCTGTGGAGCTTTGTAGTTCCTTCAGGGTTATCTTTGGTTTCTTTGTTGCTTCTCTGATTAAAGCCCTCTTTGCCTGGTCCGTGAGTTTTGGTGGGCTCTCTTGGCAGGTTTGTTGTGGTGCCATATTCTTTCCATTTTTTAATAAAGGATTTAATGGTGCTCCGTGGGATGTTCAAAGTTTCTGATATGTTTTTATAACTCAACCCTGATCTAGACTTCCCCACAACTTTGTCCCTGACCTGTTTGGAGAGCTCCGTGGTCTTCATGGTGCCGCTTGCTTGGTGGTGTTGCTTTGCTTGGTGGTGTTGCAGACTCTGGGGCCTTTCAGAACAGGTGTATATATACTGAGATCATGTGACACTTAGATTGCACATAGGTGGACTTTATTTAACAAATTATGTGACTTCTGAAGGAAATTGGTTGCACCAGATCTTATTTGGGGGCTTCATAGCAACAGGGGTGAATACATATGTATGCACCACTTTTCCATTCTTTTTTAAACGTTATTTATTTAATTTCACTTAACCAATTTGGAATATCTTGTGTTTGTCCATTACATGAAATCCAAATAAACATCCATTTAAATTACAGGTTGTAATGCAACAAAATATGAAAAACACCAAGAGGGATGAATACTTTTGCAAATACTTATGAAAATTTGATAAATCAGTTTATTTGTTAATCATTTACAAAAATAAATAAAAAACATTTTTTCTTTGTCATCATAGAGTATTGTACTCCTTTTTCTCTCCAATTTTGGTAGTTACAGTCTTGTCTCATCGCTGCAATTTCCATACGGACTCGGGAGAGGCAAAGGTCGAGAGCCGTGCATCCTCCGAAACACAACCCAACCAAGCCACACTGCTTCTTTGACACAATGCCCACTTAACCCAGAAGCCAGTCGCACCAATGTGTCAGAGGAAACACCGTACACCTGGTGACCGTGTCAGCATGTACTGCACCCGGCGCACCACAGGAGTCGCTGTTGCGCGATGGGACAAGGACATCCCTGCCAGCCAAACCCTCCCCTAACCTGGACGACCCTGGGCTTATTGTGGGCCGCCCCATGGGTCTCCCGGTTGCGGCCGGCTGCGACAGAGCCTTTACTCGAACCCAGAATCTCTAGTGGCACAGCTAGCACTGTGATGCAGTGCCTTAGACCACTGCACCACTGCGCCACTAGGGAGGCCCCATCATGGTGTATTGTGTGTAGATTTATGAGGGGAAAAAACTATTTAATCCATTTTAGAATAAGGTTGTAACGTAACAAAATGTGGAAAAAGTCAAAGGGTCTGAATACTTTTCGAATGCGGCAGTCTTTACAAACTTTCAGATTGGACCAAGTCACTATTAAACGAGTCACAAGCAAGTCTCAAGTCATAAAGTCAGAGTCTCAAGTCGAGTCCCAAGTAGAACGTGGTCAAGACTCGAGTCAAGTCCAAAGAAATACATTACCTATCAACTCATTCCAGGGTTTTTCTTTATTTTTTAAAATGTTTTACATTGTAGAATAATAGTGAAGACATCAAAACTATGAAATAACACATATGGGATCATGTAGTAACCGAAAAAGTGTTAAACAAATCAAAATATATTTTAGATTTAAGATTCTTCAAAGTAGCCACCTTTGATGACAGCTTTGCACACTCTTGGCATTCTCTCAACCAGCTTCACCTGGAATGCTTTTCCAACAGTCTCGAAGGAGTTTCCACATATGCTGAGCACTTGTTGGCTGCTTTTCCTTTACTCTGCAGTCCAGCTCATCCCAAACCATCTCAATTGGGTTGAGGTCGGGGGATTGTGGAAGCCAGGTCATCTGATGCAGCACACCATCACTCTCTTTCTTGGTCAAATAGCCCTGGAGGTGTGTTGGGTTATTGTCCTTTTGAAAAACAAGTGATAGTCCCACTAAGCGCAAACCAGATGGGATGGTGTATTGCTGCAGAATGCTGTGGTAGCCATGCTGGTTAAGTGTGCCTTGAATTCTCAATAATCACAGACAGTGTCACCAGCAAATCATCCCCACACCATCACACCTCCTCCCCTCTATGCTTCACGGTGGGAACCACACATGTGGAAATAATCTGTTCACCTACTCTGTGTTTTGTGTTTCACAGACACAGCCGTTGTAACCAAAAATCTCTAATTTGGACTCATCAGACCAAAGGACAGATTTGGCCCAAGCAAGTCTCTTCTTATTATTGGTGTCCTTTAGTAGTGGTTTCTTTTCAGCAATTCAACCATGAAGGCCTGATTCATGCAGTCTCGGCTGAACAGTTAATGTTGAGATGTGTCTGTTGCTTTGCTTTATCTTGGCCAGGTCGCAGTTGTAAATGAGAACTTGTTCTCAACTAGCTGACCTGGTGAATTTTTAATTTTTTTTAAATAATAATAATAGAACTCATTTCACTCAACATTTATTTGGGATGCAATTTCTGAGGCTGGTAACTCTAATGAACTTATGCTCTGCAGCAGAGGTAACTTTGGGTCTTCCTTTCCTGTGGCGATCATCATGAGAGCCAGTTTCATCATTTGCGACTGCACTTTAAGAAACTTTCAAAGTTCTTGACATTTTCAGAATTGACTGACCTTCATGTCTTAAAGTAATGATGGACTGTTGTTTCTCTTTGCTTATTTGAGCTGTTCCTTCCATAATATGGACTTGGTCTTTTACCAAGGTTTTTACCATGGCTATCTTCTGTATACCACCCCTACCTAAGTCACAACACAACTGATTGGCTCAAACATATTAAGAATGAAAGAAATTCCACAAATTAACAAAGTAGCCCTGTTAATTGAAATGCATTCTAGGTGACTACCTCATGAAGCTGGATGAGAGAATGCCAAGAGTGTGCAAAGCTGTCATCAAGGCAGTGGCTACTTTGAAGAATCTCAAATATAAAATATATTTCATTTGTTTAACAATTTTTTGGTTATTACATGATTCCATATGTGTTATTTCATAGTTTTGATATCTTCACTATTGTGCTACAATGTAGATAATAGTACAAATAAAGAAAAACACTAGAATGAGTAGGTGTGTCCAAACTTTTGACTGGTACTGTATATATACATGCAACGACTTGCTGAACTACAAATCTTTGTTTATTTATTGAGGCTACCAGACAGCTCTTTTCATTATTTTGTGTACAACATATTTTTATTAGCCTATATAATTGTAAAATGTGGACCTTGTAGCTGTGGTAAGGGCATGAAATCAGCTGATGGCAAGGCAGGTTGACGTGCTCAGAGTGTAGATTTATTAGGTTTTGGTGATCCAATGGTGAAATCACCATACCATACAAAATATACAGGTAGATTTACCAAATATACACAGGAAATAGCCCAAAATTAATAGCCTCTGTATCAGGCTTAACCTGTCCTATCTGAACGGACACTGGTAGAGGGCAAGACAGTACACCCTCCCCTTGAGAAACCAAATCGAATTTATCTAACACTGGCTTCTCCAGTGATTTTACCAAGGCACTTTGATGCCTTGATGCTTGTGCTGCACCCGATCCTATAGCTGTATAGCAAATCACCAATCTGTTCGCCTGTGTTGATTGATAGTTTTCTGGTCCAATTAGTGGTGAGTGTGCGTTTCACGAGCCAAAATGGTGATGCTGTGATATGCTGCTATGCTGCGGCTATTGTCTCTGGCTGCATGTAGTGTAATCCACGTAGACTCTGTGCCACAAAATGAGTGACAAAACATTACAAAACCTGGACAGATAATTTCAAGTCTTCAGTCTCAAGTCAAAATCAAGTCCCGAGTCTTGAGGCTCCAAGTCCAAGTCAAGTCTCAAGTTAATGTATTTAAGTCAGACTCGAGTCCAAGTCATGTGACTCGAGTAGTCCAAGTCATGTGACTGGAGTCCACAAGTCTGCCAACTTTTACGTCGTTTTCTCTGACTTTAGCCTACACATCATCAGTTCTGATCAACATGAAATAAAAGAGTAGGACCATAACAATAACATAACACTCCCATAAATACATTAGGACACTCCCATAGGCCTAAACGTAATAATGTGGGCACCCCTATAAGTGTTAAAATTATAAATATATATATATATATAATTTTTTTAAACACACTCCAGTGTATTTTAACACTGACTAAATGGGTATATTAATTAAAACGGTGTATCACATTCCATGCCAGCAATATAATTAACAGTTCTTGCAGATGTAACAAAAACCAAGTCTCACATAAACCACTGGAGTAAAACAAGCTTATATTTTGGGTTCTTATGGGTAGGACTGTTTAACTAAGTTCATGAGGTCTTTATGAGTTATATTCTTCAAGAATCAATGGGTACATATCATTCATTTAGTCCAAAAGTGATATAGCGACTGCTGATTACCCCTTTAATGCCGAATTGCACCGAACATATATTTATGAATTAATTTGACCCTAATGTCAATCAACAGCATGCTAATGTAAGTAGCTTTTCCTATAATAATTGGAAATATTGGTTTTAGATTTCAACAGCAACACTCAGCTAACAAGGGCTTTCAGTCTGAAATGTTTGGTAATTAAGAAATCACGCCAGAAAATCCTGTCCCACATATCCAACTAAATATCAATGTGTGTACCGTACAATTTGGGGAAACCACTCTCCTTAGTTAAATGTGTGGTGACTGGCGAGTGGTGGTGAGTGTTTCTGGTGCAAAAAAAGACCATGCATAATCTGCCAGGTGGTTGCTGCTCATGGAAGACAGAAGACATGAGTGATTCCAATATATCTAGCTCCCTTATCAATATGACCTTATCAATAATTCCTGCCTCCTCCCAGGTAACATAAGAAGACATGAGTGATTCCAATATATCTAGCTCCCTTATCAATATGACCTTATCAATAATTCCTGCCTCCTCCCAGGTAACATAATATATTTTTTTAACTAGGCAAGTCAGTTAAGAACAAATTCTTATTTACAGTGACAACCTACCAGGGAACAGTGGGTTAACTGCCTTGTTCAGGGGCAGAACAGCAGATTTTTACCTTATCAGCTCTGGGATTCGATCCAGCAACCTTTGGGTTACTAACCACTAGGCTACCTGCCGCCCCATATCAGAGAGGTTTCGAGAAGTGCTTCTTCATATTTAGCATATACGTACACTGAGAGTATACCAAACATTAGGAACACCTTGCTAATATTGCGTTGACCTCCTTTCGACCTCAGAATGGCATTCTTTGCTGTAATTTTTCTCTCATTTCGGGAACCCAAAAACTTCCTGGGACAATATTTATACAAAATGTGAAGCAATAACTTGCTAAGCTCTCTTCCTCTATTCCTACTGACAGACAAAATGGCCGCGACCGTTCCCCCCTCTCCCTTCCTCTTCCCTTGCCAGACAGACAGCACTTAGTGAGAAGTAAGGAGTTAGTTACAAAAGGAACCCATTGGCTGAGAGATTGAGGACTTTAAACTGAACCAAGAGCTATATAGGCTAAAGGAGATGACTGAGACTGGAGTGTTACCTCTAAAATCCTCAAGGAATGAGAGCGTCTCAAGAGTATAGGAGTGCTGATCTATAATCAGGTTCCCCCTGTCCATAATCATATTTATTATGATCTAAAAGGCTAAATGTATCCTAGATCAGCAATCCTACTCTGAGACTCGGGACAGTTTCCCAGACACAGATTAAGCCTAGACCTGGACTGAAAAGCATGCTCAATGGAGAATCACCATTGAAACAGTTTTTTTTTGTCCAGGACAATGCTTAATGTGTCCAGGAAACTGGCCCATAGTGAATACAGGCCCAGATGAGTAAGTAAGTAATAGTAGGAGATAGATAACACAGTAGTAAGACAAGTAGTGGTAATACAGGACAGTGATACACCCTGCACTTCTGCTGCCTCGCTGCCAACGGGGACCTGCCATTCCAGCCATGTTGCATTCAAATATACATGAAAGTGTGTGCCTCCCACTCAGGAGGGGACACAATATCAGTTACAGGCAGAGAGAGTAGGCTAACACCTCCATGAACATGGCAGGACATCAAACTAATGGAGGTTGATACCTAGGAACATAATGTTCCAGTATTTTCTCCTATATGTTAAATAATACAGCATCGGAAAACTTTAACTACTTAGAGTGGAAATTCTCAAAGCCTTAAATACACAACTCCATAACATTAGGCTCCATTCTCATTTTTAATGAGACATTTGGCCTTAACAGTATCTAATCAAGCACTTATGCATATAGTGTTGTAGCCTAGATGAAAAGAGAAGGCGTGCCATTGAGAATGGGCATGCACATCATTTTGACTAAACCTCTCACCACCTTGAGAGATGAGATGCTTACAAAGAAGGAACATTTTGCCCGACTCGAGTAAACAACAGGCCATAGGAATTGTTCACTTTGTGAACCGTTTGTGTAATGCTTGCCCATTTATTCCATTCAAACTATTGAGACCTATACAGACCATGTTTAAAAAGAGACTGACACCAAAATTGTTGTGCATTGAAGAGCCTCTTGTAATAAACACCTTATGGAACAGTTAAATCAGTCAAAATAACTGAAATAGACGAATTAAATTGGGCCAAAATACAGAAATATGTACCTGCGTTTGAGTTAGTCCCAATTTTGCTGCCAGATCGGCTCGCTCAGGTAGCGCAAGGTATTGGGTTTGCTGGAATCTCTGGTTGAGTGCTTGCAGTTGTAAGCTTGAGTAGATGGTCCGAGGTTTTCGGATCTTCTTCCCTTTTCCGTTCAGTCTAATTTCTCCGTTCTCGATCACCGTGGTTGGCTTCTCAAGCTCTTCAAAAGGATGAAGAAGGAAAAGTTTTATTTTATTTCACCAGGAAGTCCCATTGAGGTCAGAAATGTGGAAATAATAATAACAATATTAACAACAACAACAACAGCAATAATAATAATAATAATGATCATCATAATAATCATACATTTAATGAATAATACATGTTTAAGTTAAGCCATTTAATTTGCCCTCAATGGGCAAGAGCTCAACTTTTCTTTTCTATCTCATGTGGCAAAAGAGATCATTGAGCATGAGGAATATAATGACTGCATATTGATCCCCATTATTCCCATTGTTATGAAGAGTGCACATACCGACTAGTGCTTAGGGAAACAGCTGCGTTAGGCCCCACAAGACATTCATAGTAACATGACACTGTATGAATCCATCCTTATAATACAACCAGTGAAATAGCGTGAGGAGGTTAATCTTTCATTTACTTCATCTACAGATCACGGCACCTGTACATAGCTCATCTGTAAATAGCCCATCCAATCTACCACATCCCCATACTGTATATATTTTTTTACCTTGCTCCTTTTGCACCCCTGTATCTCAAGTTGCACATTCATCTTCTGTACATTCTACCATTGCTATATTGTAATTAATTTGCCACCATAGCCTATTTATTGCCTTTACCACTCTTATCCTACCTCATTTGCACATACTGTATATATATTTTTCTACTGTATTATTGATTGTATGTTTGTTTATTCCATGTGTAACTCTGTGTTGTTGTATGTGTCGAACTGCTTTGCTTTATCTTGACCAGGTCGCAGTTGCAAATGAGAACATGTTCTCAACTAGCCTACCTGGTTAAATAAAGGTGAAATAAATCAAATAAATACTTAACTTTTTGTTTTACACGGGCGGAAGATTTAGATTTGATTTGCTAAGTTGAACAATAATTGCAGAGAATTTAGGTAGGAGGTAGGTAGCCCAATGGCTAAGGGAGATGGACCTGTGGCCGGAAGATGGCAGGTTTGAATCGCAGGCCAGGAGCTGGAGAAAAGATTATCTGGCAATTGGAATGCTACTGGGTTCACATCCTTAAGACATTCCCCTTTTGTTTTGTGGCTTGGGTCCTTGAACAAGGCCCTTAACCCCAAAACATACAGGGGTGACCCGGTGCTTGCCTTAACTGTGTGTGATTTGTGCTGTCTGGGGCAGTTGAGAATGAGCAGAAGACACATTTCTGTTGTTTGCTATAACTAATGGAAAATAAAGTTGTATTGTATTGTAT
This sequence comes from Oncorhynchus kisutch, assembly GCF_002021735.2. Classification (NCBI taxonomy): domain Eukaryota; kingdom Metazoa; phylum Chordata; class Actinopteri; order Salmoniformes; family Salmonidae; genus Oncorhynchus; species Oncorhynchus kisutch. The sequence goes on along the minus strand of NC_034183.2, from coordinate 47,107,119 downwards.
TGTATTTTTGAGTTAAATAAGTTGCATTGGAACTGTTGAATCTTGATTGTCCCTTTTCTATTCTAAGCCTGCCATTCAAATAGCAAATAATAAACATAAACTCATAGGCCTTACCTCACATGCTACTGCACAGACAATTCTCCCGTGTTGAATCAACGCTGACAGTGTTCAATTTAACACTGGTCCAGTGTCTATACAGGCCCACACTTTTCAGTGTTAAATTAACAACTGTATTAGTGACAGAGACATGGTTGTTGTTGCAGTCTTTTTGTTTTTGTTCTGTGGCCTTAACCAAGGAAGATCTTTAGTGAATATGCTATTATTAAAATGTAATTCTTCAACAAAATGCAAGTATTTATTCCACTAGACAACACAGCCACAAAGTCAGAACAGCTTTCCTAGTTTGACAACAGATGCCACTCTAGCGCGAGAAATCAATGGGCGAATATCACAGCCAATCACAACACTGGGGAGTAAGTAATACTGTGAAACACTAATATTCCACTATTAGCGACAGATATGTTATGGACATTTTTTTAATTACAATGCAAAAATTAAAATCCCGTGTAGCACCTTTAAAATCCCTAAAACTAGAACTATGCATTCCAAAAAATTATTGCAACATACAACGTAATCAATGTTGATATAACATTTGTTGCAATAGTTTCCTTTATTATTATTGGACCATTATATTGTCATTGGTAGGAATTAAACTAATCATTACATGGTTATATTATCATCAGAAAAATTATTATAATGCATTGTTCAGAACAATGACCAGCTTTTAATCAGAACTAAGAATAACATAATGAATCTGTTAATGTTCTAGAGGACTCCAATGTTTATAATATCTGGGGCCTTAAAAACTTATTGACTTTCTAACATGGCCAACACACGAAATGCCTGTGAGATTGCATTGGGGCGGCAGGTAGACGAGTGGTTAGATCGTTGGACCAATAACCGAAAGTTTTCTGAATCGAATCCCCGAGCTGACAAGGTCAAAATCTGCCATTCTGCCCCTGAACAAGGCAGTTAAGCCACTGCTCCCCGGTAGGCCTTTATTGTAAATAAGCATTTGTTCTTAACTGACTTGCCCCTAAACGAGCTCACTCATCATATTTTTTTGTTGTTGTTGAGAGGTTGATTCCTATCTGAATGTCTTCGAGTTTTTAGTCCCAAACAGCTTCACACATCAAATAGGACTAGCCATTCTAAACAACTTGATTTTATGTATAGGCCTAGAGACAGGATTATTTTGATCATTGACATTAGACTACTTGGAATTAATGCTGTATGTATTTTGTTTAACGTTTAGATTTTTTTTTAAAACGAGGTAAAATGATGTAACTCTTTCATTAGTCCTATGCGGCTATCTGTATTTTAACATATCAATTAAGTAATGTAGGATCACAGAAGCAATAACGTAATCAAAGGTAAATGGTTTTCAGATTACATGTTTTGTTTGGGCCCTGTGCTTTGTGGGAGACCACAGGATAAAATGTTTAGTGGCTCGGTTTTTCCCTCCCATGTCGGCTGCATGTGACCTGTATCATCATCCAGAGTAGGCTAATTATTGTGCCAATCAACCGACCTGTCTCGCGGCCCAATAATATAAATGCAAACTGACCAGTAGTAGCCTACCCTTAGGTCTAAACACCTGTCCTAATATCAGATTAGACTATTAATTAAAATGGTGAAATAGGCTACACATTAGCCCTAGGTAATGTGAAATCTTATGAAAATTGATTCTCATTTCAATTTGAAACGAGAACAGTCCCTTGCTTTATCCATGCATGTATCTTGAAGTTCAGTAGCCTGTAAACTATTGACTGTTAAAAATAAAATATTTTCAAACGTGCTCAGGTGTTATAGACTACATATGTGACATGGGAACATGGGCGTTTTGCATTACAAATTACTATCCTATTAATTAATAACTTTAGGTCAGAGCACTGTTTCCGTAATGCTGCCTGCTATATGTTATGAATTCCCTATATTTCATTAGTGGTTTATTTGTAGACTTCTGATAGGGTTTAGGTAGGCTATATAAGTGCCCAATTCTAATTTTGAAGTCCATCGCGTCCGTATAGCCTTCGCCACTGTAACTACATCTTGAAAATGGCAACAAACATTGAATAAACTCCATAATGTCAACACCGATGTTTTTAAAAACGTACCTGTTTCCTCTATTCTCGTGCGTCCCAGACCGTTGTTGTGGCTACTGTGCTGGTATGGCAGGTAGGCACTTGGGTGGTGTGCGCTTACAGTGCTGTGGTAGGGGTAGGCTAGCGTGCGGCCATAGGATGACCCGCTGGAAGAAAAGGAGCTGTCGTGCTGCGAGGGTCCGACGGGATGCAAGCCGTGCACTGGATAGATGTTGTGGGATAAGCCGGGGGGATGCTGCTGGTGGCCGGGATAGCCGTGTCCGAACTCCAGAAAGGCCGATTTTGAGGGATCAGAAGAAACCAGACTGTCCGACAATGAACAGTCATCATTGAGCGGGGGTCCATAAACTCGAGGCGCAGTTAAGGGCACCATAGAGTGCTACAGATGGGACCGATGCATATCCACTGAGAAGGGAAGTTAGGCTACCTAACAAAAACACCAAGAGCACGAAGCTAAGGTGACGAGGTTATTTCCTAAATCCTTCCGTTTGTCTCCAAATTCTAAATTATGCAGTCCCTTTATTTTATCGTCTCTAAAAAAGAGAAGAGGAAAATCTTCACTGTTTCTCTGAACACTTTGTGCATATGGTTTAAACTTGTTGCTACCTCGCTTGGCATACACGAGCGCGCCTGCTCATTGGTTGCGGTGGCTAATCATGTCATCCTGCCGGGAGGCCAAACCATACAAGATTAATACAAACTACAAGAAGTCCGTCTTCCAGTTTGGGCAGTAATGACATTTCAATGCAGCAGAATTTGCAAACAATGTATGCTAAATGAGAAGATAGGCCTACTGTAACAGATATTAACTAGGCTAATCTAATGTCAAGTATGTTTAGATTTTGTTATGTAGCCTTTTAGCGTTTGCAAAGATTGTCAACAAACTTGACAACTTTGCCAGCGATGTTTTTACGTAAGGACAAACCTTTTGCGCGCAAGTTAGGCCATAGGATAATCAATTATTATATATGTATACCTGCCTAATTAATACGCAATACACATAGCTACATGATAAACCTATACATTTAATTTACACCTGGCGCCAATGCGTGATTTAGCCTACGCATACCTAGACTCAAGGGAGGGCACAGAAGCTCAACACAGTGGCTATAATACCGTTGTACATGTGACTTAATCAAAACGCTCAAGATAAAACATCAAATACGCACACAAAAACATATATTATTTCCCAGCACATGTTTAACACACAACATACAAGATTCATGTTTTTTAAACAAAAATGCAACAAATGGGAAACCATTCTTTAGGAGGTTGTACTTGGTGAGAGGACAAGTTGTAATTACTGATAGTTTCTGAAGAAGGAAGAGAGGCTGCCCCCATCTATCAACCTTGTCCGTGATGAAAGAAGACTTTCACCTTCGACTGGAAGCCATTACATAGTCGGTCATGTGTAACTATGTCTGTAGGTTGCAGACAGATGGATGACGATAGATATCAACTCGCACGCCGGCCCGGGCCCAGGGCATGACAGATGTAGCGCCAAAGACTCTCTAAATCATTAGGCCTAAATGGCACATTTAGAGTTGTCACTTTATGTAATTCAGTCACAAGTCTAAATGATACAGGTTGCTGTCAACGTGTAGGAACATAGCCTATGCCAGAGCTCTAGCCTATGCTGCTTTTGGTAACAATTGAGCAACGCGCAGAAGCTAACGTTTCAGGACAGAGATCCCTGAATAATTTTGATAGCCTAACTATTAGCCTACACTAAATCAAATCAAATCAAATTTATTTATATAGCCCTTCGTACATCAGCTGATATCTCAAAGTGCTGTACAGAAACCCAGCCTAAAACCCCAAACAGCAAGCAATGCAGGTGTAGAAGCACGGTGGCTAGGAAAAACTCCCTAGAAAGGCCAATACCTAGGAAGAAACCTAGAGAGGAACCAGGCTATGTGGGGTGGCCAGTCCTCTTCTGGCTGTGCTGGGTGGAGATTATAACAGAACATGGCCAAGATGTTCAAATGTTCATAAATGACCAGCATGGTCGTATAATAATAAGGCAGAACAGTTGAAACTGGAGCAGCAGCACAGTCAGGTGGAAGTTGAAACTGGAGCAGCAGCATGGCCAGGTGGACTGGGGACAGCAAGGAGTCATCATGTCAGGTAGTCCTGGGGCATGGTCCTAGGGCTCAGGTCAGTTGAAACTGGAACAGCAGCATGGCCAGGTGGACTGGGGACAGCAAGGAGTCATCATGTCAGGTAGTCCTGGGGCATGGTCCTAGGGCTCAGGTCCTCTGAGAGAGAGAAAGAAAGAGAGAAGGAGAGAATTAGAGAACGCACACTTAGATTCACACAGGACACCGAATAGGACAGGAGAAGTACTCCAGATATAACAAACTGACCCCAGCCCCCCGACACATAAACTACTGCAGCATAAATACTGGAGGCTGAGACAGGAGGGGTCAGGAGACACTGTGGCCCCATCCGAGGACACCCCCGGACAGGGCCAAACAGGAAGGATATAACCCCACCCACTTTGCCAAAGCACAGCCCCCACACCACTAGAGGGATATCTTCAACCACCAACTTACCATCCTGAGACAAGGCTGAGTATAGCCCACAAAGATCTCCGCCACGGCACAACCCAAGGGGGGGGGGGGGCACCAACCCAGACAGGATGACCACAACAGTGAATCAACCCACTCAGGTGACGCACCCCCTCCAGGGACGGCATGAGAGAGCCCCAGCAAGCCAGTGACTCAGCCCCTGTAATAGGGTTAGAGGCAGAGAATCCCAGTGGAAAGAGGGGAACACTAGCCTAGCCTACACTACACTAGCCTACACTACACTAGCCTACACAGTAATACGTAAATAAAAATAATACTGTAGTCGTTATGGTAGACCATTCATCCTCATATTGTAGACTATGTAATCATGTTCCAACGCCTGCTATTCGGTGGAAATAAATAGGCCTATCCCATAATGATGGCTTATATTTCTTTCAAATAATATTGAAACATTTAGTCTATAACGAATTTTGGCATATCAATTGGTTCGCCATATTCATATTTGTGTAACACAATCATTTTCACTATTTGTGTCACGCCCTGACCTTAGAGATCATTTTTATTCAATATTTTGGTTGGGTAAGGGTGTTGACTAGGGTGGGTAGTCTAGTTTTTTTCATTTCTATGATGGCCTGGTATGGTTCCCAATCAGAGGCAACTGTCTATCGTTGTCTCTGATTGGGGATCATACACTGCTCAAAAAAATAAAGGGAACACTAAAATAACACATCCTAGATCTGAATGAATGAAATATTCTTATTAAATTCTTTACATAGTTGAATGTGTTGACAACAAAATCACACAAAAATTATCATTGGAAATCAAATTTATCAACCCATGGAGGCCCGGATTTGGAGTCACACTCAAAATTAAAGTGGAATACCACACTACAGGCTGATCCAACTTTGATGTAATGTCCTTAAAACAAGACTAAATGAGGCTCAGTAGTGTGTGTGGCCTCCACGTGCCTGTATGACCTCCCTACAATGCCTGGGCATGCTCCTGATGACAGTCTGTGGTGCAACAGACTGATGTGCTCAATTGGATTCAGGTCTGGGGAACGGGCGGGCCAGTCCATAGCATCAATGCCTTCCTCTTGCAGGAACTGCTGACAGACTCCAGCCACATGACGTCTAGCATTGTCTTGCATTAGGAGGAACCCAACCGCACCAGCATATGGTCTCACAAGGGGTCTGAGGATCTCATCTCGGTACCTAATGGCAGTCAGGCTACCTCTGGCGAGCACATAGAGGGCTGTGCGGCCCCCCAAAGAAATGCCACCCCACACCATGACTGACCCACCGCCAAACCGGTCATGCTGGAGGATGTTGCAGGCAGCAGGCAGCAGAACGTTCTCCACGGCGTCTCCAGATTGTCACGTCTGTCACATGTGCTCAGTGTGAACCTGCTTTCATCTGTGAAGAGCACAGGGCGCCAGTGGCGAATTTGACGATCTTGGTGTTCTCTGGCAAATGCCAAACGTCCTGCACAGTGTTGGGCTGTAAGCACAACCCCCACCTGTGGACGTGGGGCCCTCATACCACCCTCATGGGAGTCTGTTTCTGACCGTTTGAGCAGACACATGCACATTTGTGGCCTGCTGGAGGTCATTTTGCAGGGCTCTGGCGGTGCTCCGCCTGCTCCTCCTTGCACAAAGGCGGAGGTAGCGGTCCTGCTGCACATCTCCTCCACATCTCCTGATGTACTGGCCTGTCTCCTGGTAGCGCCTCCATGCTCTGGACACTACGCTGACAGACACAGCAAACCTTCTTGCCACAGCTCGCATTGATGTGCCATCCTGGATGAGCTGCACTACCTGAGCCACTTGTGTGTCTCATGCTACCACTAGAGTGAAAGCACCGCCAGCATTCAAAAGTGACCAAAACATCAGCTGCAGAACCACTCCTTTATTGGGGGTGTCTTGCTAATTGCCTATAATTTCCACCTGTTGTCTATTCCATTTGCACAACAGCATGTGAAATGTATTGTCAATCAGTGTTGCTTCCTAAGTGGACAGTTTGATTTCACAGAAGTGTAATTGACTTGGAGTTACATTGTGTTGTTTAAGTGTTCCCTTAATTTTTTTGAGCAGTGTATTTAGGAAGCCTTTTCCCACTGGGTTTTTGTGGGATCTTGTCTATGTCTAGTTGCCTGCGAGCACTACATTAGTTTCACGTTTCGTTTTGCGCTTTATTGTTTTCTGTGAGTTTCATCTAATAAACATGTGGAACTCTATGCACGCTGCTCCTTGGTCTATTAATTCAACCAACGATCGTGACAATTTGTTTATTGCAGGAAATACATGAAAATGCATGATAACACATCAGGTGCCTATCTGTTTTAGGAGGATACAAATGCAGAGTAGGCTTAACCCTTGTGTTTTCTTAAGGGTAAAAAATTGCCCTCCACTAATTTTAACAGCAGAGAAAGCCCCTTAAATTATATTTTTTCAACTTGAAATGTGATGACTTTTCAGAGAATGACCCCAACATTAGAAAAAGTGAAACATCACCTTTGTTCATATTCCATGAAAGCTGTAAATAAATAAATAAATAATTTACACACCACAAAAAACAGAAACACACACACACACACACACACACACACACACACACACACACACACACACACACACACACACACACACACACACACACACACACACACACACACACACACACACACACACACACACACACACACACTATTAGAAATTGAGATTATGTGTGCTACTGATTGAACTCAGACAAAACTAAAACCTTCTTGTGCATGTGAAGCATCTACCCTCCATGACTCCACACATGACTCAAGTTCACAGACAAAATAAAAACCATTTCAGACAAAATAAACAGCATTTCAGACAAAATACAATTTTCTTGAAAGCATTGTTTACTAATGGGGAATGCAGTCAGAGGCTGTAAAGGTGCTGCAGATGACAGTCCTCCCAGTTCTCTCTTTGCTGAGGCCATGAGTGCACGTTTCAGTGCCCAACAGGTCGTAGATCAGATTTTGTGGTCCTCCTGAGCACACTGCACAAAACGCGGCTGAGATCAGTGATCGTGAGGACAGGAAGCCAGCCATCATCCTGGACTACAACCACAAGAAAGGAGGTGTGGACAACCTGGACAAGGTGATTGGAACTTACAGCTGTAGGAGGATGACTGCCCGCTGGTCCCTAGTCATCTTCCATAACATAATTGATGTGTCCTCATACAATTCCTTCGTGATATGGAACAAGATCAACCCTACCTGGATGCCTGATAAGCGAAACAAGAGGAGGGTGTTCCTGGAGCATCTGGGAAAGGCACTTGTAACGCCACACATTCAAAGAAGGGAGTGCCTCCCCCGCACAGCAGCCTCTGCAGCACTTGTGAAGGCCTTTCTGGGGGCTGAATCTTGTCCTGACCCACCTGAGGCTGCAGCTGGGGCAGGCAAGAGGAGGATATGCCAATTCTGCACACCAAAGAAGGACTGTAAAACAAATACTATGTGCTGCATATGTGAGAAATACATCTGCAAAGGCCATGCACACACACACTTCCTAGGGAGTGAAGCAGTGACAGGACTATGATACAGCTCACTTCACTACCAGAGATTACCCGCTAATTAGAGTTGATTGATTTATGTTCTTCACGTTTATGTTTTGTATCTATTATATTATTTTATTGTTATTTAGTGTTGTTGTTTATACACCTTGTGGGTTTGGGCAATGGTTAAAAAAACGGGAGAAGACTAGTATTTTGTTGTTGAATTCCTCATTGTACAGTATACACAGTTGAAGTCGGAAGTTTACATACACTTAGGTTGGAATCATTAAAACTCGTTTTTCAACCACTCCACAAATTTCTTGTTAACAAACTATACTTTTGGCAAGTCGGTTAGGACATCTACTTTGTGCATGACACAAGTAATATTTCCAAAAATTGTTTACAGAATGGCTTTAGAAGCTTCTGATAGTCTAATTGGCATAATTTGAGTGAATTGGATGTGTACCTGTGAATGTATTTCAAGTACTATCTTCAAACTCAGTGCCTCTTTTCTTTATATCATGGGCAAATCAAAATAAATCAGCCAAGACCTCAGAAAAAAATTGCAGACCTCCACAAGCCTGGTTCATCCTTGGGAACAATTTCCAAATACCGTGATGGTACCACGTTCCTATGTACAAACAATAGTACGCAAGTATAAACACCATGGGACCATGCAGCCGTCATACCGCTCAGGAAGGAGACGTGTTCTGTCTCCTAGAGATGAACGTACTTTGGTGCAAAAAGTGAAAATCAATCTCGGAACAACAGCAAAGGACCTTGTGAAAATGCTGGAGGAAACAAGCACAAAAGTATCTATATCCACAGTAAAATGAGTCCTATATTCACATAACCTGAAAGGCTGCTCATCAAGGAAGATGCCACTGCTCCAAAACCGCATTAAAGTCAGACTACGGTTTGCAATTGCACATGGGGACACTTTTTGGAGAAATGTCTCTGGTCTGATGAAACAAAAATATAACTGTTTGTCAATCGTTATGTTTGGAGGAAAAAGGGGCAGGCTTGCAAGTCGAAGAACACCATCCCAACCGTGAAGCACGGGGGTGGGCAGCATCATGTTGTGGGCGTGCTTTGCTGCAGGAGGGACTGGTGCACTTCACAAAATATATGGCATCATGAGGAAGGAATATTATGTGGATTTATTGAAGCAACATCTCAAGACATCAGTCAGGAAGTTAAAGCTTGGTCACAAATGGGTCTTCCAAATGGACAATGACCCCAAGCATACTTCCAAAGTTGTGGCAAAATGGCTTAAGGACAACAAAGTCAAGATATTGGAGCGGCCATCACAAAGCCCTGACCTCAATCCAAAAGAAAATTTGTGGGCGGAATTGAAAAAGCGTGTGCGAGCAAGGAGGCCTAAAAAACCTGACTCAGTTACACAAGCTCTGTCAGGAGGAATTGGCCAAAATTCACCCAACGTATTGTGGAAACTTGTGGAGCTTGTGAAACGTTTGACCCAAGTTAAACAATTTAAAGGCAATGCTACCAAATATTAATTGAGTGTATGTAAACTTCTGACCCACTGGGAATGTGATGAAAGAAATAAAAGCTGAAATAAATCCAGTATCCCTGGATCTCAACCATGATCCAAGATGGCGTAGCAGTAAGTTGTCCTGTCGTGTCCCTTGTATATATCGTTTCTTTTTCGTTTTTTACATATTTTTCTTCGCATATCTCTTTAAAAACATTTTGCTAAACCTAAGCTTCCAAATACTCTCCTGCAACCCGCCACACACAATGTAGCTATTTTTCCTAAAGTATTTATATTTACTTCGGAACCGGAACCCCTCAACTGAAGCTAGCCAGCTAACCACCAGCTATGCTAGCGGTCTTCAGCTAACCGGTCATCAGCTAACCTTTAGCTCGGAAAGCTCTCGCCAGTTCGAACAACGCGACTCTAACCAGAGCATAACGGACCTATTTATTTTTCATCCCCGGATTCCCACCGCAAACGGAACATTTTTCAGCTGGATCTTCACAACTAGCTATCTAGCTAAACCGCAACCCCGGATGATTACTCCTGGCTAGCGTTTCCACCCACTTAGATTGAAGCTAGCCCGGCCAGAGCACCTGTGCTACCACCGTAGCATACTCCTGGGCTACAATACCCGGGCCCACGACCGGTATATCGATGTCACCGCATGAAGAGGAATAAACAGACTCACCCCATCGCGACGTCCCCCAAAGGCTAACTCTCTAGCCCTCGCTATCTCCCTGCTTGCTAATTCGGCCTGCTAACTGCTAGCTTGTCTAGCTCCGGCCTGCTAACTGCTACCTTGTTTAGCCCGGGCCTACGAACTGTTAGCTTGTTAGCACAGGCCTGCTAACCGTCTGAATCGCCGCGTCCCAAACACTCACTGGACCCATATTTACTTTCTATCTCTTTTTGATTTTTGATTTGTTTATACCTGCCTCACCCAATGTGATACGGAATTGCTATTATTTTTAATTTTTAGAACACACTCAAGAACCTCCAGAAGCTAACCAGCTAACTAGCTACAAGCTATTTAGTCATTGTTAGTTTTTTTTAAACCTGGATAACACTCGCCAGTCCAGCTTCCCTGCCCCATCCACCGCTGCCCCCTGGACACTGATCTCTTGGCTACATAGCTGATGCACGCTGGACTGTCCATTAATCACGGTACTCCATTCTGCTTGTTTGTTTTATCTGTTGGCCCCGTTGCCTAGTCAACGCCATTTTACCTGCTGTTGTTGTGCTAGCTGATTAGCTGTTGTTGTCTCACCTACTGTTTTAGCTATCTTTCCCAATTCAACACATACGCTGTATGTCTCTCTCAAATGTCAATATGCCTTGTATACTGTTGTTCAGGTTAGTTATCATTGTTTTAGTTCACAATGGAGCCCCTAGTTCCACTCTTCATACCCCTGATAACTCCTTTGTCCCACACATGCGGTGACCTCACCCATTACAACCAGCATGTCCAGAGATACAACCTCTCTCATCATCACCCAGTGCCTGGGCTTACCTCCGCTGTACCCGCACCCCACCATACCCCTGTCTGCGCATTATGCCCTGAATATATTCTACCATGCCCAGAAACCTGCTCCTCTTATTCTCTGTCCCCAACGCTCTAGGCGACCAGTTTTGATAGCCTTTAGCCGCACCCTCATGCTACTTCTTCTCTGTTCCGCGGGTGATGTGGAGGTAAACCCAGGCCCTGCATGTCCCCAGGCACCCTCATTTGTTGACTTCTGTGATCGAAAAAGCATTGGTTTCATGCATGTCAACATCAGAAGCCTCCTCCCTAAGTTTGTTTTACTCACTGCTTTAGCACACTCTGCTAACCCTGATGTCCTTGCTGTGTCTGAATCCTGGCTCAGGAAGGCCACCAAAAATTCAGAGATTTCCATACCCAACTATAACATCTTCCGTCAAGATAGAACTGCCAAAGGGGGAGGAGTTGCAGTCTACTGCAGAGATAGCCTGCAAAGTAATGTCATACTTTACAGGTCCATACCCAAACAGTTCGAACTACTAATTTTGAAAATTACTCTCTCCAGAAATAAGTCTCTCACTGTTGCCACCTGCTACCGACCCCCCTCAGCTCCCAGCTGTGCCCTGGACACCATTTGTGAATTGATCGCCCCCCATCTAGCTTCAGAGTTTGTTCTGTTAGGTGACCTAAACTGGGATATGCTTAACACCCCGGCAGTCCTACAATCTAAGCTAGATGCCCTCAATCTCACACAAATCATCAAGGAACCCACCAGGTACAACCCTAACTCTGTAAACAAGGGCACCCTCATAGACGTCATCCTGACCAACTGGCCCTCCAAATACACCTCCACTGTCTTCAACCAGGATCTCAGCGATCACTGCCTCATTGCCTGTATCCGCTACGGAGCCGCAGTCAAACGACCACCCCTCATCACTGTCAAACGCTCCCTAAAACACTTCTGTGAGCAGGCCTTTCTAATCGACCTGGCCCGGGTATCCTGGAAGGACATTGATCTCATCCCGTCAGTTGAGGATGCCTGGTCATTCTTTAAAAGTAACTTCCTCACCATTTTAGATAAGCATGCTCCGTTCAAAAAATGCAGAACTAAGAACAGATACAGCCCTTGGTTCACTCCAGACCTGACTGCCCTCGACCAGCACAAAAACATCCTGTGGCGGACTGCAATAGCATCGTATAGTCCCCGAGATATGCAACTGTTCAGGGAAGTCAGGAACCAATACACGCAGTCAGTCAGGAAAGCTAAGGCCAGCTTCTTCAGGCAGAAGTTTGCATCCTGTAGCTCCAACTCCAAAAAGTTCTGGGACACTGTGAAGTCCATGGAGAACAAGAGCACCTCCTCCCAGCTGCCCACTGCACTGAGGCTAGGGAACACGGTCACCACCGATAAATCCATGATTATCGAAAACTTCAATAAGCATTTCTCAACGGCTGGCCATGCCTTCCGCCTGGCTACTCCAACCTCGGCCAACAGCTCCGCCCCCCCCCGCAGCTCCTCGCCCAAGCCTCTCCAGGTTCTCCTTTACCCAAATTCAGATAGCAGATGTTCTGAAAGACCTGGACCCGTACAAATCAGCTGGGCTTGACAATCTGGACCCTCTATTTCTGAAACTATCCGCCGCCAATGTCGCAACCCCTATTACCAGCCTGTTCAACCTCTCTTTCATATCGTCTGAGATCCCCAAGGATTGGAAAGCTGCCGCAGTCATCCCCCTCTTCAAAGGGGGAGACACCCTGGACCCAAACTGTTACAGACCTATATCCATCCTGCCCTGCCTATCTAAGGTCTTCGAAAGCCAAGTCAACAAACAGGTCACTGACCATCTCGAATCCCACCGTACCTTCTCCGCTGTGCAATCTGGTTTCCGAGCCGGTCACGGGTGCACCTCAGCCACACTCAAGGTACTAAACGATATCATAACTGCCATCGATAAAAGACAGTACTGTGCAACCGTCTTCATCGACCTTGCCAAGGCTTTCGACTCTGTCAATCACCATATTCTTATCGGCAGACTCAGTAGCCTCAGTTTTTCGGATGACTGCTTCGCCTGGTTCACCAATTACTTTGCAGACAGAGTTCAGTGTGTCAAATCGGAGGGCATGCTGTCCGGTCCTCTGGCAGTCTCTATGGGGGTGCCACAGGGTTCAATTCTCGGGCCGACTCTGTTCTCTGTATATATCAATGATGTTGCTCTTGCTGCGGGCGATTCCCTGATCCACCTCTACGCAGACGACACCATTCTATATACTTTCGGCCCGTCATTGGACATTGTGCTATCTAACCTCCAAACGAGCTTCAATGCCATACAACACTCCTTCCGTGGCCTCCAACTGCTCTTAAACGCTAGTAAAACCAAATGCATGCTTTTCAACCGATCGCTGCCTGCACCCGCATGCCCGACTAGCATCACCACCCTGGATGGTTCCGACCTTGAATATGTGGACATCTATAAGTACCTAGGTGTCTGGCTAGACTGCAAACTCTCCTTCCAGACTCATATCAAACATCTCCAATCGAAAATCAAATCAAGAGTCGGCTTTCTATTCCGCAACAAAGCCTCCTTCACTCACGCCGCCAAACTTACCCTAGTAAAACTGACTATCCCACCGATCCTCGACTTCGGCGATGTCATCTACAAAATGGCTTCCAACACTCTACTCAGCAAACTGGATGCAGTCTATCACAGTGCCATCCGTTTTGTCACTAAAGCACCTTATACCACCCACCACTGCGACCTGTATGCTCTAGTCGGCTGGCCCTCGCTACATATTCGTCGCCAGACCCACTGGCTCCAGGTCATCTACAAGTCCATGCTAGGTAAAGCTCCGCCTTATCTCAGTTCACTGGTCACGATGGCAACACCCATCCATAGCACGCGCTCCAGCAGGTGTATCTTACTGATCATCCCTAAAGCCAACACCTCATTTGGCCGCCTTTCGTTCCAGTACTCTGCTGCCTGTGACTGGAACGAATTGCAAAAATCGCTGAAGTTGGAGACTTTTATCTCCCTCACCAACTTCAAACATCAGCTATCTGAGCAGCTAACCGACCGCTGCAGCTGTACATAGTCTATTGGTAAATAGCCCACCCATTTTCACCTACCTCATCCCCATACTGTTTTTATTTATTTACTTTTCTGCTCTTTTGCACACCAATATCTCTACCTGTACATGACCATCTGATCATTTATCACTCCAGTGTTAATCTGCAAAATTGTAATTATTCGCCTACCTCCTCATGCCTTTTGCACACATTGTATATAGACTCCCCCTTTTTTTTCTACTGTGTTATTGACTTGTTAATTGTTTACTCCATGTGTAACTCTGTGTTGTCTGTTCACACTGCTATGCTTTATCTTGGCCAGGTCGCAGTTGCAAATGAGAACTTGTTCTCAACTAGCCTACCTGGTTAAATAAAGGTGAAATATTTTTATTTATTTAAATTCTCTCTACTATTATTCTGACATTTCACATTCTTAATTAAAATAAAATGGTGATCCTAGCTGACCTAAAACAGTGTCTTTTTACTTGGATTCAATGTCAAGAATTGTGAAAAACTGAGTTTAAATGTACTTGGCTAAGGTGTATGTAAACTTCCGACCTCAACTCTAAGACTATCACTATTTTGCCAAAAAAGTTCAAGAGTGTTATTGTTTCCCTTAAATAAAATGCATTCAAAACTAGTTTCTGCACATTTCTTCTACTTTCTTAGGCTATACAAGTGCTATTTCTAGCTAAAACAATTATGTTTACACCTATGCAGTACCATTAACAATAATAATAAAAATAATAAACCTTTACTTTAGTAAAGAAAACAATTATGACAGGTAATAAAATTAGTGGCGTCCACTGATTAAATGCAGTCTTTCTGGATTATGAAAACCCAGATATTCACAAAGTTTGTGATGAATGACCGGTTGTTTCTTCATGCAAAATAGATTTGGAGTTTAACAAACTAAAGTACTTTGAAGTGAAAACAAATCGCAATATCCACTTGGCTGGCAAGGGGCCAACATTGTAACCAATGAGCCAACACAATGAGCCAACACGTTTGCACATTTAGATTCACCAAATGTCAATTTGTAGCCTATAATAGAATTGGAACCCAATGGAAAGCCTAACTCAATAGGCTACATGCACCTTAAAGTAGTGTCATTTAGTGTTTACTTGGATTGCTGCACAAATCAAGAATATGTTTGTTCTATGGACATGATGCCCTGTTGTTGTAAATTGCATAGGCTAAATTTAGGCTAATTGATCTTCGTAAATTATTGGTTTGTATGCAGTCTTTGTATAGGCTATTGCAAAAAAGCTAGGTCTATATAGCCTACTGAAAATAATTAGTCTGAACGATAAATATTGGTCTTCTGAAGATAAGACGTCGTAACAGGTTCCATTGTGAAATTCACATTACTACTTTTATCCCTGTGCTGAGTTCCAAGAAAAAGCCTACAGTAATGCCTCTCTCGACTTCAGAAGTTCATGTTTGTTGTCTTCTGCCGAAGGACCGACGTTATTACGCCAAAAAATGACGTGTCGAGAATGATAGATTCCTGCGCTTTCATCTCGCACCAACATTCGTGCTCAGATTTCACCTCAGTAATCGCCGGACACGCCCTCCCCCTCGCATGAACCATGTCATTTTACCTCTATGTTGCCAGCTCGTGGGTTTTTATCCAAGACAAGCCGGAAGGTTAAAATAAAGGTAAAATAAATAAAATAAAAAACTACACTGGTACCATGCTCACTGTGCCAATAGCGTTGAGAAAATAATCAGTAATTAATATCACATTTATAATATAATGTTTGGCTGTAACATTTCCTTTTGGGGGGGTTCAATGTGTTGATTTGTATGTCACCCCTAGCATTTCTATCACCACATCATGCTAATCTTGAAGTCTAGCATGGATAGATGCACAATGTAAAATAGAAATGTCATGAGTCATGATATATTAGTCCCCTATGTGTTTGAGTTGAAATCATGGGTTCACACATTGTGACACATCTTGTGTGTCAGTCTGTTCATCAGCCTCAAATTTAAGGCCAGTGGGGATTGACTGAATCTACATGGACATTTTCTCACAAAGCTGTCTTCATGTCTACTCATTAAAACAGTATTCTTATTTTGTTTTGCAGGGCCTCCACAGATTATGTAAGGCCATGCCTCTGCATTAGTATACCACCCCTCTCGACTCAGTGTGGCACAGTATACATCAACCACAAGTCATCAATCACCATGCACAAACTCAAGAATCTAACACCATATGCTATTCACTGGCATTGTGAATATTAGAATGCAATTTGCCACAGGGCAACAAACAAAATGTATTAAAGGTGATTTGTCTTGTACTCCCTCAGAGCATGGAATAGATATCACCCTTTGGTTGACAGGCATACCACTGACTTGTAAGTTCAGGATGTAGATTCAAGACTGTGGTGTCCCACAGGGTTCAGTTCTAGGCCTATTTTCTGTTTAGCTGTTCCCCCAGGGTCATATCATTATCTGGTATATAATCTCTCTACTCTCATGTTGCTGATGATGCACACATCACCTTGCCTCTGGGATGAAAGCTACTACCAACTTTCCTCAGCTCAACAGTATGAAAACGATGTCCTTTTTTATATACATTTACATTTTAGTCATTTAACAGATGCTCTTATCCAGAGCGCCTTACAGTTAGTGCAAATACCTAACAGAGGTATTGATGAGGATTGGAGGGATTGATGAGAGTGAAATTAAATTGAGAGGTATTTCTGCAAAAATGCTCTAACGATAGAGGGATGGACATTGCTGGGAGCAAGTGATAGCAGGGTTACCAAACTGGTGACCTGGTACCAAGCAATTGTTTTGGGGCATGTGTAGGTAGCTAGGTGGAGTCGTGGACACTTGTCATAGCTGTGCAAGGTGAGGGACAGATGAGAGAAAGAGAAAGAGAGTGAGCAGGGGAGGCTCAGCCTCTCGTTAAGACTGTAATTATGTGTGCATTATGGAGGAGAACAAAGCCAGGCCCTGCAGCTATGGAGTAGGGATGTGCCCTTACTGTGGCTTTTATTCACACTGGAGAAAAAAAGTTAATAACAATACTTCTCAACTCAGCCCAGACTGCTTGGCGTCTCCGCTCCCACGTGTGTGTGTGTGTGTGTGTGTGTGTGTGTGTGTCTGTGTGTGTGTGTGTGTGTGTGTGTGTGTGTGTGCGCGCAGAGATACAATGATATATGATACAAAGAAAGAGCTACACTTTACAGTATAACTATTATGGCTACACCTGTAGGGACCACAAATGTCTATTTTTCTCATGCAGTTTCTACTTTACAGGCATTTAGTGTTTTTGTTGTTGTTGTGTTTTTTAAACCCCATGCTGACAGATCAAGTGGGCAAAATAAGAACATCGAAAGTGTGCCTGTGCATCAGTGAGAGTGACTGAGGTGTGTGAGTCACACCACAGGCAACCAAAAGCATCAGCAATTAGTCTTCATTAATCAATGGATTTGCCTATTTAAGCCATGTTTTGGTGTGCTGTCTGTCCATCTAATTTATTGTGGACTTCATTAATCGGGATTCTGCACCCATACTTTTTGAGGAATAATCTGAGTGAGCACATTAGCCTACTGTAACGGGTTTCTTCTTCCTCCTCTGACGAGGAGGAGTAGTAGGAAGGATCGGAGGACCAATGCGCAGCGTGATAAGTGTTCATGATATTTATTATAACTCAGAACACAAAAAAATAAAACAACAAAGAGAACGAAATGAAACCGAAACAGTTCTGTCTGGTGCAGACACAAAACAGAAAACAATCACCCACAACTCAAGGGTGAAAACAGGCTACCTAAATATGGTTCTCAATCAGGGACAACGATTGACAGCTGCCTCTGATTGAGAACCATACCAGGCCAAACACAGAAATCCCAAATCATAGAAAAACAAACATAGACAACCCACCCAACTCACACCCTGACCATACTAAAACAAAGACATAACAAAATAACTAAGGTCAGAATGTGACACCTACCCACTGAGCACACTGGTTGAATCAGCGTTGTTTCCACCTCATTTCAATGACATGCTGTTGAACCAATGTGGAATAGACGCTGAATTGACGTATGTGGACAGTGGGAAGGTTGCCTTTTAGTATTTGCTCAGATCAGATTTTGATTAAATTAAATCATTGCAAGTTGCTGTAAAATAGTCTATAGGTAGCCCACATTTGAAGATCGCCTACATAGGAAAATCTAAATGTAGCCCATGTGCTCTGTAAATTAATTAAGATGTTTTTTATTAAGTTTAGGCATTATATTGTATAGGCCTATGCAAATTACACATTTTGCACATATTAATCAATTTCATATCTGTAAATAAAATAGTTATTATACTTTTATTTCAACAAGGAACACAGACTGAGACCAAGGTCTTTTTTACAGCTGGGCCCTGCGTATACATGTTTACACATACAGTTTAGGTACAATGATTAAAAAACTAAACAAGACAAACAAAACTATCACAGATAATACAATAATAAATAAAAAAATACAACAACAGATTTAATTTACACATAGGTTATTCTACTAACAGCACAACAACTTGCATTACCCGAAACAATTACAAGCAATACAAAAACAAATGCTCCAATAAATATTTAAAATGAGCAAGGGGGACAAGAGTCTCAAGTTTAAGTTTAGTCTGCAGGCTATTCCATAGGCAAGGAGTGTAACAGGAAAAGGCAGCCATACCCAACTCTGTGGAAATCGCATGGGCCTCAAGTGTAATCCATGCTTGAGACCTGGTTTTAGGAATTATAATTATAATATTGATGAGTGATGATCAATAAGAAGGTAGCTTATTCAGAAGTGATTTATAGACAAACACGAGAGCATGTTGTTCTCATCTCACGGACAGCGAAGTCCAACCCGCATTATGATAGGAAACACAGTGGTGAGTTCTGTAGCTAACACCCGTAATAAACCTAAGTGCGCAATGATAAGTAGCATCCAGCGATTTAAGTGTTGATGCCGTAGCATGCATGTTAATAATATCACCATAATCTATAACAGACTTACACAATTTGTCTTCTATTTGTAAAGGACAAGCATGTCCTGTTTCCATAGAGAAAGCCTAGCTTGATTTTTAGCCGTTTACAAAGTTCATCAATATGCATTTTAAAAGACAGTTTATCATCCAACCATATCCCTAAGTATTTATATGCAGAGACCTGATTAATTCGAGAATCATCTAAGCTCGTAAGTGCAAGTGTATTTTCAACCAACTTTTTGAACCTATTAAAAATCATAAAATGTGTTTTCTTTACATTTTAAACAAGTTTCAGCTGTATAAAAGACCCTTGTAATATTTTAAAATCTGTCTCGAATAGTGTTAGTGCTTGGTCAGCCGTTGAAGCGATAGAGTACATGACAGCATATAAATGAATTTGACACTTTCTTATCTCGTCACCGATATTGTTTATGTAGAGAGTGAACAGTAATGGACCAAGCATAGAACCTTGTGGGACCCAGATTGATTACTAGAAAGAGTATTGTTAACAGTTAAAAATATTGTAGTTGCCTATACAAGGCTTTCAGTGACTCTAGAAGTCAAGTATCGGTAGGATAGTCAGTTTTACGAGGGTATGTTTGGCAGCATGAGTGAAGTAGGTTTTGTTGCGAAATTGGAAGCCGATTCTAGATTTAATTTTGGATTGGAGATGCTTAGTGTGAATCTGGCAGGAGAGTTTACAGTATTACCAGACACCTAGGTATTTGTAGTTGTCCACATATTCTAAGTCAGAACCATCTAGAGTAGTGATGCAGCAATCGGTTGAAGATCATGCACTTAGTTTTACTTTACATTTAAAAGCAGTTGGAGGCCTCGGAAGGAGTATTGAAGCTCGTTTGGAGTTTTATTAGCACAGTGTCCAAAGAAGGGCCAGATGTATACAGAATGGTGTTGTCTGTGTAGAGGTGGATCAGAGAATCATCAGCAGCAAGAGCGACATCATTGATATATACAGAGAAGAGAGTCGGCCCGAGAATTGAACCCTGTGGCACCCCCATAGAGAATGTCAAAGGTCCGGACAACAGGCCCTCCGATTTGATGAACTCTATCTCTACGAACTCTGAAGAAGTAGTTGGTGAACCAGGCGAAGCAGTTATTTGAAGGCTATTGAGACTGTCAAAGGTCCGGACAACAGGCCCTCTGATTTGACACAATGAACTCTATCTCTACGAACTCTGAAGAAGTAGTTGGTGAACCAGGTGAAGCAGTTATTTGAAGGCTATTGAGACTGTCAAAGGTCCGGACAACAGGCCCTCTGATTTGACACAATGAACTCTATCTCTACGAACTCTGAAGAAGTAGTTGGTGAACCAGGAAAAGCAGTTATATCAAGGCTATTGAGTCTGCCAATAAGAATGCAGTGATTGACAGAGTCGAAAGCCTTGGCTAGGTTTATGAATACGGCTGCACAGTGCTGTCTATTATAGATGATATGATATCGTTTAGGACCTTGAGCGTGGCTGAGGTGCACCCGTGACCAGATTGCGTAGTGGAGAAGGTACGGTGGGATTCGAAATGGTCGGTGATCTGTTTGCTAACTTGGCTTTCGGGTCTAGGGTGCCACATCCTTTGAAGAGGGGGATGACTGCGGCAGCTTTCCAATCTTTGGGGATCTCAGACGATACGAAAAATAGGCTAAATTGGCTAGTAATAGGGTTTGAAACAATGTCGGCAGATCAATTTAGAGAGAGAGGGTCCAGATTGTCTAGATAGCTCTTTCAGAACATCAGCTATCTGGATTTGGGTGAAGGAGAAGCGGGACAAGTTGCTTCAGTAGGTGCTGAGATGTTGGCCGGTAGGGGTAGCCAGGTGGAAAGCATGGCCAGCCATAGAAAAATGCTTATTGAAATGAGGGATTATCATAGATTTATTGGTGGTGACAGTGTTTCCTATCCTCAGTGCAGTGGGCAGCTGGGAGGAGGTGCTCTTATTCTCCATGGACTTTACAGTGTCCAAAAACATTTTTTAACTAAACTACAGGATGCAAATTTCTGTTTGAAAAAGCTAGCCTTAGCTTTCCTAATTGACTGAGTATATTGATTCCTGACTTCCCTGAAAAGTTGCATATCGCGCGGGCTATTCGATGCTAATGCAGAACGCCACAGGATGTTTTTGTGCTGGTCAAGGGCAGTCAAGTCTGGGGTGAACCAAGGGCTATATCTGTTCTTAGTTCTACATTTTTTGAATGGGGCATGCTAGTAAGATAGTTAGGAAAGCACTTTTAAAGAGCAACCAGGCACCCTTTACTGACGGGATGAGGTCAATATCCTTCCAGGATACCTGGGCCAGGTCTATTAGAAAGGCCTGCTCGCTGAAGTGTTTTAGGGAGCGCTTGACAGTGATGAGGGGTGGTCGTTTGACCCATTACGCACGCAGGCAATGAGGCAATGATCGCTGAGATCCTGGTTAAAGACAGCAGAGGTCAAGTTGGTCAGGATGATATCTAAGAGGGTGCCCATGGTTACGGATTAAGGGTTGTACCGAGTAGGTTCATTGATCATTTGTATGAGATTGCGGGCGTCTAGCTTAGATTGTAGGACGGCCGGGGTGTTAAGCATGTTCCAGTTTAGGTCACCTAACAGTACGAACTCTGAAGATAGATGGGGGGGGGGGGGGGCAATCAATTCACATATGGTGTTCAGGGCACAGCTGGGGGCTGAAGGGGGTCTATAACAAGCGGCAACAGTGAGAGACTTGTTTCTGGATAGGTGGATTTTTAAAAGTAGAAGCTAGAATTGTTTGGGCACAGACCTGGATAGTATGGCGGAACTCTGCAGGCTATCTCTGCAGTAGATTGCAACTCCGCCCCCTTTGGCAGTTCTATCTTGTCGGAAAATGTTATAGTTGGGGATGGAAATTTCAAGGTTTTTGGTGGCCTTCCTAAGCCAGGATTCAGACATCCGGGTTGACATCCGGGTTGGCGGAGTGTGCTAAAGCAGTGAATAAAACAAACTTAGGGAGGAGGCTTCTAATGTTAACATGCATGAAACCAAGGCTTTTACAGTTACAAAAGTCAACAAATGAGAGCGCCTAGGTAATGGGAGTGGAACTAGGGGCTGCACAGCCTGAGTTAACCTCTACATCACCAGAGGAACAGAGGAGGAGTAGGATAAGGGTACGGCTAAAGGCTATAAGAACTGGTCGTCGTGTGTGTTCGGAACAGAGAGTAAAAGGAGCAGATTTCTGGGCGCAGAAAAATAGATTCAAGGCATAATGTACAGACAAGGGTATGGTAGGATGTGGACACAGTGGAGGTAAACCAAGGCATTGAGTGACTGTGAGAGTGGTTTTGTCTCTAGAGGCACCATTTAAGCCAGGTGAGGTCACCTCATGTGTGGGGGTGGAACAGAAGGGCTAGCTAAGGCATATTGAGCTGGGCTGGAGGCTCTACAGTGAAATAAGACAGTAATCACTAACTAAAACATACCTGTCCCGCAGGTGTGATGTTCGGATGTAATGATCCTGTGCAGGTGTTATTGCACGTGGTCTGCCACTGCAAAGACGATCAGCTGTCCATCCTGTCTCCCTGTAGCACTGTCTTAGACGGACATTGCAATTTATTGCCCTGGCCACATCTGCAGTCCTCATGCCTCCTTGTATGTACCTAAGGCACGTTCACGTAGAGGAGCAGGGACCCTGGGCATCTTTCTATTGGTGGCCTCTTTAGTGTCCTAAATTTTCATAACTGTGATTTTAATTCCCTACCGTCTGTAAGATGTTAGTGTCTTTAACTACCGTTCCACATGTGCATGTTCATAAATTGTTTATGATTAATTGTACAAGCATGGAAAACTGTGTTTAAACCCTTTACAATGAAGATCTGTGAAGTTATTTGGATTTTTACGAATTATCTTTGAAAGACAGGGTCCTGAAAAAGGGACGTTTCTTCTTTTGCTGAGTTTATTTATTTGGCTAACAACCATGGCTTGCGTGACACCTGAAATGTGACACCTGAAATGAAGAATTAGCTCTCATGCTGGAGCGACTCATGCCTTAATCTGGGAAACTGTGCTGTAATCCCAATGTCTATAAAGCAAACAAGAGGCACCATAGGATGGTAAAACTTGCTGTATGTGATCGTTTATGGTGGCTGGGGATTGACTGTAAGATAGTGGTCTTTGTGCACCATAATTGATCAGCTCCACCTCCTCTGCACCCCTTTAACTTTCCATCAATAGACCAGGGATCTAAATGCTATGTCCCTCACAAACAACGCTTCTTAGTCATATGACCTATCTACACTCTAAATAACTTCTAAGTAACCTGAAGTCACCCTCACAGGTTCTGTAAAGCTCCTGCTGGCCATGCCCCAATCCTTAACAGTCCTTAATCAATGCCAACCACACACAGTTAATATCGGCCAAATTATCATCCTACCCAAAAGCAAACATTCCCACAACTTTCCCTTAAGAGTCTCATTCGGTCATTAACTAATGTTTTCATAGGAATATTCCTGTGAAGTAAAATAAATGTTCCTTATATTCCTTTAATGTCAAATAGAACTTACCCAGAACATGGTTACCATGTTCTCAGAATGTTTCATGGGAACGTGGCAAAACCATTTGTTTCTAGTTTTTTGTTGGTTAGGAGAATATTCCATCAACGTCTCACCAGACATACACAGAACATGGTTGCCATGTTCTCAGAACATTAGATATTAATGTTCTAGACACATTTCATGGCAACATAACGTAAACATTATGTGTCAAGTTTTCTGTGGGTTAGGAGAATATTCCATCAACGTCCCACCAAACATACACAGATCATGGTTGGCATGTTCTCAGAATATAAGATATAAATATTTTAGACACATTTCGTGGGAATGTTACAAGAACATTCATGTATCTGGTTTTTGGAGGGTAAAAGCCAATTTATGCTTGATCCAAATGTGAAGCCTCCGGAAGCATGCAGAGGCCAAATTGAGTTCCATACCGCATTGCCATGTGCCTCACATATTTTTAACAATGTCTCCATATATTGACATGACATGTCATTGACATGATTGGTTGACAGTAGGTGGGGGAGGGAGTACCTGTACAAACACAAACTCAACTTCCTTCACAACAGCTCTGCTCAACAGCTCTGAGGTGCTCTGTGAAGCGCAAGAAGTATGAATGCCCTGACTGCTGCAGAGGCCGTACCAACGTAAATTCTACACGACCAAAGCAGATGTCGGATTGGCCATGCAGCACCTTTTAGGAGAATATTCCATTAACATCCCACCAAAAATACACAGAACATGGTTGCCATGTTCTCAGAACATAAAATGTGAATGTTCCAGACTTGTATGCTGGGAACGTGGCAAAAACATTAATGTGTCCAGTTTTCTGTGGGTTAGGAGAATATTCCATCAATGTCCCACCAACATACACAAAACAAAATGTTGGTGGCATATTAACCTGTTTTAATGATACTCCTGAATCACTAGGATTTTCTTGAATGTACTTTTAACAGAGCTGAGATGTACTATGGAGCACACTCACCCTATTGCCTGCACCTATCAAGTTGTTTCAGATCTACACAAGTGCCTAGGGAGGAGGGGTTAGGGTTTGTTCTGGACAGGGCCTAACTATACTGACCCAATAAGCACATGCTTTAGAGATATCCGTTATCGGGACAGTGGTTAGGGTGTTTGTCATTGGTGCTGGTGGCCTGGGTTTGAGACCTGTTAGAAGAGTCACCATTCTTAGCAATATATGTTAATGTCATTATTTGGCAACAGTTACAACACCAGTGGAGGCTCCTCAGAGGAGGAAGGAAAGGACCATCCTCCCCATACATTTCAGAAGAAAAAAAAATGGTGAAACATTTAAAAAAAAGATCCCTTTTAGATAAAATTATACTAAATATATTCACGTCACCAAATAATTGGTTAAAACACATTGTTTTGCGATGAAGATCTACACTAGCCTCAGCAGAACTTTGTAGGTAGCACCATGGTGGAGGACAGCTAGCTTCTGTCCTCCTCTGGGTACATTGACTTCAATACAAAATAGCTCATGATTCTCACCCACTTCCATAGACTTACACATTAATTATGACAACTTCCGGAGGACTTCCTCCAACCTACCAGGATGAATCAGGATGAACTGATATGTTGTCCACCAATTAAAGGATCAGAGAATGAACCTAGCACTGAAAGAATAAGCTACAGCTAGCTAGCAATGAGGTGCATAAAATGTGTTGAGTAGTTGATTCAAAGAGATAGAAAGACAATAGTTGAACATGAACAAATTAAGAGAGTGTTACACCATGATATGTTTCTGCGAAACTGTCTGCATCTTGGTCTTCTCCTGAGCCTTGACAGAGAGAGAGAGAGAGAGAGCTAGCTATATTTCCTAATATATTATTTTTCACTTTCACTTACTTATTTAGCTTCAAATTCAGCTAGCTAGTTTAGCCTACTTAACCACCTGGCTTAAACAGAGAGGGATGCTATGTTAGCTAGCTGTCTATGGCTATCCAACACTGGAACTATTCCAGTGGCGATTATAGCATGTAAATCTTGGTGGGGCAAAAAATAAATAAAAATACAAACACTGCCCACAAACTGTTAAGGCCTACATAAAGCTGTCCCAACAGCATAGCTTTCTTTTCAGCACCATGGAGTGAATCCTTACCACCGCTACACCTGGCTATCAGCGGAGCATTGTCTGGCAGCAAAACAGTTCATTCAGCTTCATGTACTTCCTTTTTAAAACACATAGCTGATATAGCTGACTTGCTTAAACAAATGTGGTTTCTACTGACAATTGAGATGTACAAACTATGGCGTAAGGGAACGATGAGCGAATAAGAGGCAATCCGTAATTTCGATTAAGACTGTAATGTGCAAGCTAAGACTAAAGTAGTCAATATAACTATTTGTTCAGCACTTTTGAAATGTACAGCGACAGATTTCAGAACATGGGCCGTTGTTACAGTATTCTCTCTGTACACCAAGTCAGAAATGTAGGATACATAAAGGTGGCATATAAGCAGACATTGAAAGCTCTTACAATATTCAAAGATGACATTTCCCTAAAATGAGAACAGCAGGCTAAGTCATGAGGGAGAAAGGGACAAAATTATTAAGGTGAGGCACATGGGCTACTAACAGCTTACTACACATACACTTAGTATTACATTCTTAGCTACAGTATACATATCTCCCTGGCATATTACATCATTTATGTAGCAGCTTACAATACATTTTTGGACTCACCTCATTTGAACAGGAAGGTGAAACGGTGGTCGTTCTTGTGGAAAATTTTTGTCATTAAACTTTGTTATAAAAGTCTAGCATTCGCTGGATTTATGGTGCTTTCAAGACAACTGGGAACCTAGAAAAAACAAGGTCAAATCATGATGTCAGTGATCTTCAGGTCGGATCTCTAGAAAGAGGCCCGAGTTCCCGACATGGAATTCCGAGTTGGAAGACCCTTCAAAACGTATTTTCCCGATTGGAGCTCGGTTTTATCAAACTTTTCAGGTGTCTTGAACTCAATGCTACTTGAAGTCATGCTAGATTTACAGCATGGCCAATGTACTCAACCTTTTCCAGCCCATGGTGTTGCTTGTGAATGTTATATTTTTTAAGCTTGGAAAAGAGACCCTTAATCCCAGACCACACACACACGCCACTGAATAGCAAGTTAGTGATTGCTTTGCAACTCTTGCAGTTAGCAACTGATTCCTTCTAAACCACTTGTCGTGTCTTTGGCTATGCCCGATTAAGTGATACGACATGCTATTCTATAAAATCATTTCTCCGTAATTAATATTACCTGATTGAGCTAATCATGTAAATGTAATTAACTAGAGAGTCGGGCTCCACAAAATAATATTTATAGAGCTGTTATCTTCCGAATAATCTCTTAAAGACCTAGTAATATTTTACATCAACAGCAGTCAATATTAATTGTCATCTTAATTCAGTCTCATCTGAAAGTTGTAAATTCTTGGTTATCTGCACAAACCCTGGCTAACAACTTGAATCAGCAATACAAAATTGTGTTTAATCATTTATTTACTAAATACCTAACTAATCACACAGAATTACACATACACATAATTAAATCATAACTTGATTACAAATTACGTCATAAAGGAAAACGTCCCTAGCGGGCGGAACAGATATGACAGCTTGTTACACAAAAGAAAAGGGTCTGGGTTTGAGTGAAGGAGCGGGAAGACTGAGGAACAAAGGCCGAAGCTGTGCTATCGTAAATACAGTATCTTGTGCATTCTAAATTACCGCCCATTTGGAAAGGAAAATGCAATAAATATTTACTCTGAGCTGCGCTTCGGGAGGTTGGTGGTAGATGGAAGGCCGTGTTGCCCAACCGAGTCCTTTGAAGAATGTCTCTGGTTGTCAATTGAATACGTTGTAGTAACGTCGTTGTGTGGTAGACGGGATACTCTGTCTGTTCCTTCCTAACCTGCGTTTGCAGCTGCTGTTGCTAACTCAACGGCTAGGAGGTATCACTTCTGTAGTGAATAAGAGTTCAAAGTTCATACCATTCGCAACCAAAGCTCACGCTGATGTTGGCTTCATTCTGTAGTTATTATCTGAACCATTCTGACATTGGACCGTCGTTCTACATCCTCGGAACAGGAGGTTATGTTGTCGTCAAGGGCTTATATAGGAAGGGAGAGGAGGGCGTGTTTGAAAAGTTTTATATCCCATGTCCCTTCACAGGGGCGGGCCACTGATTGAGCAGAGCCCTATCTTATGAAAACCCAAATTTCACATTTTAGAAGCTAAATTCACATTTCATCCCATCACGAATAATTTCATATTCAAATATGTAAATTTAACAATTCCATGTGAATCCGATAACTATGATGTGTAAACTTTCCACTGTAGAGTTTATGTCATCTTGTCATTGATGAGAATGTCTCAGATGACAACCGAAATGACATCATATTCATTAAGTACCACCGCATATGTTCCATTGGTCGGATTACCAGAATATAGTTAATTCCCCCCCCCCCCACGTTCTAATGTTCCCAGAAACTCTATGTTAACCAAGGGTTTTGCAAATGTAACCTCAGTAGGGTAGAGAGAGGAAAAAGGGGGGAAGAGGTATTTATGACTGTCATAAACCTTACCCCCCAGGCCAACGCCATGACACACTCATTGTTGAATTTGTGATTTCAACCATGTTGTGTAATGTTTATGTCCAATGGTCGATGAGCACCAATGAGTTTTATCTATAATTTCTCATCATATGACAAGGATTGAAAATGATTTGCTAGTAGACTGTCGTCTTGATTCATGATGATGACTGCTTGTCTTGCTTGCTAGCTAAGATTTTGAAAGTATGATGTTGACATGATCAGTCCAATCAAAGCTACGGTAGATATAACGTGATTTTACGTAATTTTATCTGTGGCCAATAACTGTGAGCCTTCTTGGATGGGAACTTCTAATGTAAATCCATAGCAGCACCCAAGTAGCTTAAATGCTTGAGCTCCCTCTTGTAAATTTTGCGGTGGCGTAGTGTCCCCATGAGGGACAGAACAGAGAACATTACCAACGCAACATTACGCTGGTTGCGCCTACCACCTCAGAAAGCACTGAGCTAGGCTGTAACACCTGCATTTTGTACCTGCCTTACTCAAGAAAACAAAAAATATACCACGTTTGCATGAGGCTTTATTAACTCAATTACTTATTTTTTTACATTGTTTGCAAACTGATATGTGACACATATTAATGACAAAATAACATGCAAAACAGACCATTTTTTAAATATAAAATATCTACTGTATATAAGTACAGTACCAGTCAAAAGTTTTAGACAAACCCATTCCAGAGTTTACTATTTTCTGCAATTTAGAATAATAGTGAATACATCAAAACTATGAAATAACACATATGGAATCATTGTGGTAACCAAACAAATGTTAACTTCTTGCGTCGAGCCATCCCGGATCCGGGATCGTGAATACAGCCTCAAGCTCATTACCATAATGCAACGTTAACTTCTTAGGGAGGATGTTCCTGTTGCGGGATCAAATCAGCGCATATTTTAGAGCGCCACCTAATGTTTTCGATAAAACTCAAACTTTCATTAAAACACACATACAAGGTAGTGAATTAAAGCTACACTCGTTGTGAATCTAGCCACCAAGTCAGATTTGTAAAATGCTTTTCGGCGAAAGCATGAGAAGCGAATATCTGATAGCAAACACCCCCCCAGAATACCAGACCGTCAACAAAACAACAGATTTTGCGGTAGCCGGCGCTACCCAAAACGCAGAAATAAAATATAAAACATTCATTACCTTTGACGAGCTTCTTTCTTGGCACTCCTATATGTCACATAAACATCACAATTGGGTCTTTTTCCCGATTAAATCCGTCATTGTATACCCAAAATGTGATTTGCTGAAGACTGGTCTGATCCAGGAAAATGCCCCTTTACAAAACGCAACGTCACTTTTAAAAATTACAAAAGTAGCCTATATACTTTTACAAATCACTTCAAATTACTTTTCTAAACCAACTTTAGGTATTAATAAACGTTAATAATCGATTAAATTGATCACGGGGCGTTCTGTATTCGATAGCAACAAGTCTTGAAATCATCGTCCATGTTTTCATGTTTTCCATGTTTTCAATCATAACATCCTGTGGTGAGCCCAAAGAAAGGAAATACGTCACGCTACCCAAACCAAGGATAAAGCCGAATGAAAATGACAGCATTGGCGACATCGTGTGGAAGCTGTAGGCGTTTACAGGGGGTTTTCATGTATTTTTTTCAGCCTTAGACAATACATTGACTGGCGGATAGATATTTATTTTGTGTTTCTGGGAACAGTTTTTCGAGGCATTTTGACTCCTTAAACACGTTATGTTATAGCCACAGACACGATTTAACCAGTTTTAGAGACTTCAGAGTGTTTTCTATACACACACACTTATCATATGCATATACTATATTCCTGGCATGAGTAGCAGGACGCTGAAATGTTGCGCGATTTTTTACAAAAAGCTGCGAAAATTCGCATCATCCCAAAGAGGTTTTAACTATTCATGAAAATCGCAAATGAAATGAAATTAATATGCTAGCTCTCAAGCTTAGCCTTTTGTTAACAACACTGTCATCTCAGATTTAAAAAATATGCTTCTCAACCATAGCAAAACAAGCATTTGTGTAACAGCTAGCGCAGCTAGCGTAGCATTTAGCGTTAGCATTAGCAGGCAACATTTTCACAAAAACCAGAAAATCATTCAAATAAAATCATTACCTTTGAAGAACTTCAGATGTTTTCAATGAGGAGACTCTCAGTTAGATAGCAAATGCTCAGTTTTTCCTGAAAGATTATTTGTTTAGGAGAAATCGCTCCGTTTGGTGCATCACGTTTAGCTACGAAAAAAACCTGTATCCAGGAGTGTAATTATCCCCGCAGCTCATTAGCATAACACAACGTTGACTATTCATGAAAATCGCAAATGAAATGAAATTAATATGCTAGCTCTCAAGCTTAGCCTTTTGTTAACAACACTGTCATCTTAGATTTTCTAAATATGCTTCTCAACCATAGCAAAACAAGCATTTGTGTAACAGCTAGCGCAGCTAGCGTAGCATTTAGCATTAGCATTAGCAGGCAACATTTTCACAAAAACCAGAAAATCATTCAAATAAAATCATTACCTTTGAAGAACTTCAGATGTTTTCAATGAGGAGACTCTCAGTTAGATAGCAAATGCTCAGTTTTTCCTGAAAGATGAATTGTTTAGGAGAAATTGCTCCGTTTGGTTTGGCTACCAAAAAACCCCGAAAATTCAGTCTTCAAAACGCAGAACTTTTTTCCAAATTAACTCCATAATATCGACTGAAACATGGTAAACGTTGTTTAGAATCAATCCTCAAGGTGTTATTCACATATCTCTTCATGATATATCGTTCGTTGAAAGCCTCCTCTCTCCTCTCAATCACTGGATGACTGCGTGCAGCTTGTAGATTACGCACCAATTTAGACAAAGGACACCGGGCGGACCTGGTAAATGTAGTCTCTTATGGCCAATGATATGCATACAAATACGTCACAATGCTGCAGACACCTTGGAGAAACGATAGAAAGGGCAGGCTCATTCCCGGTGCATTCACAGCCATATAAGGAGACAATGGAAAACAGAGCTTCAAAAATTCTGCCCATTTCCTGGTTGAAGTTTAATCTTGGTTTCGCCTGTAGCATGAGTTCTGTGGCACTCTGTTCCGCTTAAAACGGGCACGTTTTTTATGCATAAATTAAAAGAGCGCCCCCTATATCCAAGAAGTTAAACTAATGAAAATATATTTTATATTTGAGATTCTTCAAAGTAGCCACCCTTTGCCTTGATGACAGCTTTGCACACTATTGGCATTCTCTCAATCAGCTTCAACTGGAATGCATTTCCAAAAGTCTTGAAGGAGTTCCCATATATGCTGAGCACTTGTTGGCTGCTTTTCCTTCACTGTGCAGTCCAACTCATCCCAAACCATCTCAATTGGGTTAAGGTCAGGTGATTGTGGAGGTCAGGTCATCTGATGCAGCACTCCATCACTCTTAGTCTTGGTCAAATAGCCTTTATACAGCCTAGCAGTGTGTTGGGTCATTGTCCTGTTGAAAAACAAATGATAGTCCCATTAAGCGCAAACCAGACGGGATGGCGTATCTCTGCAGAATACTGTTGTAGCCATGCTGGTTAAGTTTGCCTTGACCGACAGTGTCACCCTCAAAACACCCCCACAACATCACACCTCCTCCTCCATGCTTCACGGTGGGAACCACACATGCGGAGATAACCTAGTCTGCGTCTCACGAACCAAAAATTGCAAATTTGGACAGAATGCTGTAGTAGCCATGCAAATTTGACTCGAAGCAATTGTAATAGTATAAAATAATACAATATCCCATTTTTTTTGCATACAATATAGCTCAGTATTTGAGTTATATATTTTATAGTCATTATTGCCCATCTTTGCAAGGGTGTCAATAATTTCAGAGCTCCCTATACAGTGCCTTGCAAAAGTATTCATCCCCATTAGGCATTTTTCCTATTTGTTACATTACAACCCTCTAATTTCAATGGATATTTATTTGGATTTCACGTAATGGACATACACAAAATAGTCCAAATTGGTGAAGTGAAATGAAATAAATAACTTGCTTCAAAAAAAGGTTTAAAAGAAGGGAAAAGTGGTGCATGCATATGTATTCACCCCCGTTGCTATAAAGCCCCCAAATAAGATCTGGTGCAACCAATTACCCTCCGAAGTCACATAATTAGTTAAATAAAGTCCACCTGTGTGCAATCTAAGTGTCACATGATCTCAGTATATATACACCATTTCTGAAAGGCCCCAGAGTCTGCAACACCACTAAGAAAGGGGCACCACCAAGCAAGCGGAACCATGAAGACCAAGGAGCTCTCCAAACAGGTCAGGGACAAGAAGTACAGATCAGGGTTGGGTAATAAAAAATATCCAAAACTTTGAACATCCCACGGAGCACCATTAAATCCATTATTTAAAAATAGAAATTATACGGCACCACATCAAACCTGCCAAGAGAGGGCTGCCCACCAAAACTCACAGACCAGGCAAGGAGGGAATTAATCAGAGAGGTAACAAAGAGACCAAAGATAACCCTGAAGGATCTGCAAAGCTCCACAGCGGAGATTGGAGTATTGGTCCATAGGACCACTTTAAGCCATACTCTCCACAGAAACTGGGCTTTGTGGAAGAGTGGCCAGAAAAAGGACTTTGCTTAAAGAAAAAAATAAGCAAACACGTTTGGTGTTCGACCCAAAGGCATGTGGGAGACTCCCTAAACATATGGAAGAAGGTACTCTGGTCAGATGAGACTAAAATTGAGCTTTTTGGCCATTATGGAAAATGCTATGTCTGGTGCAAACCCAACACCTCTCATCACTCCAAGAGCACCATCCCCACAGTGAAGCATGGTGGTGGCAGCATCATGTTGTGGGGATGTTTTCCATCTGCAGGGACTGGGAAACTTGTCAGAAATGAAAGAATGACGGATGGCGCTAAATACTGTACAGGGAAATTCTTGAGGGAAACCTGTTTCAATCTTTCAGAGATTTGAGACTGGGATGGAGGTTCACCTTCCAGCAGGACAATGACCCTAAGCATACTGCTAAACCAACACTTGAGTGGTTTAAGGGGAAACATTTAAATGTCTTGGAATGACCTAGTCAAAGCTTAGACCTCAATCCAATTGAGACTATGTGGTATGACTTAAAGATTGCAGTACACCAGCGGAACCCATCCAACTTGAAGGAGCTGGAGCAGTTTTACGTTGAAGAATGGGCAAAAATCCCAGTGGCTAGATGTGCCAAGCTTGCAGCTGTAATTGCTGCAACAGGTGGCCCTACGAAGTATTGATTTTGAGTGGGTGAATAGTTATCAGTTTTTTTGTATTTTTCCTTGTTTGTTTCACAATAAAAAAAACAATTGCATCTTCAAAGTGGTAGGCATGTTGTGTAAATCAAATGATACAACCCCCCCCAAAATCTATTTTAATTCCAGGTTGTAAGGCAACAAAATAGGAAAAATGCCAAGGGGGATGAATACGTTCGTAAGCCACTGTATATCCCATGACTTTTGGTAGAAATATTGTGTTTCGGTGTCTTTCTAAAATGAAGGGGGAACAAAATTGAATGGGGGCTGTTTTGGTTGAATTTGCCAATCTTTGCTGATTTAAGGTCAGTTTCATATACTAGCTCCAAGATGTGTAGACTTGCAGTGGGCTGAAGTAAACTGACCCCATATCTGTGGTTAGGGGCAAGAAGAGCTTCTTACACTGGCCTTCAAGGCTGGGTCACATAGGGTGAATAACGTTACACAGCTTTGGTCTCTTCACTCTCTCTTTGATGTTATGTCCCCTTCATATGAGTACAGTTTCTGTTTTGACACATTTGTCCTAGTTGTAATCAAAGGGTATGAAAGTAGTCATATCTCTTCATACCCTATGAGTTATTGCACATTTTGTTGTTCTACAGCCTGAATTCAAAATGGAATAAATATATATTTTTCTCACCCATGGACACACAATACCCCATAATAACAGTGAAACATGCTTTTAACGATATTCGCAAATGTATTGATAATGAAATACAGAAATATCTAATTTACGGAAGTATTCACACCCATTAATGCATGTTAGAGTTAATGCATGTTAGAGTCACCTTTGGCAGTGATTACAGCTGTGAGTCTTTCGTGGGTAAGTCTCTAAGAGCTTTGCACACCTGTATTGTACAATATTTGCACATTATTATTTAAAAAATTCTTCAATGTTTATCAAGTTGTTGATAATTGCTAGACAGCCATTTTCAAGTCTTCAAGCCATAGATTTTCAAGCCAATTTAAGTCAAAGCTGTAACTAGGCCACTCATCTTGGTAAGCAACTCCAGTGTATATTTTTCCTTGTGTTTTAGGTTATTGTCCTGCTGAAAAGTGAATTTTTCTCCCAGTGTCTGTTGGAAAGCAGATTGAACCTGGTTTTCCGCTATAATTTTTCCTAGAGGAAAACTCCCTAGTCCTTGCCAATGACAAGCATACAAGAATGGTACTCAGTAATGTGCCGTGTTGGATTTGCCCCTATAATAACACTTTGTCTTCAGGAGATAAAGTTTTTATTCTATACAGGCTTTCTTCTTTTCACTCTGTCATTTAGTTTAATATTGTGGAGTAACTACAATGTTGTTGATCTATCCTCAGATTTCTCCTATCACAGCCATTAACCTCTGTAACTGTTATTAAGTCAACATTGGCCTCATGGTGAAATCCCTGAGGAGTTTCCTTCCTCTCCAGCAACAGAATAAGGAAGAAGGCCTGTATCTTTGTAGTGACTGGGTGGACACCATTCAAAGTGTAATTAAACTCTGTAACTGTTATTAAGTCAACATTGGCCTCATGGTGAAATCCCTGAGGAGTTTCCTTCCTCTCCAGCAACAGAATAAGGAAGAAGGCCTGTATCTTTGTAGTGACTGGGTGGACACCATTCAAAGTGTAATTAATAACTTCACCATGCTCAAAAGGACATTCAATGTCTGCTTTAAAAAATTAAAAAATATCAATAGATGACATTCTTTGCGAGGCATTGTAAAACTTCCCTGGTCTTGAATCTGTGTTTGAAATTCGTTGCTCAACTGATGAACCTTACAGATAATTGTATTTGTGGTATACAGAGATGAGGTAGTCATTCAAAAATAATGTTAAACACTATTATTGCATAAGGAGAGTGAAAACATACAACTGATTATGTGACTTGTTAAGCAAATTTTTACTCCTGAGGTTATTTAGGCTTGTCATAACAAAGGGGTTAAATACTTATTGACTCAAGATATTTCAACTTTCCATTTTTAATGAATTTGTAAACATTTCTAAAAACACAATTCCACTTTGACATTATAGGGTATTGTGTGTAGGCCAGTGACAAACAATCTCAATTGAATCCATTTAAATTCAGGCTGTACACAACAAAATGTGGAAAAAGTCAAGTTGTGTGAATACTTTCTAAAGGCACTGTGAATGATAGATTAACTGAGGTTTGGTCGGAGAACGGACAGAGAAACTCACAGATCTGATCAGTTGAGTAGCATTCTCAGTTAGCTGGTGTGGGTTGTTAAAAGTGGTGTGTGTGTGTATATGTGGGTGGGTGCGTGTCTATGTGTTTACTAGGTATCTACAGAGTGCTGTAAAGGCTGAAGGATTTAGGTTCCCCTTCGGCACAGGTGTGGAAATGCACCTTAGTCTTTTGTCAAACTAATCTCTGAGTATTTTGGTGCAAAGGGATGCATCATCGGGACTAAGCCTCCTCTTGGTTGCCTGAAGACGCACCCACTTTGGCCTAATTGGTCTGGAGAGCAAGAAAACATTCCTGAGCCGAGCGAACGTGTGTGTGTGTGTGTGTGTGTGTGTGTGTGTGTGTGTGTGTGTGTGTGTGTGTGTGTGTGTGTGTGTGTGTGTGTGTGTGTGTGTGTGTGTGTGTGTGTGTGTGTGTGTGTGTGTGTGTGTGCGTGCGTGCGTGCGTTGTTCACTTCTCCCAAGATTTAGGAGATAATGTTAACCTGCAGTCACACAACGTCCTATGCTTGTCAACATTCTTTAAAAAGAACAATCCTTGCCTTTATTGAGCAGCTAGTCCTAACAATATAGTCCACAGACAAAATACACACAGTGTGTAAAATATAGGACAGGAGGTCGGGAGTCGGTGTATGTGTGTGTAACCTACTTATTCCAACACAAAGAGAGTCTAATGATAAATGTCCTGTCTCTTTTTCTATCCCAACCCTCTTTTTGTTTCTAAACTATAGTCCCTCCCCTTTACTTTAAGGAGGAGAAAGAATACAAATCCCTCCTCAATCGACCAGAGTCAAAGACTTTCAGCCAAAAGCAACAGTACAGAGTAAAACCAGGGAGGATAGATCTTATTTTCTCTCTCTTTCTTTCTCTGTCTCTCTCTCCTTCTCTCCGTTCCTGGTGGGAGATGATAACAACGTTAATAATAAGAAAGCACTAATCACTGTCATCAATCACTCAGCTCAGGGCCATTGTAAAGGGCAAATCTCTGATGAATGAAATCAATGATTTTTGAAGAATATATCTAATAACTGACGAGCTTAGTTAATCTGTCCTACCGCATCAGAACCCATAATAAACTTGTTTTACTCCACTGTTTGTAAACAATGTAAGCCCCATCCCCCAGCTGTTTACCAAAATAGTGGTGGGGTGTTTGCTCTGTTATTGTTTGTTATTGTTTGAACTGCAGATTGGCCCTTTAAGAGCAAATAATATATGTCTGAACGTTATTGCCTCCTCCACATATGATTATTAAACCAAGGAAATCATGATTATTAAATCCAAAATCATGTTCATATTCCAGTCTTTGTGAAATGTTTCAATAATTAAAGTCAGCAATTCACAGCAGAAAGTATTTTAAATAAATGTGTCTATACTTGTGCCCAGCTAGATCCAATAAGGTTAGCTTCTATGACCGATAACGTTAGGAAAGCTTCTATGAGCACAGCATAGTACTGAAACTTGAATTAGAGAAAACTAAGCTGAGCAATGACACACCACTATGTTGTTAAACACTACCACTCCTGTGTCAGTTCTCACATAGCACTCTGTGTACCAGCAACACAATGCAATTCAACACGCTGTCCGTATCCACTCAGCTTTTAAAGCAACAGGGAATTTCCCATCATCCCTCACAGCCAATCAAACAGCCTGGGTCATGTTCAGTAGACACAAAACGGAATGAAACATTCTGAACCGGAGACCTTCTTATTGTTCAATAAGAAACGCTTGTTTGAAAAACATTTGATATTGTGTGCCTCCCTATACTGAAAATGTGTCTGTTCTCAAGGGTTAACTGGTCTTAAGCGCCTAAGGTTCCGCCTGGTTGGAGGGTAGGGCCTGCCACCACTCCTCTTGTCAGTACCCACCGCCAGGCATAACCCAGGCTTGCCAGTGCCTGCTCCCAGATGTCAGCCCAGGAGATTGGGATGTTGGGGGAAGGGAGATGGAGGGGAGGTTAGGGGAAGGTTGTAAGGGAACGCCTCAATCAGGTGAGGTTCAAAGATGAGGCGAGCCCAAATTGCTTGGTTGTCTTTGAAGTCGCTAGGCTTGGTAGCCGTCAGACAGCAGGAGAAAATCTGTCTGTCTATCGGTCTAGTCAGCCGACCGACCTGGCCAATCCCCAAGCAGGCAGGCAGCGCCTGACTCTGCCCCCAACCAACTCACCAACTCACTCCCTGGAGCTGATTTTAACACAGCCTAACCCCACCACACACACTTACATAGATGCACACACACACACACACTCACGCACGCCCCCCCCCCCCCCCCCCCCACCCCCCCCCCCCCCCCACACACACACACACAGGGGCAAGCCCTTTGATGAAGCCCACGGCCAGAAACACCTGAAGCGGTACGGAGGAACAGGGTCACAAGGGCAGCAGAGTTAGATGCTCTTCCCATCAATGGTGTCACTTTCACCATTTAACACAAGCACTAAACAAATCGTTGTTTGCCATGGTGACTAATTGGCCCGAGAGCAGAGACATCACCACCATAACACCTTGGCTGGTAAAGCTCGGTTGAACTATAATTGGTCATGAGGTTTTATGCTCTCCAAGGCCATGCATCGTATCGTTAGAGGAGTATCCTAAGAAATCCCCTTCAAACTTGATCAGGGCTAAAAAGCAATAACAGGTGTTTCACAACTCACAATGCAAAATCATTGTGAAATACAACATGTGTTTTTAAATAAATTGTAAATCAAGGAAGTTAAAAAAAATTCTGGGCTGACTGTGGCTGGTGAACATTGATCTAATGTTCACCAGCCAGCAGCCCCTCTCCAAAAGGACTACAATGGAAATATGCTTTCAAGCTTTATTTTGTTATCCTTGATTGTTTTCTTAAATTGTATGTGGAGGCGTCACCAGCTGGAGCACCCTCGTTCATTTATCTTTTGTCTTAGAAATTCAACAAATCAATCAAACTAGGAAACTTGTACATTTCCGACTAACTGATTGAATGTGGCATGTGTATAACTACAACCAGTTAAAAATGTAAACGTTTTCTACTTCCGACTAGTGAACACAGCATTAGTTAGCATTTGCGATTGGAGGATAGCCTGATGCAGGGTTGGGGTCAATTCCAATTTAATTTGACATTTCTATTCTTGAATTCCCGCAGGAAGTAGAGAATTTACATTGAATTAAATTAGATTTGTTTTTAAGTCTTCAGGTTATGGAATTGGAATTGAATTGGAATTAGACTGTTTGGACTTTTAGAATAGGAATTGAATTGGAATTGGGAAAACATTTCATCTTTGGAATTGAATTGGAATTTGATATCGATATATTTCCCAGTTCATGGAATTAATGCATATAGTATCAAACATTTACTGTAGGATTTGTAATCATGTCAACCTGTATTCCTATATTTCCAGTATAGCTATATTTTCTATATTTTCAAGTATAGGCTGGCTGAACAGTTCTTCAATGAATTGGACCACTCCCATAACAGAACACAAAATAGAAAACAATTCTGACAAAACTGCAGTTCCTCACATTAAAATGACAGCTCTTAATGAAGATTGTTTAAAAAAAAGAGTAGCTCTATATGACATTAAAACAATTGTTTTAAGCAGTGATAGGAACTCCAAGTCCAATTCATTAAGGCAGGCTTTTGATCAGCTTGAAAACCTGAGGGAATTGAATTTAAATTTGTGGAATTGTTGGGGATAATACTGAATTGGGAATTTAATTATTTAATTAACCTAACATTGGAATTCAGACTAATTGAATTGTCTCTAATTTAAAAGACAGACCTGGAATTTGACTTGAATTAAATTGAATTTACAGGGATAGAGAATGTAATTAGAATTTAATTTGTGGAATTGACCCCAACCCTGGGCACTCTGACTAATCTTATTCTTTGTGTGTGTGTATGTGTGTTCCCAATATGTGCGATGTACTGTACTGACTAATACATAAAAAGGATTAATCTTGTAGTGGCAGCAGCTTCAGGGGAAATTCATAGCCTTTATGAAAGCAATCACCCTTTAAATCTGTGTAAAAGCCACTGAGAGTAGCAGCAAGTCCCAGCCTGCATCCTAAAGATCCTGTAGGATGAGGCTATGAAACAGACTTCCAAACAATATAATCTCCTAAGGTGATGTGAATGAAAGGGAAGGGAAGGGAAAGGGGATACCTAGTCTGTTGCACAACTGAATGTATTCAACTGAAATGTGTCTTCCGCATTTAACCCAGAGAGCTCCTAATTTTAACTTGAATGACCCATCGACCTATCAGATTTGATGCCTATTCATTGGCATACAGTTGACTTCAACATAAATGAACTGTCAGAAATGTATACTTATCAACACCTGAATGACATCTCATCACCATCAAGTGAATTACATCATGGAACGTGGGGCTAGAATCAGAATGGGTTGAATCAGGATTTGTTCAATGAGCCATCAATTGTCTAACCCTGAATAATTAATTTCTTTATTACAACAGCTAAAGGAGCAATCAGCAATTGAAACAATAACAAAGTGTTTTTCCCAACCCGGTTTTTGTAAAAACCTGAGGGACGGGGCTGGAGAAATGTAAAAACTCTCAAATTCATAGACAGAGCTATGGTTTCAAGGTCAGACCATCCATAATGTAAAAATGATAGTTTTAACCATGTGTTCAAGCTATACAGTGTTTGTTTACATTTACAGTGCATTTGGAAAGTATTCAGAACCCTTGATCTTTTCTACATTTTGTTACGTTACAGCCTTATTCTAAAATGGATTAACAATACCCAATAACAACAAAGTAAAAACACAGTTTTTGAATTTTTTGCACATTTATTTACCCCCGCAGACTGACTTGGTACCGGTACCCCCTGTATATAGCCTCGTTATTGTCATTTTGTTGTTTTACTGAATTTAAATACATTTTTCTTTAGTTTATTAAGTAAATATTTTCTTGACTATATTTCTTGAACTACATTGTTGGTTAAGGGCTTGTAAATAAGCATGTTACGGTAAGGTAAATGTTGTATTTGGCACATGGTGACAAATAACATTTGATTTGATTTTAATTCATTTGACCTCATGGCTTGGTTTTTGCTCTGATATGCACTGTCAACTGTGAGAACTTACATAGACAGGTGTGTGCCTTTCCAAATCATGCACAATGAATTGAAATTAACACAGGTGGACTGCAATCAAGTTGTATAAACATCTCAAGGATGATCAATGGAAACAGGATGCACCCGAGTCTATTTCTGTTTTTAATTTTTAAAACATGTGCTAAAATTTCTATGAAACTGTTTTCACTTTGCCATTACGGGGTATTGTGTGTAGATAGATTTGTACATTTTTTTAATTTATTCCATTTTAGAATAAGGCTGTAATGTAACAAAATGTGGAAAAAGTCAAAGGGACTGAATCATTTCTGAATGCACTGTACTTTGTTTTAAAACATTGGAGTAAAACATTTGTGTGCTGCCTCATGGGTCTCCTGGTCAGAGCCTGGACTCGAACCAGGATCTCTAGTGGCACAGCTAGCCTTAGACTACTGCACCACTCGGGAGGCGCAGATTGCCCCTTTAAGGCACAAGCGCACTCTGAGAAACCCATGCTCACACCACAGTGAGTTAAACACTGTTAGCAAAAAGATCAGCTTTAGGGATTTACAGAGAGAGGTTTATCTCTCGCAGGATTAATGGGCATAGAGATGAGAGCTGAGGGTTAATTAAGCTGTAATACAGGATGTAAAAAAATACTATGTCTTTTTATTGATAGTAAAGAAATCTAATTTAGACCTGCAAAATAGAAATTTGGCATGTAACATAATGGATGTACCAGACATTTTGGGGTAATTCTTGAATTGCAGTTTCATTTAAAACCGTTCCTTTGCCTTGCCTATGAAACCATGAAAAACAATTAGAGATAGTTACACATCATACATGTTTTTGTTTATATTGAACTGTGTATCAATGATAAAACACTAAGTAATTCAAACTGCAAAACTATTTTTATGCATGGTTTAAATTACTTAGGGCAAGCATTTTGGCTTGTCCCAGTTGTGATGAGTAGCATTGCGGTGACATGTTTTGGGGATTTAGAGATATCTATTATTTTTAAATCTAGAAAGTAACCAAATTATTTAACATGTTGTAAAGATCAATAAAAACAAAAAAGGCTATTAAAATACCGATTTATTTTTACAAATATAATATGTGTCCCTAAATGTTATGCCTTGAAAATCACTAATTACAAAGAAAAACAAGGACCTTGAGCATTCAGTATCAAACTGCTATCGGGAGGAGGAGGTGTGAGGTGTTATTGTGTGGGGGTGCTTTGCTGGTGACACTGTCGGGGATTCATTTAGAATTCAAGGCACACTTAACCAGCATGGCTACCACAGCATTCTTCAGTGATACGCCATCCCATCTGGTTTGCTCTTAGTG
This sequence comes from Oncorhynchus kisutch, assembly GCF_002021735.2. Classification (NCBI taxonomy): domain Eukaryota; kingdom Metazoa; phylum Chordata; class Actinopteri; order Salmoniformes; family Salmonidae; genus Oncorhynchus; species Oncorhynchus kisutch. The sequence continues at coordinate 47,064,868 of NC_034183.2, read as the reverse complement.
GGACTATCATTTGTTTTTCAACAGGACAAAGACCCAACACACCTCCAGGCTGTGTAAGGGCTATTTGACCAAGAAGGAGAGTGATGGAGTGCTGCATCAGATGACCTGGCCTCCACAATCACCCGACTCCACTCGATTGAGATGACTTGGGATGTTTTAGACCGCAGAGTGAAGGAAAAGTAGCCAACAAGTACTCAGCATATGTCTGTCTGTCAAGCGCCTCGACAACAATGGCCACATCCAGTCCCTCTCTCCACTTGCAATGCCACCGGAGTGTCTACCACCTCACTGCTTTAGTCCCTCTCCAGTACTGACTACACCCCAGCCCCCACCTGAGTGCTACTTCCTCACCACGCTACCTCCCAGTCCTGACTAGATCCCAGCCTCCCTACCTCCTCACCACCCTCCCTCCATAGTTCTGGCGACACCCCAGCCTGGAGAGGTGGGCACCTGGGAAGGCAGTGTGGATTTTAGAATGAAGATGAATACACTTGAATGCACACACACACACACACACACACACACACACACACACACACACACACACACACACACACACACACACACACACACACACACACACACACACACACACACACACACACACACACACACACACACACACACACACACACACACACACACACACACACACAGCCTGAATTCTCAGGGTGATTTGCAAACAAAGCAGTAAACAGAGGACTTCCCTAAATCCCATGGGAACAAGACACACAACAAGATTGAGGTAAACATTATGGGGCTGCTTCCCAAACACAGTCCTAGTCCTGGACCAAAACAGAATTCTCCATTGAGCTTGCCTTTTAGTCCAGGACAAATCTTCATCTGTGTTTGGATTTGATTTCCAAAATCTCTTTTGAATAGAGAACATAGCAGGAAGAATCTATCAAAACCTAGGCAGAAATATTAAACGCATGTAATCGAGTAGCAAACAATGCTCTATTGAAGGGATACATTTATCTCCATATGGCAGTTTATTCAACGGCCATTTCATAAAGAGTTCCTTCAAATAGTGCATATATTCTGTAATTAAGCAGCCGCTCAGTAAACAGCCGCTTAGCTACTGCGCCTCATTTGGAAATGTTGTATACATCAACGGCTTGAAAATATAGTGACCACCCACCCACCCAATGTGCTCCACTAACACAGCATCACAGTATCAAAACCTCCTGACTCCACTACCACTCACTAGACCAAAACAATGAAGAAGTTAAGATGAGGAGAAGCATTTATTGATCTAACTTTACTTCTCAGCAGACGCTCTCTTGCTGACTGCGCCAATTGCAAACTTTCCTTTGCAATTGGTATGGCCAATTGGCTTTGACAGGATGGGCAAACGTAATAGAAACTAATATACTACATAGTGGAACTATTAAGGAATCATCTACTACCAGCTGTAACCATTCTGATGGATTGGCTGAGCTTGTACTACAAAAGTGACATTTTAACACGCACATCACCATTTTTCTCTCTGTTGTGGTGCAGAGAACTATACCCCCACAGTTAACTATACCTAAGTTAGATATCTCCCTCACAGAACTCCCGAAGAGGATTCCCATGATCTTTTCTTGTTCGTACTGCAGCCTTGTGAGGTAACTAATCTCGGCCACCTTGCCAACCTCACTCACACTACTGAAATGCTGCACACTGCCTGTTACCAATCCAGCTAGGCCCAGAGGGCCACGCACATAAATACACAGCAGGACAACTATATCACACTGACAAATCAACAACAGTTGTTGGAAGGAGTACAATAAACGGAGGAAAATAGAAGTCGGACCAGCGGTGTTATCTGCCGAGGGGGTTTGCGGTCTGTTTGCGTCTTGTGTGTCGGAGATCAGTGGAAAGAGCTGTGGGGCAAGTCTGACACTTCCATGTCGTTAAAATGGCTGTGAAACCTGGAAGGCCGCAACGCTCGTTCTTGGCAAAAGGTGAGCGAGAATTTTGTTGTTGTTGTTTTATTTCCAGCTGAGCTGTCTTTTGTAGCTTTGTGACCCTTGTTCCATCATAATGTCTATTACAGGTATTTTCAACCCTTGTGTGGTGTTCATGTTTTTGTTATTCACCCAATACAGCCATAATAATTTATGTAAAAATACTTAATACTTAGATGTTGACTTATATCAATTACAAGCAATATAGACAGCATACATGCATACAGCATACATGGAACGGTATAAGTGTGTTTTATACCCTTCCATTAATTCCATTCCAGCCATTACTATTGCCTGTCTTTCCTTCACCAGCCCTGTCCCCAGCCCCTGTTCCCTGTCCCCATCCCTGTATCATCTCCTGTCCCTGTCCCCTGTCCCTCCACAGACTCCCCATGCCCCCACAATCTGGAGATGCCTATCAGTCTGAGGCAAAGCTGTATTTATCCTCCCTCCAGTCTCTCTCCGGTCTCTACCTCATGCTGCCTTGTGGTTTCCCCCGGAGGTCGCACAGGGCTTGGGGCACACAACGCCTGGTGGTACCCTGGTGTGCCTGGTGGCGGTCCTGGTGGTCCGGTTGGCGGTGCCCCTTCCTGAGGAGGGCAGAAGCAGAAGCAGCTCTGCAGCTGAGATGTGGTTAATTAGCCTCTGTAATTAGAGCCCTCTGTCTGTCTGTCTGTCCGTCCGTCTGTCCGTCTGTCCGTCTGTCCGCCTGTCCGCCTGTCCGTCCGTCTGTCCGTCTGTCTGTCTGTCTGTCTGTCGCCTTTGAGAGCATGTTTTACCCCCTGGCTGCCATGACAGGTGGTGGGCACCAGGCGGGAACACCCATTACGGGACACCCACCCCACCACAAGATGGTACCAGCCCAGTATTTTTGGGGGGTGCCACCCAGTCTGTCACCCTGCTTGGTGGCACTGTGACTTGAAAAAGAGGTAGGCCTAAGTCAAACTTGTTAGTCAAAGTTAGAGTGGTCCTCTTCCATAAAGATGTCTGTGAAACACGATACAGCATGGGGGTACAGTATGACATCCCTGTTACATGAATGTGTGATTACAATTCAAGTCTGATTCGGTCATCACTCATTTGCCAGAAACTGATGGTTATCCAGCTTCTAGGTGCAGTCAATACCTCATGAAGCGTGTAGTTGTGTGTTGTTCAACACGTCTGTACATTCGAGCCACCAATTCTGAAGTAAAACTTGACAATCTGATAATGTACATACCAATGGGGATAAAAGAAAACAAATGTTGTGAAATTCAAACGCAAAGAAAACAGAAAAGAAGTAAGAAGGGGAAAAAAACATTGGAATTTCTTCTCCGATCTTCAGGGTTTCACAGCAATTATTGTGAAGTGTTACCAGATGTTTTTATCTTATCCTTGAGCTTTCTCAGATTAAAAAATAAATAAATACATACACACCATACCGCTACAAGCAATTAATCAACAATGATTTATGCTGTCATCCACTGTGTGCAGCTAAACCAATACGGGACTGATCTTTTCCATTTCTTTCTTTCTCCTTCTCCTTCTCCTTCTCCTTCTCCTTCTCCTTCTCCTTCTCCTTCTCCTTCTCCTTCTCCTTCTCCTTCTCCTTCTCCTTCTCATTGGACTTTCAAGGCGCACAAAACATTTTAACTTTTAACTTTTCTTCATGCAATAGCTGCCTGTACTCTAGTTCTTGCCTGAAATGGATTGAACATTCTTAGACTGGGGGATCAAAACAAAATTACCCAATCATTTGGCTAGGAAGAAAAAAGATCACTGTATTTTTCTGACATGGGTTGCCGTTTCAGTGGCTTAACCCTGAGCCTATCCTGTTTCAGTCGTCAGATGAGCACATATTTCAGAGGGAAACCAAATACCTCAGGCAGCACTCCGTCAGGGATTATTGCTAGTCCAATTTTCTGTTTTTCGGGGTGAAATTTTCTAGCCTACATGGGCGTTTGGGTTTTTATTCAGTGCAACACATAGGCTGTGACTTGTTTGTGAGCCAGGTTTGGAGCCTCTCCTGGGATCTGGTAATTGCCACGGAAGCCCAGCTACTAAGCGCTAGCCGTCCATTTCGCTGATAGGGATCAGTGGGCAAGGGAGCGTGGAGCCCGAACCAGGCCCATTCATTACACACACACACACACACACACACATGCACACGCCCACACACACACACACACACACACACACACACACACACACACACACACACACACACACACACACACACACACACACACACACACACACACACACACACACACACACACACACACACACACACACACACAGCCAAAGGAAAACAATTATTTTGACAACAAAATAGTATTAAGCTAACTCGGCTACAGTTCCACCAAAGTCCTCACTCAGTACCACGTAACATAAGGGCGAACTGAGTTCTTCTAAATGAAAGGAATATTCCTGTAAAATACATTTTAACAGCGATGGAAAGAACAGATTCACTGAAGCGTGTGGCAAGGTGCCTAAGAAGTAAAAGAGGTGGGAGGTGCAATAGCCAGCAGACCTGGGTTCAAATACTATTTTAAATCTTTCAAATATTTTTTTGCATTTGGACTTCCAGATTGGTGTGGTTTGCACTTTTGCGACCATTCTATCTGTTCTAAAAATTGTAAAAAATTGTAAATTATAAGGTCATTTGGGGTGTTATCAACAGTAAAATATTTTTTACTGCAGCATATTGTAAAGTGGAATATGGGAAAATGTTGTAGGCGGAGCAAATAATTGCTGCTTTTTGAATTGTACTGTAATTCCACCCCACAGAATACAGTACTGTACCTTATCTTTGGAGCACCAAAAACCTTCTGAACACTAGTGGTGCATGGTATTGTTGTTTCTGGCTCTTTAACATATTTTGAGGCGTGTCTTGTAAGCAGATATATTTGGTGCTCCCATGAGTGAGAATGCTGTACCAATTTAACTTGTATGTGGTTATAGTGTCCCATCAACTTGTGCAGGGGACAAATTGGAGTGGCAGTAAGTCTTACTGTTTAAAGGTTGAGCATTTTGCAATATCTTTTTGGTCTGTTTTGCCCTGTAGTTCTGGCAGTTTGGAAGCGTTTGTTAAGGCCTCATTAATATACTCATTTGATACTGTGTTTATATTATAGTAGGTGTACTGTAATATGAAATACACTATTTTACTTGCCACTTGTCAAATTCACAGTAACCCCTTTACAGTGCAGGTCTGGTAACTGGTTCCCCTGGTTTGCAGTAAAGAGCCAGCAGCACACCCAAAGTAAAATTTTAATTGAGATACAATGACATGTTTATGGTCTCGTCATGCTTCACTGAAGGTGCGTTTAAACATGGCTATTGATTCAGGTTGGATTCCAAAGATACTGGTTGTGATTATAAGATGGCATGGTTGTGAAATGCTATGAGGACCAAATAGCTGAAACGAGAAAGGAATAGAAATCGTAAAATATGTTGTTGAAGTGGACATCACAGAACTGTACTGATCATGAGATGAGTCACAGAAAATTGTCTAGAGGGAAGGTGGGACTGTTGTCAGTGTGTGTTCTAGTGATTTTCCAGGTCTGTCCCTCTAAGGACTGTTAGTGTGTGTGTTTCTGTGCATGCTTGCAAGCATTTGTGTGTTTTCCAGTGATGTGGATACACTTACATTGGTTACCCACCATTCAAGGTGTGGCGTAAACAACATACCAAAATATTTTATCTGGGAATAGGGTTAAAGGTAGATGGATAGGTGGACATGTATACATACATACCAAAACTAAGGCTATCCTTTACTTATACCACATGAAGAGCCAAAGACACCCCCCCACACACACACATACACAGACCCCCCCCACCCACCGACACACACACAGTCAGGGATACAGCAGAAGAGGTGGCAGGGGGCACAGGGCCGCTAGACCCCCTAGTTTGGCAGCATATGGCTGCAATTGAGCTGAGCTGGGGGTGGCAGGCAGGCAGACTCACTATCGCTACCATAATTAGCGGGCGGCCTCTTCACGATGCCTTAAATAGCGCCCTTGTTTAGATTACAAATAAACAGTCATTTGGAAGCGCTGACCTCTGACCCCTGGCCACAGCTCACAAAGTATGGCGGCCATCTTGACCGTGGCCCAGTAATTAGCAACGAGGAGGGCTGGGTGGGACTGTAACAGGGAGCCTTTCCTTAGTTCCCCCCTCTCCAAATGGGGCCCACTTGCTAACAAACATATAAATACCCCCCTCCCGCCTCCCCACGCACGCACACACACACGCACGCATGCACACATGCACACACACACTCACTCACTCACTCACTCACTCACAGGGGAGAGTTAATGTAAATGACAAAAAATGTAATGACTCAGCCCCTCAATTAGTGTACCCTCAGGTGTCCACCTGCAGCTTCACTGCACATACACAGCTCTGTGGGAGCAGCGCGAGACAAGGCCCACAGGCTGAATTATATGGGAGAGGACAGAGAAGTGATGAACAATGTCAGAGTTTCATAAGAAAGCTATATCATAGTACATAATAATACGCAGTTGAAAGATGTTAGAGAGAAAATGCAATGACACCTTGGATCAGAAAGGCCTTCTTCAAACACTGCCTCTTAACTGACTTCCTGTCCTGTCCAGAGAGTCAGTTCTAAACACAAGATTTACAAGGGTCACAATGACAATGACTCCCTCCCTCCCACAGCTGGACTGGATTGAGGGCCAGCTCCAGATCCAGAGTAGCACTACTAATAGGACCAGAACAGCTGTCCAGCTTTAGCCAGGGGCTCAACATCAACAACACAAAGGACTAGTTCACTTCACACCTGGCAACGCTCTCCACGGGACCCCCTTATCCTATATGCACAACCTGGCAACGCTCGGCACAATCTTTCATCCCTTCGGCCCTGTCAGTCCACCAATGTTCCAACCTTCGACAGTTTGCCAAGCCCCTATCAGATTAAATGCTTTTTAATGATGGCCAGAGAGATGGCCCTAGCTGGCGCCCACATGTGGTCCAGTCAGATAAGCGCAGTAAGCACTTACATGTGCATGTGCATGTGCTCGTGTGTGTGTGCATGTGCGTGTGTGCGGGGCTGATTGGTTGGTGTGTTGCCGGTCTGGTCTGTGGCTGGGGAGGCTCATCCTCTGACCGACACGTGGGGGAACAGAGCTGTTTTTTCCATCAGAGGTTCCATACGTTAGGTTACTGTCAGAACTGCCAAAAGAGAGAGAGACGGTGAGAGAGATAAAGAGAGACAGAAAGAGAGACACAAAGAGAGAGGGGGGATAGAGAGAGACAAAGTGAGACAGAGAAAGAGAGACAGAGACAGAGAGAGAAAGAGAGACGATACAGTGAATGTTAGACTACATTTAATTATACTATTCACTCAAATTACAAGCCTTGGCTTTAGTTTGGACTGTATGTAGGTTGATTGTTTGGGAGGTAGATGTAAACTCCATCTTGGTCTTGGTCTGTTATTCCCAAACATCTTGTGGGGTCTGTAGATTATAGGACCTTTTATACATTGGTGTGGTCTGAGTTTGGCTGTAACAGGGTGGTAATGTCAAGATAAACCTTCCCGTTCATGCATGCACGCACACACACACACACACACACACACACACACACACACACACACACACACACACACACACACACACACACACACACACACACACACACACACACACACACACACACACACACACTTACTTACTTACTTGGGGCCATGATCCCTATCTGCACTGTTTGGGGGTCACCTTGTGGGTAGCGTGCCCCTGCAGCAGCCAGGTCTGTACTGAGAGGGAGACACGGCAGGGCAGGCACGACCTTTAGAGACATACTTCTACTGTGACACATACATGCCCTGTGCATTTTGCCTGGCTAGGTCCCCACTTGGGAGGCTCCGAATTATAGGGACTGATTGCTCCAACATGTGCTCTGGATGTCCTGCTTGGCTATGCTATCCCAGGCCAGGCTGAACCTTGGGCCGGCTGGCTGAAATGATGCCCCAAGGGGAGGATGCCACCGGGAGGACACACAGCCAGTGGAAGGGGAAACAAGTCCTCATTTATTTCCACCCTTCAAAAATTACCCACCATTCAGCTAAATGCAGTGTGTATGTGCGTGCCATGTGTGTGTGCGGATTAATAGTTGATGAAACCAGCTAGGTCACTCGTGATACAAGCCAGTATTCGACATCCATCCGTGTCTGAGGACATCGGGAGACATCGTTGAAACCGGCCACTAGTGTGCACAAGTTAGAGCTTTAACCTTCAAGTAGGTTTCAGTTTTGCTAGTCCATTGTGGAAGGGGATGGACGTAGGCATCTGTCTCTGATTCCAAAGGTTGCGAGATTGAATGCAGTGATAGAAAGTTATTTTTGTTTTGAGCCCATACCAAACATTAACCATTCGGAGTTAATGCCCAACCTTCAGAATTAGTAGTTCATGCCTGAACTTAATCCTAACCTTAAAAATTCTGAGTTAATGTCTAAACTTAACATGAAACATTCGGAACAACTTTGAAATTTGACGTTTGAGAAACACGGATGAACATTTAATTCTGACGTGAACGCTGGTAGGATGAAACAGAGATTCCATTCCTCTCTCATCTCACCCCCCCAACCCCCCAGCCCCACACACTCAATCACTTGCACACACTCAATCACATGCACACATGCACATGCACACTGAACCATCTAATCTGGAGTGTTTTAAGTGCCAGGTGGTAAATACTGTAATCACATGGTAGACATCTCATAGTGAGCATTAACACCAACCCTTAATCATCCACAGTCATGTCTATAGAAGAGCTGCATATAAACTCAGCTATGACTGGACACTGGCATCAAGATTTGGCAGGGGAGCCATCTAAGGAACCTACACAGCTAAAACCAAGGACCCACCCATCCAGAGTAACTCCACACCAGTAGCGGTGTGGGGAAGCCAATTGAGAGAAAAAGCCATATTAAAATCTATGTGTTGTGATAATTGCATTGTTTGCTCTATAACCTGTTAGTTCATAAATCCGAATAAATTGGCAGAATAAATTCAACCACACATTTGTTTAATTACAAAACCGGGGAGCAACATCGGTTCAGTGTGGTCCACAAAACATATTGCATGACCTAGTACAGTATGGTCAAGCAAGCTAATGTTTCCGACAAGTTTTTGGACTACTAAACAACTAGTGATTTAGAACCACAGAGAGTTACCGCAAGTCACAATGAAAACAGCAGCTACTTCCACTATTCCAGCACCTTCAACTTCAACTTCAACATTTTAACATCATCTAATCACTTATGCTTAGTCTAATACAGTGACAATGAGAAGATACCCAAAACTATTTTGTGTAGTCAACGTAAGCTAAATATGATGTAGCTGTCCATGGTACTAATTACAGGTCGACCGATTATGATTTTTCAACGCCGATACCGATAATCGGAGGACCAAAAAAAGCCTATACTGATTAATCATTCGATTTTTATATATATATATTTGTAATAAAGACAATTACAACAATACTGAATGAACACTTTTATTTGAACTTAATATAATACATACAAATCAATTTAGTCTCAAATAAATAATGAGACGTGTTCAATTTGGTTTAAATAATGCATGTTATTAATAATGTGTTGGAGAAGAAAGTAAAAATGCACTATGTGCCAAGCTAATGTTTAAGTTCCTTGCTCAGAACATGATTATGAAAGCTAGTGGTTCCTTTTAACTTCTTGGATATAGGGGGCGCTCTTTTAATTTATGGATAAAAAAAACGTTCCCGTTTTAAACAAGATATTTTGTCACGAAAAGATGCTCGACTATGCATATAATTGACAGCTTTGGAAAGAAAACACGTTTCCAAAACTGCAAAGATATTGTCTGTGAGTGCCACAGAACTAATGCTACAGGCGAAACCAAGATGAAATTTCATACAGGAAGTGCCCCAGATTTTGAATGTGCTGTGTTCCATTGTCTCCTTATATGGCTGTGTATGGGTCACGAATGAGCTTAGACTTTCTGTCGTTTCCCCAAGGTGTCGACAGCATTGTGACTTATTTGTAGGCAAATCATTGGAAGATTGACCTTAAGAGACTACATCTACCAGGTGGCCGCTTGGTGTCCTCCGTTGCAATTATTGCGTAATCTCCAGCTTCGTGTATTTTTCGTTTGCTTTGAGGAGAAACACAGCTGCCACGAATGATTTATCATCGAATAGATATGTGAAAAACACCTAGAGGATTGATTCTAAACAACGTTTGCGATGTTTCTGTCGATATTATGGAGTTCATTTGGTAAAAAGTTTGGCGTTGTAGAGACTGCATTTTCAGATTTTTTTCTTAGCCAAACGTGATGAACAAAACGGAGCGATTTCTCCTACACAAATAATCTTTTTGGAAAAAATTAATATTTGCTATCTAACTGAGAGTCTCCTCATTGAAAACATCCGAAGTTCTTCAAAGGTAAATTATTTTATTTGAATGCTTTTCTTGTTTTTGTGAAAATGTTGCCTGCTGAATGCTAGGCTTAATGCTATGGCTAGCTATCAATACTCTTACACAAATGCTTGTTTTGCTATGGTTGAAAAGCATATTTTGAAAATCTGATATGACAGTGTTGTTAACAAAAGGCTAAGCTTGTGAGTGAATATATTTCTTTCATTTCATTTGCGATTTTCATGAATAGTTAACATTGCGTTATGGTAATGGAGCTTTTGAGGCTATAATTACGCTCCCGAATACGGGATTGCTCGACGCTAGAGGTTAACATGAGCCTTCAATATTCCCAGTTAAGAAGTTTAAGGTTGTAGTTATTATAGGAATTATAGGACTATTTCTCTCTATACCATTTGTATTTCATATACCTTTGACTATTGGATGTTCTTATAGGCACTATAGTATTGCCAGCCTAATCTCGGGAGTTGACAGGCATAAACAGCGCTGTGCTTCAAGCATTTCGAAGAGCTGCTGGCAAACGCAGGAAAGTGCTGTTTGAATGAATGCTTACGAGCCTGCTGCTGCCTACCACCTCTCAGTCAGACTGCTCTATCTGTAAACGCTCGTCTGATGAAGGAGTGGACCAAAGCGCAGCGTGGCAGGCCCCGGACTGGGCACCCTCATTGCAGGCCCCGAACTGGGCACCCTCGTTGCGGGCCCCGGACCGGGCACCCTCGTTGCGGGCCCCGGACTGGGCACCCTCGTTGCTGGAGGCTCCGGACTGGGCACCCTCGTTGCTGGAGGCTCCGGACTGGAGACCGTCGTTGCTGGAGGCTCCGGACTGGAGACCGTCGTTGCTGGAGGCTGGGGACCATCGTTGGAGGCTCCGTACTGGGGACTGCCACTGGAGGCTCCGGACTGGAGAACATCGCTGGAGGCTCTGGACTGGAGAACATCGCTGGAGGCTCTGTGCCATGACTCCTCACTGGAGGCTTCTTGCCATGGATCATCACTGGAGGCTTCTTGCCATGGATCATCACTGGAGGCTTCGTGCCATGGGCCATCACTGGAGGCTTCGTGCCATGGATCATCACTGGAGGCTTCGTGCCATGGATCATCACTGGAGGGTTGGGCAGTATGGTATGTGGAGCTGCCACAGGGCTCACCAGGCTGGGGAGACATATAAGAGGATTAGTTCTGGGCGCAGGCACAGGACTCACCAGGCTGGAAAGACATACAGGAGGCCCTGTCCAAGGCAGAGGCACCGGATATCCTGCGCCGGCTCTGTGCACTGGAGGTCTCGAGCTAGGAGCCTGCAAAACCCGTCCTAGCTGGATGGTTATTTTCGCCCTGTAGATGCTCGGCACAGGCACAGAGCCGGCGCAGGATATCCCGGGCCGTAGAGACGTTCTGGCGGCCAGATGCGCTGAGCCGGCATCTTCCAACCTGGCTGGATTCCCACTCTAGCCCGGCTGAAGCAGGGAGCTGCAATGTAGTGCACCGGGCTGTGAACGCGCACTGGAGACACCGTGCACTCCACCGCATAACACGATGCCTGAGCAGTACGACACTCCCTCCGGTAAGCACTGGGAGTTGGCTCAGGTCTCCAACCTGACACAATTTTTTTGGGAGTGGCCTCCCGGTCTTTAGTGCCAGCCTTGTCCCGTGTAATCCTTGGCCCTTTTACTGGCTGCCTCCGCCTTCGTTGCTGATTCGACCCACTCCCATGGCAGGCGATCTTTTCCGGCCAGGATCTCCTCCCACGTGTAGGATCCTTTGCCATCCAGGATGTCCTCTCACGTCCAGTCCTCCTTACCACGCTGCTTGGTCCTTTGGTGGTGGGTAGTTCTGTAACGCTCGTCTGATGAAGAAGGAGTGGACCAAAGCGCAGCGTGGTACGTGTTCATGATGTTTACTAACATCTGAACACTAGAACAAAATAACAAAGAGCAAAACGACAACGAACAGTTCTGTCAGGGGCAGAAACACAAAACAAAAAATAACTACCCATAAAACACAGGTGGGAAAACGCTGCCTACGTATGATTCTCAATCAGAGACAATGATAGACAGCTGCCTCTGATTGAGAACCACACCTGGCCAAACACAAAGAAATAGAAAACATAGAAATAAAGAAACTAGAATGCCCGCTCTAGTCACATCCTGGCCTAACCAAAATAGAGAATAAAAGCCTCTCTATGGCCAGGGCATGACACTATCAAATATCAAATCATAGACTTAATTATAATATAATAAACACACATGAACGTGTGTGTTTACGTCATTAATATGTTAAAATCCGGAAACTATCATTTCGAAAACAAAATGTTTATTATTTCAGTGAAATACGGAACCGTTCCGTATTTTATCGAACGGGTGGCATCCATAAGTCTAAATATTTCTGTTACATTGCACAACCTTCAATGTTATGTCATAATTATGTATAATTCTGGCAAATGAATTACGGTCTATGTTAGGACGAAATGGTCTTCACACAGTTCGCAACGATCCAGGCGGCCCAAATTTTTGCATATACCCTGACTCTGCTCACACAGAACGCAAGAGTAGTGACAAAATTTCACTAGATAATATCGCCTGCTAACATTAATTTTTTAAAACTAAATATGCAGGTTTAAAAATATATACTTCTGTAATGATTTTCAGAAAGCCATTGATGTTTATGGTTAGGTATATTGGTGCAATGACAATGCTTTTTTCGCAAATGCGCTGTCACGAATACCACCGAAGGTGGCTCCCCTTTCCTTTTCAGGTTGTGCTGGCGTCGCCGGTCTACTAGCTGGCACCGATCCCTTTTTCCTTTTTGTTTGATTTTGTCTAATTGTTTTCACCTGTTCCTTGTTGGGGTTTTGGGATGGGTGTTATTTAAGTTAGTTTAGCCCGCTGGTGTTTGTGCGGGCTTGTTGTTATTGTTACGTTAGTGGTGTATCGGTGTCTTTTGGGTTTTCGCTGTCCGGGTTTTTGTAACAGTGGTTTTGGGTTTGTTTGCACCTGTGTTTAGGGCTTCACCCAAGTTTGGACCTGTTACTTTGAAAAAGGACATTAAAGCGTTATTTTCCCGTTCACTTTCTGCTCTCTGCGTCTGACTCCACACCCATCACTCACATGCGCTTGTTAAATCATCACCCATTTGGCGATAGGCTGTGATTGATTCGATGATGAATTAACAGGCACCCCACTGATTATTTGCAATGCAGGACAAGCTAGTTAAACTAGTAATATCATCAACCATGTGTAGTTAACTAGGGATTATGTTAAGATTGATTGTTTTTTATTAGATAAGTTTAATGCTATCTAGCAACTTACCTTGACTCCTTGCTGCACTCACGTAACAGGTGGTTAGCCTGCCAGCAGTCTCCCCGTAGAGTGCAATGTAATCGGCATCCAAAAATGCAGATTACCTATTGTTATGAAAACTTGAAATCGGCCCTAATTAATGGGCCATGCCGATTAATCGGTCAACCTCTAGTACTGATTTCTGTGTGTGTGTGTGGTGTGTGTAAGTAGAAAAAAACTTGTTGACTCACCCTACTTGTAGAGAAACGGCAGGTGGTCACATGAGTTTTGCTCGCACAACAGAGTTGGACAGCCATTGCCTTTTCCTCTCCTACTGATAAAGACATTTGCGGTTGATATATTATCGATTATATATTTTAAAAACAACCTGAGGATTGATGATAAAAAACGCTTGACATGTTTTTGTGGACATTACGGATATTATTTGGAATTTTCGTCTGCGTTGTCGCTCTTTCCTGTGGATTTCTGAACATAATGCGTCAAACAAACGGAGGTATTTTGGATATAACAATAGGAACATTTATTGTGTAACTGGGAGTCTTGTGAGTGAAAACATCTGAAGATCATCAAAGGTAAGCGATTAATTTGATTGCTTTTGTTGTGGAGTCAACAGAAGTCAGAAATAGCATTACAAATATTAATTTACCTTTGATGCTCTTCATTGGAATGCACTCCCAGGAATCCCAGTTCCACAATAAATGTTTGTTTTGTTCGATAAAGTCCATCATTTATGTCCAAATACCTCCTTTTTGTTCGCGCGTTTAGTTCACAAATCCAAATTCACAAGGCGCGAGAACTAGGTCCAGGCAAAGAGTCAAAACAGTTCCATTACAGTTCGTAGAAACATGTCAAATGAAGTATCGAATCAATCTTTAGGATGTTTTTAACATAAATCTTCAAAAATGTTCCAACCGGAGAATTCCTTTGTCTTTAGAAATGAAAGGGAATGCAGCTCGCTCTCACAGCCATGCATTCATGGCATTCTGCCAGACCCCTTAGTCAAACAGCTCTTATTAGCTCCCCCTTCAACAGTAGAAGCCTGAAACAAGGTTCTAAAGGCTGTTGACATCTAGTGGAAGCCTTAGGAAGTGCAATCGGACCAAATTTACACTGTATCTTGGATAGGCAAAGACTTGAAAACCTACAAACCTCAGATTTCCCACTTCCTGGTTGGATTTTTTCTCATGCCATATGAGTTCTGTTATACTTACTGACATCATTCAAACAGTTAGAAACGTCAGAGTGTTCTCTATCCAAATCTAATAATATGCATATCTTAGCATCTGGGCATGAGTAGCAGGCAGTTTACTCTGGGCACCTTATTCATCCAAGCTAATCAATACTGCCTCTCCAGCCATAAGAAGTTAATAAAGCCTCATAAAACACTTTTTTGCTTTATTGAGTAAGGCATCGCCAAAATGCAAGTGTTTCAGGCTAGCTATAGTTGTGCTGTGTTTGGCTCAGTGTGCAGTCACTCATGGGGACACTACGTCACTGCAAAATCTACGGGGAGAGCTAAAAATGTCAAGCCGCTTGGGTGCTGCCATAGATTTACATTAGAAGTGCCCATGCAAGAAGGCTCAAGGTCATGGGCCACAGATAAAATGATGTCAAATCACATTATATCTACCCTATTTTTGATTGGACATATCATGTCAACATCATACTTAATAAGAAATCTTAGCTAGCAAGCTAGACAAGCAGTCATGAATCATCATGAATCAAGTTTACAATCTACTGGCAAATCCTTTTCAATCCTTGTCATATGAAGAGAAATTATAGATAAAACATATCAGTGTAATGGGGACATAAACATTACACAACATGTTGGAAATCTCAAATATAGCAATGAGTGGTTTGGAAGGAATCAGTGGCTAACTGCAAGCATTGCAAAGCAATCACTAGCTTGCTATTCAGTGGAGAAGGTGTGTGGTCCAAGTCTGGGTTTAAGGGTCTCTTTTCCAAGCTTAAAAGGATAAACATTCACATGCCATGGGCCAAAAAAGGTTGAATACATTGGCCATGCTATCAATCCAGCATGACTTCTGCTGTGTTCAAAACACCTGGAAACTCGGAACTGGGAAATCTCAGACTTCCGTGAGTTCAAGACAATTGGAATGTCTGAAATAAAAGAGGTCTGACCTGGAAAATACGTTTCGGTCATCCAACTCGGAATTCCAAGCAGGGAACATGGGCCTTTTTCTAGAGATCCGACCTGAAGATCACTGACTTCATGAATCGATCTTGTTTTTTTTCTGAGTTCCCAGTTGTCTTTGATGACAAACTTTGATGACAAACTTTGCTCACAAGAACGACCGCCGCACCACCTTCCTGTTCAAGTGAGCGCAGCACAACAAGGTGAGTCCAAAAATGTATTGTATGCTGCTGCATAAATGATGTAATATGCCAGGGAGATATGTATACTGTAGCTAAGAAAGTAATAATAAGTGTATGTTGTGCAGAAAGCTGTTAGTAGCCCATGTGCCTCACCCTAATAATTTGGTCCCTTTACCCTTATAACTTAGCCTACTGGTTTGACTTGGTGGTGCACATGTAGCCTATAGCCTGTTTTAGAGAAATGTAATCATCGAATATTATACTAGATTTCATTGTCTGCTTATATGTCCCCTTTATTTATCCTACAGTTCTGACTTGGTGTACAGGGAGAATGCTAAATTATTTCACTGTACATTTCAAAAGTGATGAACAAATATGCCTCTGCGTGCACCATCACGCGCATGTTGATTTTGTCTACCCACACCAGACGCGATTAGGACATGCAGGTTGAAATATCAAAACAAACTCTGAACCAACTGTATAAATTTGGAGACAGGTCAAAAAGTATGACATATTTATGGCAATAGCTAGCTAGCTTGGTTGCTGCTAGCTAATTTGTCCTGGGACATAAACATTGGGTTGTTATTTTACCTGAAATGCACAAGGTCCCCTACTCCGACAATTAATCCACAGATTAAAAGGTAACGTTAAACCGAGTTTGTTTCTAGTAATCTCTCCTCCTTCAGGCTTCAACTTATTCTTTGGACTTTATATGGCGGTTGGAAACCAACTTTAAGGTGCATTACCACAACTGACTGGATTGTGGACCTCAGTTCATCTTTCAATCACCCACATGGGTATATGCTCCTAAAAACCAATGAGGAGATGGCACGTGGGTTTATGCTCCTTAAAACTAATGAGGAGATGGGAGAGGCAAGACTTGCAGCACGTCGAGTGTCACAAATAGAACCAAGTGACTCCCGTGATTGAATAACATGTGTGTGTAAATATATTTTGTTATGCGAGCGGTGTGGTCAGCATGTAAGAGTTTGTGGGCACCGTTTGTCACCGTTAATGTATTGTTTAGTGTTGTGTTGGCTTTGCTGGCATGCATAAAAAAAATTGGTTTGCCACACCAAGATTTACATGCTAAAATCACTACGTTACACACTACAAGAAGATGGACCACAGACACACTCTTGGCCTGCTCCTGCTGCGCCTCTCACAGCCCAGTGAATGTTAGATCCAGACTGATGAGTCGGACCTTATGGGCTTCACTTCTAAGACCCTGGAGTGGAAAAATGGAACCAACAAGCTGGTGAATGAAGAAGACATTCTGGCCACTAGAAGCAGCAGTGCCATGACATTCTGGAGCATCAAGTGCAGCTGTCTCTGGGGGAAGTCAGCCAATGGCTTGATGGAGGTGCCCTCCATCAGGGCTATTCAACTCTATTTCTGGAGGGCCAAAACACTTCTGTGTTTGGTTTCTAACAGTTAATTGCACTCACCTGGTGTCGCAGGTCTGAATCGGTTCCTTCTTTAAAGGAAAGGATGAACACCAGAAATGTCGGCCCTCCAGGACCTAAGTTGAATAGCCCTTCCCTATGTCATCAGAGTTAGACTCCCCAGCTATAACATACAGAACTTTGAGAAGGCCATGAAGTACGGCCCTGGGGAGTGTCGGGGATAGGCAGACATAGTCAGACATGCTGTCACTGTACATGCTAACTGATGGTATTGTTGGAAATTAGTGTGCTGTATCATTCTATAATTGCATGGGTATTAAAACAAAGTAAAATAATCATGTTTTTTTTGCATGAGTTTGATATCTATTAATACGAGGTTAGTGTGAACTAACTTGCTTTCACACTCTCCTTAAAAGTCGATCTCTCAACACAATACACAAAACAGTGTATCTTCATAGTTTCTTGACTCACTCCTTTCCAATGTAATCTGCTATCAAGGTTTCCCTGCTACACCAGAAACCAACTTCCTACACGCTTTCCATAACAACTTAGGGTCCTGATCAGCAGTGTAGACTAGAGCTCTACTTGTGGCTACTGCCCTCTACTGCAAGTTCAGAGTCATGTGGTCAGTCTGAATTGAAATTGATCAATTCACTTCAGAAATAAATGTTAACCAAAGTTCATAATTATATTGTACAATTTACACATTTTTAAAAGCTTTTTTCCTGTCTGTTGATTGTGAAATGTTTGGAATACTTACAGTATCTACCACTTTAAAAAAATGTTTGTCTTTGCCATGAAAGACGTGTGCTTTTGAGTCTTCGTCATGTGGATCCCCAAAACACTTTAAATGATTCAAATCTGTCCTGCCGTGCACCAGACATGATCCAAGTAGGAATGCTGATCTAGGATCAGTTTTACCTACTAGATTACATGGACAATACTAGATCAGCACGCCTACTCTTCAGACACTTTATGAGTACGGGCCCTGGTCCTGAGTCATATGGCCATTAACCTGGTTAGTCAGCAGCTGCAGGACTGGTCATGTGGTAACAATATGTGGTGGTGGGACTGACTGGAGAGGAAGTTGGAGGAGGAAGCTGTTTGGTTTGTTGCCTAGAGGAGCTGGGGGGAGGAATGTTTATCCTGTCCACTGGCTTTGATCTATTACGGTTAATAACTTCCTGCAGAGTATACAGTACGTGCACTGTGGAATTGCCCTCTGCGGTGTGTATGTGTGTTAGTTTGAGGTCTGCCGAGGCTGTCTCCTTCCTCTCTGAATTGCTCGATGTCTGAGAGAGATAAGAGAGGACCAACGACCAGATGAGGTCATCGGTTGGAAGCATCGGTTGTCTGGGTCAGAATCTAAGAGCTGTTTCTGAATCCATTTATAGATGAATGGAGGACAACCCCAAAAGAAGGGGTTAATGAAGTATTCATGGCACTTGATGAAGTATTCATGGTATGGAATCAACTAATAAAAAATTCCCCGAAAACCACAGGGTTCCAACGAGGTTCACCTAGGTGAACACCTCTTTATTGCCCAAGCACAATGTTCTTCGATGCTGGTGAAGTGGTGAGGTGCAGGCAGGTCACTAACAACATGAGTATGAACAGACACTGGCACAGACACACAAACCAACACATGAACGTGCACGTCTCATTTCTCTGTACATATTCATTTTCCAGTAGAGGTTTTGGGATAAGTTTGAGTGGGAACACCTTATCTCAGTACACTGTGAGAAAGGACCCAACCTGAGGGTCAATACTAATGAATTTAGCAGGATTTGGACAGGAGCAATTTGATTTATTCAGCTTCTGGCATTTGCAAAAAAAAATAGTATAGTAATTTCTCACGCATAAAATGTAAATAGAATGTATTATTTAACCCCTTGAAATTGTGAAGCTTTAACATGAAGTACCTAACCATACTCTCCCCCTTGCATTTCAAGCCAAAGTAAGTTAAGTTATTATATATTTTTGTCATATAACTCAAGTGCTATATGCATTTATAAGATAATACATACATATTAACTACTGGCAACTAATGATTTTTTTTTTTAACCTTCAGTACATTTATCTGCAGATTTAATGTGAGTAGTTAGTAGTTAATTTATGTATTTTGTAACATGCGCTTGTGTTTTGGCATGCATTCCTGCCTGCCTGCCTACGTGTGAAGGCCCAACTGATACGGCCACAGAAAACTTGTGAAGTCAGATAGTTAAGTAGTTAAGTAGTACAGTAGTTAAGCAGGCAGAAAGACACAGGCTGCTACTTTGAGGAGGGCAGAGAAACGGTAGGAACATGCTCATTTATATCAACAGGTCTTTGTGCTCCTTTTTGCTGATGGGTCTAACACAGCACCACTGTAGGAGATCTTTGTCTTCTGTTTTGTTGTAGATAGTAGAATATGAAGGGATTCTCTGTGGCACTCATCCTCCTCATGGTCCTGAAATCTGGTGAGAGTTAGTCCAGTGTTACAGTTGAGACGTACTGTACCAGTGGGTTGTATTACCATA
This sequence comes from Oncorhynchus kisutch, assembly GCF_002021735.2. NCBI lineage: Eukaryota > Metazoa > Chordata > Actinopteri > Salmoniformes > Salmonidae > Oncorhynchus > Oncorhynchus kisutch. The sequence goes on along the minus strand of NC_034183.2, from coordinate 47,044,939 downwards.
TTAACTTATTTTCTGGAGATTATGTTGTTCCTTGATATATTGTATTATTTTGCTTTTAGTTTAATTGAATTTCACAGCAACAAAATATGTTTAGGGAACAACTAGTTAACAAATCCCACAATTTCACGTATTCCCCTTCGCGCCTTTTACATCAACAAAATATATGCAGTGGCTTTTGTAGTGGCTTTTGTGATACTTGAAATGTGTACAGTGCCCACAAAGTATTCACACCCATTGACTTTTTCCACATTGTTGTGTTACGGCCTGAATTTAAAATGTATTAAATTGACATTTGTTTTCTCATTGGCCTACGCACAATACCCCATAATATCAAAGTCGATTTATGTTTTTCAAACTGTATTCCAGAGTGGCGCAGCAGTCTAAGGCACTGCCTCTCAGTACAAGAGGTGTCACTATAGGACCTGTTTCGAGTCCATGCTGTATCACATCTGGCCATGATTGGGGTCACATAGGGTGGCGCCCAGCGTCGTCGGGGTTTGGCTGGAGTAGGACGTCACTGTAAATTAGAATTTGTTCTTAACTGACTTGCCTAGTTAAATAAAGGTTCATTCTAAATGAAAAGCTGACATGTTCAACCCCTTTGTTATGATAAAGCCTAAATAAGTTCAGGAGTAAACATGGTTTTTGAATGACTACCTCATCTCTGCACCTCACACATTCAATGATCTGTAAGCAGTGAATTTCAAACACAGATTCAACCAAAAAGACCAGGGAGGTTTTCCAATGCCTTGCAGAGGAAGGCAGCTATTGGTAGATGGGTCAAAAAAGCAGACATTGAATATCCCTTTGAGCAAGGTGAAGTTATTAATAACATTTTGGATGGTGTATCAATACACACAGTCACTACAAAGATACAGGCGTCCTTCCTATCTCAGTTGCCGGAGAGGAAGGGAAATGCTCAGGGATTTCACCATGAGGCCAATGGTGACATTAAAACAGTTAATGGCTATGATAGGAGAAAATTGAGGATGGGTCAACAACATTGTAGTTACACCACAATACTAACCTAATTGGCAGAGTGAAAAGATGGACGCCTGTACAGAATAAAAATCTTCCAAAACATGCATCATGTTTGCAATAAATCACTAAAGTAAAACTGCAAAAAATGTGGCAAAGAAATTAACTTATGTCCTGACTACAAAGTGTTATGTTTGGGAAAATCCAATACAACACATTGCAGGACAAAAACCTAAAACTCAAGGCTAAATATATACTGAAGTTGCTTACCAAGACGACATTGAATGTTCCTGAGTGGCCAAGTTACAGTTTTGACTTAAATTGTCTTGAAAATCAATGGCAAGTCATCTTGAAAATGGCTGACTAGCAATGATCAACAACCAACTTGACAGAGCTTGAATCATTTTTTATCATTTTTACCCAGAAAGACTCACAGCTGTAATCGCTGCCCAAGGTGATTGTAACATGTAATGTAACATGTAACACTCAGGGGTTGAACACTTATCTAATCAAGTTATATTACTCTTTAATTGTTCATAAATGTTTCACAAATGTAAGAATTTTTCTTCCACTTAGACATTACAAAATGTTTTGTGTAGATTGTTGACAAAAAAAGATAATCAAACCGTTTGAATCCCACTTCGTAACAAAACAAAATGTGGAAAAGGGGGTGTGAATACAATCAGAAAGTATTCAGACCCCTTGACTTTTTCCACATTTTTTTTTCTTTATCAATGTACACACTATACCCCATAATGAAAAAGCAAAAACAGGTTTTTAAAAGTTTTAGCAAATGTATAAAATAAAATAAACTGAAATATCACATTTACATAAGTATTCAGACCCTTTTCTCAGTACTTTGTTGAAGCATCTTTGGCAGCCCATTACAGCATTGATTATTCTTGGGTATGACTTTACAAGCTTGACACACCTGTATTTGGGGAGTTTCTCCCATTCTTCTATGGAGATCCTCTCAAGCGCAAACAGGTTGGATTGGGGAGAGTCGCTGCACAGTTATTTTCAAGTCTCTCCAGAGATGTTCGATCAGGTTAGTCCGGACTCTGGCTGGGCCACTCAAGGACATTCAGAGACTTGTCCCGAAGCCACTCCTGCATTGTCTTGGCTGTGTACTTAGGGTCATTGTCCTGTTGGAGAGGTAAACCTTCACCCCAGTCTGAGGTCCTGAGCGCTCTGGAGCAGGTTTCCCTCAAGGATCTCTCTGTACTTCGCTCCGTTCATCTTTCACTCGATCCGGACTAGTATCCTAATCCCTGTCTCTGAAAAACATTCCCACAGCATGATGCTGCCACCACCATGTTTCACTGTAGGGATGGTGCCAGGTTTCCTCCAGCTTGGCATTCAGGCAAAATAGTTCAATCTTGGTTTCATCAGACCAGAGAATCTTGTTTCTAATGGTTTCATTTAGTCTTTAGGTGTCTTTTGGCAAACTCAAATCGACCTCTGATCCCACAGCTTGTAAAGGAATTAATGGGCCACTTGAAGAAGCAAGGGAGATGGAGGGGGACTCAATAAGGAGCCATTGTTTAGTGATGTTCAGGCCCATACCAAAAACACAAATACGTGTGTAATGTAGGATGGTCTACACACAAACACACACAAAAGGGGAAGGAGCCAGTAACTCAGCACAACAAGGATAGCCTTCTGCCAAATCCAATCACTCACAACCACTCCTCTAGAAATATGACAATGATTAATGCTCATTTGCAGCGTAGAGAATTGACAGCAACAGTGGACGAATCATGTTCAATGAGAATTTGGAGAAATCCTTTATCCGCTGGCTCAAGAGTGCCATCTAGTGGTCAATACAATAAGGTATAAATCAATGGATTACAAATCAATCAGTGTGGGTGCGTGTGTTTGTGTGTGTGTGTGGCGCTGCTGATGAGTATGAACACACCTCTTCACCACAAACTTATTATGTGCCCTGGAAAAAACACACTGCAAACACACTGGTGGAATGTTTTGGATACACAGAGATAAAAGCAATACCAATAAAGGGAAACTCTATGTAAATATCACTGCCTTTTTTTATCAGAGATGTGTCTTCCAGAAAACAGTGTTGTGTCTCTTTGATGATTTGCAACATTGGGAGAAAACAGGTATTTACCTTTTTCAGTTGTCGCTCTCTCTGCTTCTATATCTACGACATGTTTCACTTACTATGACTGTAATATGTGGTTGTCGTATCTAGCTACCTTAACTATAAAGCGTAAACATCGAAGGAAAGAGCAGGAATAACTCTGTAAAAAGACCTGTAAACAGCATGGACTCTACAGAGGCTACATTTTGGGTATCATAGCTGGAGAGCACAGATCATCACACAAGAGAAAACCATATTCCAGTCAGCCATCTGTGCCAGCACAACATCCTTAGCTCTCCATACTAAAGGGAGTTAGATATGCATAGTTTTCTTCTGTATATGTAACAGTATAGCTTCCGTCCCTCTCCTCGCCCCTACCTGGGCTCGAACCAGGGACCCTCTGCACACTTCTACAACTGCCTCCCACGAAGCATCGCTCCATAAAAGCCACAGAGCAAGGGGAACAACTACTAGAACAACTACTAGGTCTCAGAGTGTGTGACGTCACCAATTGAAATGCTATTAGCGCACACCCCGCTAACTAGCCATTTCACATCGGTTACATTACAAATCAATCATGTTTCTAGTCTATTGCATAGTTACAATGTGTAATCATTGATGTCCCAGGAGCAGGAGTGGTAAACACTGTTGAAGTATATAATTGTAATACATACATGCAGACACCTTGTTACGACTTTTACTTCCTCTAGATAGTCAAGTTTGATCGTCTTCTTCAAATAATGGAGTTTGATATAACTGAAAAAGAATGTCTCAGAGATTCATACCTGAACCACACCTTTATTTGCCAAGGAAGAGTACATGATCAGTGAATATATTCAATGTCCAGGCTACAATGTGGGAATCTCATGTGTGGTAATAACTACAGTAGATGTGCATATTGGACTTGCATCCTTGGCACAATAAACTTATTGTAATCTACTCTATCCATATGTAACAGTATAGCTTCCGTCCCTCTCCTCAGACCGAACCAGGGACTCTCTGCGCACATAGACAACAGCCACCCTCGAAGCATCGTTACCCATCGCTCCACAAAAGCCACAGCCCTTGCAGAGCAAGGTGAACAACTGCTTCAAGGTCTCAGAGCGAGTGACGTCACTGATTGAAACGCTATTAGCTCGCACCCAAATCAAATCAAATGTATTTATATAACCCTTCGTACATCAGCTGTACAGAAACCCAGCCTAAAACCCCAAACAGCAAGCAATGCTGGTGTAGAAGCACAGTGGCTAGAAAAAACTCCCTAGAAAGGCCAAAACCTAGGAAGAAACCTGGTTTGGCAGGTTTTTCCTGCTGATGAGGTTTGTGAGGTTTGTGAGGGGGTTGGCAATGGTTGCATATCCCGGGATAAAACAGCGATAATATCCTGTTATCCCTAAGAAGGCCCGAACGTCTCGCTTGGTCCGGGGTCGAGGCCAGTCACGAATTGCCCTGGTCTTTTCTGCCTGTGGGCGTATTTTCCCATTCCCCACGGTGTACCCCAGGTATTCCGCTTCAGACAGGCCCAGACAGCATTTATTTGGATTGGCTGTCAACCCTGTGGCTTCCAAACTCACGAGCACCGCCCGTAATCGCAGGAGGTGACTATCCCAGTCCTCGCTGTGGATGACCACATCGTCTATGTACGCCGCTGCATACTCTTGATGGGGCCGTAGAATGGCATCCATGAGGCGTTGGAAAGTTGCAGCGGCACCATGCAGTCCGAAGGGCATTCTCACATACTGGAAAAGCCCCTCTGGGGTGGCGAAGGCAGTCTTTGGGCGATCCTCTGGAGCCACCGGCACTTGCCAATATCCCTTCGTCAAATCCAGGGTAGTGATGAACTTGGCCTTTCCTAAGCGCTCCAAGAGTTCATCCACGCGGGGCATGGGATACGGATCAAATGTAGAGAGGGGCATTCACGCCCCTTAGGGGCATTCACGCCCCTAAAGTCGTTGCAGAGTCTCATGCTACCATCGGATTTGGGGACCAGGACTATGGGACTGGACCACTCACTCGTCGAGGGCTCGATCACGCCCATCCTCAACATCTCCCTCACCTCTTTCTTAGCGATGACTCAGCGAGCCTCAGGAGTCCTGTAAGGGCAGATATGCACCTTCTTGCCGGGTTCAGTGTGGATACGGTGGAACAGGACATCTGTTTGTCCTGGGAATGGAGAGAATATTCGACCGAAGTTCATAATCAGCTTGTCTAGCTGTCTTGACTGCTCCGGTAGGAGAGTTTGGCCACGGCGCACCTGTGGTAGAGCCTCCTCTTTTCCTTTGCCCTCCAGGGCCATCAAAGCCACCTCCTCCTCTCGTCCATGGTACGTCTTCAGCAGGTTTATGTGATAGAGTTGGACCTTCTTCCTCCTGTCGGGTTGCTTGATGAGGTAATTGACCGGTGAGACCCTTTTCATTACCTCGTAGGGCCCCCTCCACTGCGCCAGCAAGCGATGTTCGGCCGTGGGCACAAGCACCATCACTTTCTCTCCCACGGTGAACACACAGGGGGTCGCGGACTTATCATAGGCCCGGCCTTGGGTCCTTTGGGCCTTCTCCATATGCTCCTTGACTATGGGCCACACTGCTGACAGGCGGTCTCTCATCAGGGTAACGTGTTCTATTGTGGATAGAAAGGGGCATGGTTGGGTCTCCCAGGTCTCCTTGGCTAAGTCGAGGATTCCTCGACAGGGTCTGCCATAGAGCAATTCAAATGGAGAGAATCCAGTGGATGCCTGGGGCAAACATTAAGTGTGGGAGAAGCATGTCCCAGTTTTTCCCGTCTTGGGACACCACTCTTCTCAACATGCTTTTAACCGTTTTGTTCAAGCGTTCACACAACCCGTCTGTTTGCGGGTGGAATATGCTTGTTGAACCTGATATAACCGACACAAGTCCTTCATCAACCGGGACATGAACGGGGTTCCTTGATCGGTTAAGATCGTTTTGGGGAGGCCCACACGAGAGAACATCAGGAATAACTCCTTGGCAATTCCCTTTGACGACATGTTACACAGGGGTATGGTCCGGGAACTTGGTAGCGTAATCTATAACCACTAGGATGTACTCATGTCCTCTGGCGGATTTTGAGAGGGGTCCTACGAGGTCCATAGCTATGCGTTCAAAGGGAGTCTCTATGATGGGGAGAGGAATCAAAGGGTTACGTAGGTGTGGCCGTGGGGCTGTACGTTGACATTGATCACACGTCCTACAATACCAGGCCACATCCCGGGTGACCCGGGGCCAATATAATCTCTGCATGATTCTGTCAATAGTCTTGTCTCGTGCCAGGTGTCCTCCTAGGACGTGGGAATGGGCTAACTGTAGAACTGTATCCCTGTATGGTCTAGGCACCATTAGTAATTCCTGGTTTTCCGTCGACGTTCCTCCCGTCGATCACCTTCACCTTCCTCATGGCCTCCCTTAGGTCTGGGTCTCTATGCTGCGAGGTGCCGAACTGTCCCTTTAATTCCTGGGGCAGGTCGACCTCGGTAGAGGGATGTGGAGGTTGTTCCCCATCCCTATCAGGGGTGACCGAGGAGATTCCCTTCCAGGTTCCCTCCTCGGATGGAGCTTCAAATATATCCCTTAGCGCCTGGTTGCTTCTTCCTTCCTGCGTTGTGTATAACCCTTCACATGTGTCTTCATCGGTGGTTTCCTGGAATATCTGTCGTAAACGTTGGGTCGCTATTTCTTCCTCTGCTGCAGAGGACGAGGACGCGGCTACGTCTCCTTATAGGACTACTACCTCGGCCTTGGATTTTCTCTTCTTTCCTGTCCCCCTTCTTCCCGTGCTTAACGTCATCTGCCGAAGCTCCTTATATAGGGAACAGTCTCTCCCGATCAATAATGGCACCTTCAGCTGGGGCACTTTCCCTGCTGTACACCTTCCTTTTGGAGTGAGAATAGGCAGATTCACAGTGGGGTAATAGTGGGTGTCTCCATGGATACAGGATACGGATACTTTGTCTGGTAGCAGTGTTGCGGAGGTCACCATCCGCTCCTCTACTAACGTAACCATACTTCCCGAGTCGAGAATAGCTACCACGTCTTGTCCTTCGACTCGCACCGGAATCTTTGAGGCTGGGGCTATCTCTGCTAACCAACAGTGTTGTTCCTGCCCCCTCAAAACGGGATGTGTGGGGGTAGGCAGTGATGACTCCTTGACCATGGACTCATCCTTGCTAGGACATTGTGGGGCATAATGGTCGGGAGACTGACATTTATAACACAGACCCTGCTGTGTGGTGGCTGACTTCTCCCACCTCCGGGGAGGCTTGGACGTTTCAGTGGCGGGTGCGCCGGGGTGAGTCGTGGTATGGGATTGGAAGACTCCTTCCGTTCCTCCTTGTCACTTTTTAACAACTCCCCTGTAGACCGATATGTTTCCACCGCCTGGGCTATGTCGTTGGCTGACAACGGGTTGGCTTGCCCCACAACCCTTTTTAAGTCACTGGGTAATTCTCTCAATATCTTGTCCACTACGAGTGTCTCTATCACATGTCCTACTCCCTTTCCAGGTTCTAGCCACTGTTTCGTCAGTCGTATTAATGCGAAGATCTGGGCACGGACGGGTTGATCAGCTGTATAGGTCCATTGATGAAACTTTACAGCCCTATCTCTGGCAGTCAGCTGGACAGGATCTCGGTTTTTAGTCGCCCATAGTCCAGCGAGATTCGCGGGAATCCAGGTCAAAATAGGCTTCCTGAGCCACCCCGGTCAAAAGAGGGGCTAATGCGCTCACCCATTCTGTGGGCGGCCACTCTTCCAAGGTGGCCGACCTTTCGAAGGTCATGAGGAAGGCCTCAATATCATCCTCCTTGGAGAGACGAGGTAAGATGGCGTGAGAAGCCGGTCTTGTCCTAACTCTAGGTTCTTCTCGTCGGCTCAGCTGTTGTTGCAGGAGTTCTATGGTTGTCTGCTGTGCCGTGATCAATTGTTGTAGTAGGGTGTTATCCATCGTTCTTGAATGGTTCCTCCGGGTCTACTGGAAAAATCTTGATTTACTCACTTATCCTTGTGTCACTCGTCCACCTAATGCCCGCATTCTCCACCAATGTGAGCGGAACAAGTAATTGGGCGTCACTCTAAAGTGGGAAGGTGGAATAAACGAGTCAGGAGTAGGTTTTCTTGATTGAACACAGTTCTCTATTGAGGGCATTTGGTCAACACAAACACTTCAACATAATCAATGAAAATCTTCCAAGGAAAAACATACATCTTCTTCTCCAGATGAAACAGGAACACAATAGGATTATCTTTAAACTACAACAAAAAGTCACAGGATTGTCACCGTCCTGGATAGCTCCTCTCTCTCGGTGGCCATCTTCCAGAGATAGTTTTCCCCTCTCCTCTCTGCTGGTTCCATTCTCTCTCTTATAGGGGAAGGAGAGTATGTCATTAGTACCGTCAGCTGTGCTTAATTGCCTCTGGTTACCTTGTCTCCCATGCCTTCATCATATCTATTCGTTATGGCAATTGGAATGCTAGCTATTAAAATCAGATCAAATAACAACATTAGAGGATTAGAACAAACACGGGTCAAATTACTTTTACAGGGTGGATCCCAAAATAAATGTGTAAAATTATAAAAACAAAGTTAGTTGCGCAATACATTTTCTAGATAAAAACATGCTACTTATCATTTTTAACATGAACATGTCCTTCTTCTGAGCCCAGCCTGCCCTCTGGTGGTCCTTCCACATTAACAACATAATTGACAATAGAAGTAACAGTTAACACATATGTAACGAAATAAGAGCGTCATTACGACCCAAATGTAAAAACTATATTGTGTGCCTGTGTGTGGGGTGTGTGGGGGAGAGAGTGACAAAGAGAGAAGGGGAGATGGAGTTAAAATTGATATTGTGTACAATCCTAGATCAATGTTTAGGGTTAAATAATTGGGTAAGGGGGTTCAGAGGTGGTAAAACACAACGGAACAGTTGGGCAGGAGAGCATCCAGGAGAGAGAAGTCAGAGCAGCATCAGGTGTTCCTCATGGGACTCCGTACCAATCCTCCTCAGTTCCGATTTTGTTATCTCTACTCATCCCAATAATAGAAAAAGAAAGAATAGAATGAGAGACAGAGACCACCACCACTGTTACTCTGAGTAAAAAGACAGGTGAAAAGGGACATATCAAGCTCGTGTCCTGTGTGTACTTAGTGAAACTCAGTGAGCTCTTGGAAGAATGGGGCATTGTAGGGGTTGAGAACAGCTGGCTTCCTCTGGGCCACTTTCTTTTTTAAAAACTTTTTACAATTTTATTTAACTAGGCAAGTCAGTTATGAACAAATTCTTATTTTCAATGACGGCCTAGGAACAGTGGGTTAACTGCCTGTTCAGGGGCAGAATGACAGATTTCTACTTTGTCAGCTCAGTCCAATGCTCTAACCACTAGGCTACCCTGCCACCCCACTTTGTCATGCACTTTGTCCCATCTTCAGGGTTCATCATCTTGGGTTGATTCGAACCTATAGCATATATCCAATATAGTTTATGAAATCAATTGAAGCATTGAACAAATACAAATAAGACAGCAAGATAGCTAGGGTTTGAAGTAGTTCTATCTAACTAATAAAACATTGCTATAGCCTACACAATACCACTTTTTTTTTTTACCAGACTCATATTTTCTTTCTGTGACACCAAAGGTTTGCATACTACTGTTAGAAAAGATCAAAGACTCCAAACATCCAAGTCATAGGTCATTGTCTACAGTTGACACTTACATGCGACTTCTGCTATCAGAATACGAAGATTGCATTGAAAAAACAGGTTTAGATGCACAAAGGTGGTCTGATTGTGTTCAGATCTAGTTGACCACTTCAGGCCTTTGATAAAGTAAGACTGGGTTTTATTTGAGTCTCTTATGAAATGGGTAATAGTAATGTGTAGCAACCCCAGGTGTAAATAATAAATAGCGGTTACAACACAGAGAGTTTTGAATTGTCAAGAGGAGTTAAACAAGAGGGTGTCCGCTGTCACCATATCTATTCGTTATGGCAATTGAAATGCTAGCTATTAAAATCAGATCAAATAACAACATTAGAGGATTAGAAATCCAAGACTGAAAACTTCTTCAAACCGCCAGAGCAATGGACAACCACGGCGGTCCAGGAGCGGCTAGACGGGCACCAGAAAGAGCAGAGTACAAACACGGGTCAGACTTTCAGACCCAGTGAAGCACGCAATCAGCCAAGCCCAGACTGCAATGTCAGAGGAAGTGGACACAGCAAACGCACCACAGGTGGGTCCCACTCAGTATACAGTCGTGGCCAAAAGTTTTGAGAATGACACAAATATTAATTTTCAAAAAGTCTACTGCCTCAGTTTGTATGATGGCAATTTGCATATACTCCAGAATGTTATGAAGAGTGATCAGATGAATTGCAATTCATTGAAACGTCCCTCTTTGCCAATGCAAATGAACTGAATCCCCAAAGAACATTTCCACTGCATTTCAGCAATGCCACAAAAGGAGCAGCTGACTTCATGTCAGTGATTCTCTTGTTAACACAGGTGTGAGTGTTGATGAGGACAAGGCTGGAGATCACTCTGTCATGCTGATTGAGTTCGAATAATAGACTGGAAGCTTCAAAGGGAGGGTGGTGCTTGGAATCATTGTTCTTCCTCTGTCAACCATGGCAACCTCCAAGGAAACACGTGCCGTCATCATTGCTTTGCACAAAAAGGGCTTCACAGGCAAGGATATTGCTGCCAGCAAGATTGCACCTAAATCAACCATTTATCGGATCATCAAGAACTTCAAGGAAAGCGGTTAAATTGTTATGAAGAAGGCTTCAGTGCGCCCAAGAAAGTCCAGCAAGCGCCAGGACCTTCTCCTAAAGTTGATTCAGCTGTGGGATCGGGGCACCACCAGTACAGAGCTTGTTCAGGAATGGCAGCAGGCCATCGCACAGTGAGGCGAAGACTTTTGGAGGATGGCCTGGTGTCAAGAAGGGCAGCAAAGAAGCCACTTCCCTCCAGGAAAAACATCAGGGACAGACTGATATTCTGCAGAAGGTACAGGGATTGGACTGCTGAGGACTGGGGTAAAGTCATTTTCTCTGACGAATCCCCTTTCCGATTGTTTGGGGCATCCGGAAAAAAGCTTGTCCGGAGAAGACACGGTGAGCGCTACCATCAGTCTTGTGTCATGCCAACAGAAAAGCATCCTGAGACCATTTATGTGTGGGGTTTGTTCTCAGCCAAGGGAGTAGGCTCACTCACAATTTTGCCTAAGAACACAGCCATGAATAAAGAATGGTACCAACACATCCCCCAAGAGCAACTTACCTCAACCATCCAGGAACAGTTTGGTGGCAATCAATGCCTTTTCCAGCATGATGGAGCACCTTGCCATAAGGCAAAAGTGATAACTAAGTGGCTCGGGGAACAAAACATCAATATTTTGAGTCCATGGCCAGGAAACTCCCCAGACCTTAATGCTATTGAGAACTTGTGGTCAATCCTCAAGAGGCAGGTGGACAAACAAAACCCCACAAATTCTGACAAACTCCAAGCATTGATTATGCAAGAATGGGGTGCCATCAGTTAGGATGTGGCGCAGAAGTGAATTGACAGCATGCCAGGGTGGATTGCAGAGGTCTTGAAAAAGAAGGGTCAACACTGCAAATATTGACTCTTTGCATCAACTTCATGTAATTGTCAATAAAAGCCTTTGACACTTATGAAATGCTTGTAATTATACTTCAGTACTCCATAGTAACATTGACAAAAATATCTAAATATCTAAAAAATATCTAAATACACTGAAGCAGCAAACTTTGTGGAAATAAATATTTGTGTCATTCTCAAAACATTTGGCCACGACTGTATACAGGCAACAGCTCCTTCAACGCCAGCTGATGTTCACTGTATGCAGACTCTAATCAGCCTGCTGGACCGTGTGCTGGACAGAAGACACAAGTGACACTCCTGCAATGTCACCACCAGCAGCACTAACTCCTCAGTACTATACAGAACAACTGGAACAGAAAAGTGTGTGACGTCTGTGGAGCTCCAGACCACTCTACGCTGATGCACTGCAGAATAGAGAACCTCTGCCTGTCATGTTTTACTCCAGGCCATTGGAAGAGAGACTGTCAGGGATGCAGACCCAGACAGGTCGACAACGTCCAGGGGGTGCCGTCGGGAAATGAGGACACCCACACTTTGAGAGGGGAAGTGTGGAAGTAGGGCCACAATCCCTCAAGGAAGAAGACTTGGATCTTCTATACATAAACACATATTCAGTAATGCCAGCAGACTGTTGTGTATTTGTTCAGGGGTCAGCAGAGTTGCAAGCTTTTAGTGAGTTGCTTTATGCACAGGTTTTAGTTATTGACCAATTTGAACTGAAGGGCATGCTCAATTTAGGCTTGTCTTGCACTCTTAGTGAAAAAGCAGAACAAAAGTTGAGAAGCAGTTGTCCTACCAGAAGAAAAGCAGACCAGATATAGTTGTAGTTGGCTGTGGGGAGAAACAGACCCATCCAAAATGCATGTACGAGCTGAAGCTACAGCTATATGGACTTAGGTGGGTTGTCCCTACTCTAGTAGTACCAGGTCAGCTTAACCAACTCATCATACTGTAGGTTCCAATGTCCTAAAAAATAGCATGCACCAAATTAAGGAAAACAACCAATTCTGGAGACGCATTTCCAAGGAGGAACATCATCCATCCCCTAAACATGAGCAGTTTCTCGAAATGATGACTTGCACGACCCGATGGAGGGGGAGCAAAATGCCAAGCAAGGTGGTTACAGTCAAGCTGACACAGGCAGTCACCCTACTCCTGAAACACGAACACCTGCTGTGGGGAAGGCTAGCTAGCAATGTTCCCATCTCTCTAGGCAGCACAGTCATTGTCAAACCATGTTCATTTCAAGCTACGCCAAGAGACATCCTCAAGGGGAGGATCATCACACCGATGTTGTTACATCTGCCCCTGCCACTCCCTCTACTTCTCATCACGTGTCTCCCTAACCTGCCACCACTCCCCCAGTGCTCTCTCCCTCTCTCTCTCTGTGTGGGTGTATCTGATTGTGTGAGTGGAGACAAGTGTGCTGGAGTCAGACCAGATCCCCACCAGCTGCAACCTGTTCCATAATCAAGATCTCTACAAATACTCAGACCTGCCACTTCCATGCTGCCAGATCGTAGACTCTGGTCAGTCAGTCTGCAGTCCCAAGCCATTTGTTCCTTTATAGATATTGTTATCCTGTGTTGCCTGTTTTTCCTAGCCTGGCGTTTTCTCTCCGCTACAGTTCAGTCCGCTCTGACTCTGGTCCCTGTCTCCAGTCCCTCATCTTGTCAGCCGTGCTTCCCAGCCCTAGACCCCCGCTCTACTGTTTCCTTGGATTCCGCTCCGGACCTGCTTACCCTGCCCGTACTCCCCTTTCCCTGGCCGAAGCCTCAGTTTCTGGTTCCCTGCTACCCGTCTGAGCTCCCCCTGGCCTGCACCCCATCTCCCCCCGCTTTTCAATAAATACCTTGGTTACCTTATCCCTGTCTCCTCGTCTGAGTCTGTACTTGGGTTCACCTGCTCCACCCCACGTAACAGGTGGATCCGCATGAAGACTACCAACCCCCTGTCAAAGCTAATCATCCGGAAACAGAACAGCAAATAAGCAGACATGTCTTGCTGTAGAAGACTTCGAAGTTCTTCAATGCCAACTTTTCAAATGCAGATGCCAGTCCGCAGCAGCCTCCTCTGATCAACATGACTATCGGAAGAATCCCGGAACATGTTCCAGTCTATGATAGCAATACCGTCCTGTAGTTTAGCATCTGCTTCATCTGACCATTTTTTAATAGACCGAGTCACTGTTGCTTCCTGCTTTAATTTTTCACCACTGGTCATGGTGTGGAAGAAGGATGGAGGCCTGCAGGTAAGCACGGATTTCAGATGGCTGAATGCAGTGAAACTGTAATGACGCCCACCCGCTACCTCATCAGGCCAACTGTCCGCCAGCTCTAGAGGGCAATGCATTCCTCAAAACCATGGCCCTCCCTTGTGGGTTTTACAACATTCTCATGTGTGAAAATGACAAGAAATTCACTGTATTCACGCCCATATGGGACTCTACGAGTACAACAGGATGCCACAGAACTCTGCAATAGGGCTATGGCGGTCATTAGATTTTGTTAGACGGTTATTGTCATGCAAAAGACCGCTGGTCTCACGGTAATTTACTGTTAATGACCGTAAACATGTTTAGCATCTCCAGGCCTCCATGTATACAAGCTGCATACAAGCCATCTACATTTAAAAAAAGTCTAAATCAATTTAATATACACAATCACAATAAATCCATGATTTATTTTAGTCAGGTTTAAAGAAACCTTAGCTGGGAAGATATGCTTATACAGGGCTTGTGAAATTATTCACTCCCCTTGGCATTTTTACTATTTTGTTGTCTTACAACATAGAATTAAAATAGATATTTGGGGGGTTTGTATCATTTGATTTACACAACATGCCTACCACTTTGAAAATGCTAAATATTTTTGGTGAAACAAACAAGAAATAAGACAAAAAACTTGAGCGTGCATAACTATTCACCCCCCAAAGTCAATGCTTTGTAAAGCCACCTTTTGCAGCAATTACAGCTGCAAGTCTCTTGGGGTATGTCTCTATAAGCTTGGCACATCTAGCCACTGGGATTTTTGCCCATTCTTCAATGCAAAACTGCTTCAGCTCCTTCAAGTTGGATGGGTTCCGCAGGTGTACAGCAATCTTTAAGTCATACCAGAGATTTGAACACCAAACATGTTTGCTTATTTTTTTCTTTAAGCAATGACTTTTTTTATGGCCACTCTTCCATAAAACCCAGCTCTGTGGAGTGTACAGCTTAAAGGCACCATCAACTTAGTGAATGTACACTTCTGATCCACTGGAATTGTGATACAGTGACAAGTTAAATAATCTTTCTGTAAACAATTGTTATAAAATATACTTGTGTCATGCACAAAGTAGATGTCCTAACCGACTTGCCAAAACTATAGTTTGTTGACAAGAAATCTGGGGGGGGGGGGACTGGAACTGTCTGCTAAGTGGTAATAAACTGTGGTGAGACTTCAGGAGTTAATCCATGTATGTGCGCTAGTGAGTTGGAAGGAACTTTTGAAGCTGCTTTCTCCTGGTCGGAGAGGAGGAGGGACATTTTAAAACCTATGACGTCATATGTGATATATAAACTGTTGTACATGGTACTATGACCAGAGCTCTTGAAAATAAACCCTACTGATTAATTTTGAGACTGGTCTCTGTCCATTTTATGCAAATAAGTATCTTACAAATTCTTAGAAATGGACAGAGTGTTCTAATTGAATGGGTTAATAACATATAGGAAATACATTCCTCTAACAAGTGGCCTGATAGGGAGATGACAAATGCATTATGTACCTTTCATCACCAAAGCCATGTTAAACTGTACTGCTGAACTATTCAACCCTTTTGTTAGTGTCAATTCACATACAATATTCAGTTCATAAGCATTGACTAATGTCTCTAGGACAAGGGTAGTGAATCCTGGTCCTGGAGTGCCGCAATTAGTAGTTGGTTAGGCCTGCATTCAGTACATAAAAACTTCATAAAATGTTAAATTGAACAGAAGTGGCGCAGTAGTGAACGACCAGTTGAAAAACTGGGAAGGGTTGGGTTGTGAGTTCAAAATGCACTGCTGCCCTTTAAATACGTCACTCGTTGCTTCAAGCCACACCCCAGCACACCCACTGAATTGAGCAAACGTATCTCAAAGTCTGTTCAAGAACATACAAGAATGTTTTGTTCAGTACAAACTGTTCCACAACGTAGCCGTTCAAGCAAACTGAAGGCACCCCTAGTTCAGAGCCTAATTGGAACAAAAACCTGAAGTACCTGGGCCCTGGCCTGTCAGCAATGCCACTCCACCTGAAAAGCAACAAAAACATGAATATGGATGACCTTTGGCTGTAATGTAATCAAGGTGACAGACAGTGACACATTCAATACAGCCTTGCACACTATTGCCTGCATCTAGCTAATCTAGGGTGTAATCATTAGTCCAACAGTTGCAAACAAGAGTATCTATTGGACAAATTCAGGTATGTTTGTGTTATTTTAATTGAATTATGCCCAATGTGCTTTCATCAATTGAAAGCCCTTAATCTATTTTATGAGAATTTGTAAGATTTCTTGTTTGCATAAAATAGACGCAGACCAGTTTTTCAATAATAGGTAATAGAATTTATTATCGGATTTATTATCCCACTTAATCACGTGCAGCAGTTTATATACAGATCATGACGTCATTTCACTGCTTTAACAGAATCCCCTCCTCTCGACCGGGACAAAGTAAGGTGAAAAGTTCATTCTAACTTACTATCACACTCCCAGATAACTTTTGACCCCTCAACATTATCGATCACACCTGAACTGACAGTTTTAATTAACAGAAAACCTAGGAATGCACTCACTGCCTTATCTAAAAACCCCAGAGCTAAGTTTCAGTAGGGTCAACCATAGGCTAACGACCTTATGTGTTTACACAGTCCCCAACCCATTTCTTTCTGCCTAGTTGGAATGGTGTTCATTAACTTTTTATTACTCCTTGTCCGTGTCACACAATCCCTTCTTATGAACTCATATTGTCAATCACTTATAAAACAAAGTATAAGTTTACCTAGTTACAATTCTATTTAAAATGGGGATATTGTTTATTCATTCATCCATAATAAATTCAACAGTTTGTCCCCGTTTCGTTTTTCCACAGGATCTGCACAATGAATACACCCCTGATCACACGCAAACACAGTTCACTTTCATACTAGACACATACAAACAGCTTATTGTATATACAGTGGGGCAAAAAAGTATTTAGTCATCCACCAATTGTGCAAGTTCTCCCACTTAAAAAGATTAGAGGCCTGTAATTTTCATCATAGGTACACATCAACTATGACAGACAAAATGAGGGGAAAAAATCCAGAAAATCACATTGTAGGATTATTTATGAATTTATTTGCATATTATGGTTGAAAATAAGTATCAGCATATGTGGGACCTCCTTCAAGACTGTTGGAAAATCATTACTCATGAAGATGGTTGAGAGAATGCCAAGAGTGTGCAAAGCTGTCATCAAAGTAAAGGCTGGCTACTTTGAAGAATCTCAAATAAAAAAATATGTTTTGATTTGTTTAACACTTTTATGGTTAATACATGATTCCATATATGTCATCTAGTAGTTTTAATGTCTTCACTATTATTCTACAATGTAAAAAAATTGAATACAAGCGGCGCTGTAGTGAACGACCAGTTGAAAAACGGGGAAGGGTTGGGTTGTCAGTTCAAAATGCATTGCTGCCCTTTAAAGACGTCACTCGTTGCTTTAAGCCACAACCCACTGAATGGAGCAAACTTATCTCAAAGTCTGTTCAAGAACATACAAGAATGTTTTAGGAAAACGTGTCGTACAGTACAAACTGTTCCACAACGTAGTCGTTCAAGCAAACTGAAGGCACCCCTGGTTCAAAGCCTAGTTGGAACAAAATCCCGAAGTACCTGCGGCACTCAATACTCCTACTCTGAGATTCTTTGTGAATATCATCAATGCAAAGGGTGGCTATTTTGAAGAATCTCAAATATTTTATTTATTTATTTATTGATCACTTTTATGGTTTCTACATGATTCCATATGTGTCATCTAGTAGTTTTAATGTCTTCACTATTATTCTACAATGTAATACAATTGAACAGTTGAAAAATGGGGAAGTCAAATTATAAAGACAAACGGTCACGTTCTGACCTTAGTTCTTTTGTTATGTCTTTGTTTTAGTATGGTCAGGGCATGAGTTGGGTGGGTTGTCTATGTTCCTTTTTCTATGTGGTGTTTTTGTGTTTGGCCTGGAATGGTTCTCAATTAGAGCAGGTGTCGTTAGTTGTCTCTGATTGAGAATCATACTTAGGTAGCCTTTTCCCACCTGTGTGGGTGATTGTTTTCTGTATTCACCGTACAGGACTGTTTGTTTTCGTTCGTGCTCGTTATTTTGTTTTTGTGTTCATGATAATAAATTATCCATATGGACACTTACCACTCTGCGCATTGGTCCTCCTCTTCTTCCATCACAGATGAGCGTTACAAAAACACTTGAATGAGTATGTGTCCAAACTTTTGACTGGTACTGTAATTCCTTCTCACATCTATCTACATGCTCCCCTCTCACCTTTTCCCTTCGCTTGTGAACTTCAGTGCACAACACATCAGCTGTCTGTGAGCAGGTGAAAAAACCTTTCCAAGTCAAATCTTCATATCATGACCGCTAACCGCTACAGACAGCCTACATTGTTGTCACCATATTAGCTAATGTCATAGTCAACATAGCTACTAGAACTAACGAGGTAGTAAACTCACTACAATCATGCAGTATAGTGTACAGCAAGCAGTTTAGCAGTTACACCGGCAGACACCGGTGGCAATAAATGTGTAAAACTAAAAGCTTACATTGACTTGGAAAAGTTTCAGTGTTGAATAGCCATAGCCAGCTAGCTAACATAGCATCCCTGTCTGTTTGTGCCGGGTGTTTGAGTAGGCTTAACTAGCTAGCTGCATTTGACACTAGCTAACTAAGTAAAAGTGAAAAAATATATACTACGAAATACAGTTAGCTTTCCCTCTCCCTCTTGCTTCTCCTTAATGTTGGAAGAAATTAATTTGTTGAAAAACCTTTTCAACTATCGTCTTTCTGACTCTGAGTCAACTCCACATTTGATGCACTGCAATGCTAGCTGTAGCTTATGCTTTTGGTACTAGATTCATTATCTGATCCTTTGATTGGGTGGACTACATGTCAGTTCATGCTGCAAGGGCTCTGATAGGTTGGAGGATGTCCTCCGAAAGTTGTCATAATTACTGTGCAAATTGACGGAACCATAATCCTCCTAGGTTTTGTATTGAACTCAATGTACCCAGAAGAGGACAGAAGCTAGCTGTCCTCCGGCTACACCATGCTGCTCGTTATGGCGCACACCTGTCACCAGCACCTGCGTGTCATTTGACTCACCTGGACTTCATCACTGATTACTACCGTCCCTATATTTGTCACTCCCTTAGGGTCCTTCCCCAGGCATAATTATTTCTGTTCCTGTGTCATGTCTGTGCGTTGTTCTTGTTTCTTATTTTGTATTATGTTGTGTTTATTTATTAAAACACTCACTCCCTGAACTTGCTTCCGACTCCCAGTGCACATCGTTACACACTGTTTTATTTTCATGAAATTCACAGAGGAGGATGGTTCTCCCCTTCCCCCTCAGAGGAGCCACCACTGGTTAAAACAGTAACAAAGTTTAATGGCTGTAATAGAAGAAAACTGAGGATGGATCAACAACATTGTAGTTACTCCACAATACTAACCTAATTGACAGAGTGAAAAAAAGAAAACCTGTACAGAATACAAATATTTCAAAACTTGAATCCTTTTTGCAACCAGGCACTAAGGTAATACTGCTAAAAATGTGGCAAAGCAATTTACTTTTTGTCCTGATTACAAAATCTTATGTTTGGGGCAAATCCAATACAACACATTACTGTGTACTACTCTCCATATTTTCAAGCATAGTGGTGGCTGGGTATGATTGTAATTGTTAAGGACTGGGGAGTTTTTTAGGATAAAAAAAACAGAGTGGAGCTAAGCACAGGCTAAATCCCAGAGAAAAACCTTGTTCAGTCTTTTTTTCTGCCAGACACTGGAAGATTAATTCACCTTTCAGCAGGACAATAACCTTAGAAACCAGGCCAAATCTACACTGGAGTGGCATACCAAGAATACAGTGACTGTTCCAAGTTACAGTTTTTAGTTAAATCTGCTTGAAAATATATGGCAAGACCTGAAAATGTTTGTGTAGCAACAATTTGATAGAGCTTGACAACCAATTTGATAGAGCTTGAAGAATTCTGACAAGATAATGGGCAAATGTTGTACAATCCAGGTGAGCAAAGCTCTTAGGAATTTACCCAGAAAGACTCATAGCTGTAACCGCTGCCAACAGTGATTTTAACATGAATCACCTCAGGGGAGTGAATACTTATGTAAATTAGATATGGCTGTATTCACATAATTAGCAAGAATTTCTACAAACATGTTTTCACTTTGTCATAGAGTAATTGAAAAAATACATATTTAATCCATTTTGAATTGAGGCTGTAACACAACAAAATGTGGAATAAGTCATGGGGTATACATTTGGTCCTCCATAGAACCCCCATTCCCCCCCGAGAGAAAGAGTTGAAATAAATATATTATATTATATATTCTCTATATGTAACACCACCATCATAAGAAATTAGGTTGTTTAAGTTTTAACCAGTAAACCAGCAACGAATTGCTAGACAGCGGTGGTAGGCCTGATCACCGACAAACAATGAGACAGCCTATAGGGAGGAGGTCAGAGACCTGGTAGTGTGGTGCCAGGACAACAACCTCTCCCTCAATGTGAGCAAGACAAAGGAGATTATCATGGACTACAGGAAAAGGAGGGCCGAACACGCCCCCATTCACAACGATGTGGTTGTAGTGGAGCTGGACGAGAGTTTCAAGTTCCTTGGTGTCCACATCACCAACAAACTATTACGGTCCAAACACACCAAGAAGGTCATGAAGAGGGCACAACACCTTTTCCCCTCAGGAGACTGAAAAGATTTGGCATGGGTCCCCAGAAAAAGGTTCTACAGCTGCACCATCGAGAGCATCCTGACCGGTTGCCATCCAGGACCTATATATACTAGGCTTCGTTCTTGGAAGGCCCAAAAATTGTCAAAGACTCCAGTCCATAGACTGTTCTCTCTGCTACGGCAAGGCAAGCGGTACCGGAGTGCCAAGTCTAGGTCCAAAAGGCTCCTTAACAGCTTCTACCCCCAAGCCATAAGACTGCTGAACAATTAATCAAATGGCCACACAGATTATTTACATTGACATACTAGAAATTAGTGGCTAATTATCTTAAGTAAATAATGAAGTATCACCAGAATATTAATAAGAAAAAATCATCACAAATACAAGACCTGGTAAGTGTTTTATAACTTGGTGAGAGGAGGATGTTACAGCACATTACGGTGTGTGACTGTGAGAGTCTGGTGGCAATTACCTTTCTATTGTCCTGTTAGAAATAAAGAAAAATAAAATATTTTAAACTACTCACCAACTCTGCTCAAATTACTGTCTTCAAAGTTCGTTCGTGCCCAAGATAAATACACTTGAATTAACTTTTTTTCCACAAGATGCACTAGCTTTTACTTTGTTTTGATTAAATATAATTACCTGTACTTTGTGCCTTTATGTGATCCAACATTAGAATTAAGACATTTTAATCAAAGTTCTTTTCTTTTAATCGTTAAGAATTAAGGGCTTGATTTAATCCGTAGCACCACAGCGCAGTAGAAATTTTAAAGGCAATATCCCAGCATTCCTGCATATAGACTGCATTCATGGTAAACGTCGCATATGTCAGTTCAATCGGAAATTACCTTTAAATTTCAATCGCGCTATATTGCTTAACTTCAGCGATACAGATTGAATTGAAAACATTTTGTAACTTCAGGCTGGATGCTCCTAATCCACATTAAATTACATGACAACATAACCCGTTTGTGGAGTTGTTGTGCAGGCTTTGTGTGTCAGCATAAACCAAATACTTCACTTTGTGTCACCTACACAGCACATTATGTTTACCTATCTCAAATTCTCGAATAGTACTGGTTGGGCGTGTAGACACTTCTCTATTGTTCCTCTTTAAAATGGAATTCTGGAACAACAACAACAAAGGGACAATGGCACCCAACATTCCCTCCCAGAATGGTTAGAGCAGGTATCTTGTGACCTGTGGTAAGACATTGAAACAAAGCAGCAATAGGAGGAGGATGTGTGAACCACCTCCATACACTCCTTCTATAGTGTACTAGAACGTTTTAACGTTTCCTTTGGTGCGATGCCTTTGTCCCTGCTAGACATTGGAGAGTCTTTAAGCCCAAGGTAGTTATTTAGTTAGGCCAGAACACTAGTACAATCTTACCAAAAAAAGGTGTTAAGTAAAACCATATACAATCTTACATAAAAAAAGGTCTTAGTAAAACCATATACAGTAGGGTTCTTCGGTTTGTCCCCATATTTGATGCTATATTTATAATTATATAAAATATATGCAACAAATCTTCTACCCACAGGTTTCTGTGCCAACGCACCACAACAAATAAGCAAAGAATACTGACTTCGGGTGCTTCCACATTATCTGCACAGTTTGGTTGCTGGAATTATATTTTGGACGAACGTGAGCAGATAGCCTACAAAATACTTTTGAAGTAACCTAATCAGATTAAAACATTGTGACTGGTTGTGTTTATGCCACACGTAAAAGGTAATAAATAAATAAAAATGTATGACAAATATTTAGCCTATAGGCTATTAATTGGAGAGGAGGCAGAGCTAGCTTTAAGCTTCCTGATTGTGTTGTGTGACAAAACTGCACATTTTAGAGTGGCCTTTTGTTGTCCCCATTACAAGGTGCACCTGTGTAATGATAATGCTGTTTAATCAGCTTCTTGATATGCCATCTATCAGGTGGATGGATTATCTTGGCAAAGGAGAACTTCTCACTAACAGGGATTAAACTAATTTGTGCACAAAATCTGAGAGAAATAACATTTTTGTGTGTATAGAAAATGTCTGGGATCTTTTAATTCAGCTCATGAAACATGGGACCAATACTTTACATGTTGCCTTTACATTTTGGTTCAGTATAGTTTAAGTATTCTCCTTAATCAATTTCCGTTCTGAATGCGGGTTGCGCATTAATAAAAATTCCAGCTGTTGGATATCCTAACTCTGTCTGGATTCCAATAGGAATTACACATAACTTTGCAAACCATAATAATGTGACTTGCGGGCCTGATATGGCCTGTAAACCAGGAGTTTCCTAACTCCACTGAGTTAGGTTAAAACTAGGCCAGCAAAATAAGGTCTTATGACCTCATGTAATGTATTTTGTCAGATCGTTTTAATGATAATATTAGCCTTGGTGAAAGCCACAGGCCTTTTAAAGGAAAGAATTCAACAAGCATGTCTGTGTCACTAACAAATACAGTCGTGGGTGGTAACTCTACAATTCACTCAAAAGGAAAAGCTACTCTGGGAAACATTGACATTAGACTTTACACCATACACCATTTCATTACATTTCACTCTCATAGAGTGGCTAAAAATAAGAAACACTCAAACTGCTCTTTCTAGTATCACTGCTCTTTATTAAGCTTTACGTATCGGCCTCAAGGCCTTCGTCAGAGCTTTTGATCAATGTGTGGATTTCTTATTTTTCCTCATCTTACTCAACTGTTAACATGCACCTGCAACAAAGATAGCTCAGCTGTGCGAGTGCATTTTGATTTTTACTCCACTGTAGAGTGAAATTGTGTGATTTTCACCACAGTAGAGTGAGTGCATTTGATATTTTCTCCAGAATAGAGTGAAATGCCTATTAGTTCACTCCAGTGTATTGTGAATTTCACACAGGCAGTGTTTTTTTCCCCTACTCTGTATGGGTTACAGAAACACTGAAATGTTAACATTTTAACCTTTTGAAAGTGTGAAATTCACTCTATTGATGCATATACACACTGCAAAAGTGTTACAATTAACACTACAACAAGTTATTTTAACACTTCCAATTTTAGTTGTAGTCTAAAGACAAGATTAAATTGACAATAGTCTGATGGGTGACAATATTATCCATTTCCTGAATGAAGATACTGCAGCGCAGCTTAGCGTGGGTAAATGACAAAGAAGGGAACAGAGCAACTTTTTCAAATTATCCTTCATGTAAGTAAGATGTTTTGATTTCATAAACCATTGTTAAGAGCAGGTTCTACGGTTTCTAAAACACATACATTTGCCAAATAACTGAAGTGGGCTCCATTTGAGTACTTCCGGCGCCGACAGAGATGGCCGCCTCGCTTCGCGTTCCTAGGGAACTATGCAGTTTTTTGTTTTTTTACGTGTTATTTCTTACATTAGTACCCCAGGTCATCTTAGGTTTCATCTTAGGTTTCATTACATACAGTCGAGAAGAACTACTGAATATAAGAGCAGCGTCAACTCACCATCAGTACGACCAAGAATATGACTTTCGCGAAGTGGATCCTGCGTTCTGCCTTTCACCCAGGACAACGGAATGGATCCCAGCCGGCGACCCAAAAAAACGACTTCGTAAAAGAGGGAAACGAAGCGGTCTTCTGGTCAGACTCCGGAGACGGGCACATCGTGCACCACTCCCCAGTATACTTCTCGCCAATGTCCAGTCTCTTGACAACAAGGTTGATGAAATCCGAGCAAGGGTAGCATTCCAGAGGGACATCAGAGACTGTAATGTTCTTTGCTTCCTGGAAACATGGCTCACTGGAGAGACGCTATCGGAGTCGGTGCAGCCAGCTGGTTTCTCCACGCATCGCGCCGACAGAAACAAACATCTTTCTGGTAAGAAGAGGGGCGAGGGCGTATGCTTATGGCTAACGAGACGTGGTGTGGCCACAACAATATTACAGGAACTCAAGTCCTTCTGTTCACCTGATTTAGAATTCCTCGCAATCAAATGTCGACCACATTATCTACCAAGGGAATTCTCTTCGATTATAATCACAGCCGTATTATATTCCCCCCCAAGCAGACACATCGATGGCTCTGAACAAACTTTATTTGACTCTTTGCAAACTGGAATCCACACATCCTGAGGCTGCATTCATTGTAGCTGGGAATTTTAACAAGGCTAATCTGAAAACAAGACTCCCTTTATTGTATCAGCATATCGATTGCGCAACCAGGGCTGGCAATCATTGGATCATTGCTATTCTAACTTCCACGACGCATATAAGGCCCTGCCCCGCCCTCCTTTCGGAAAAGCTGACCACGACTCCATTTTGTTGATCCCTGCCTACAGACAGAAACTAAAACAAGAAGCTCCCACGCTGAGGTCTGTTCAACGCTGGTCCGACCAATCTGATTCCACACTCCAAGACTGCTTCCATCACGTGGACTGGGATATGTTTCTTATTGCGTCAGACAACAACATTGACGAATACGCTGATTCGGTGTGCGAGTTCATTAGAACGTGCGTTGAAGATGTCGTTCCCATAGCAACGATTAAAACATTCCCAAACCAGAAACCGTGGATTGATGGCAGCATTCGCGTGAAACTGAAAGCGCGAACCAAGGCTTTTAATCAGGGCAAGGTGACCGGAAACATGACCGAATACAAACAGTGTAGCTATTCCCTCCGCAAGGCAATCAACCAAGCTAAGCGTCAGTATAGAGACAAAGTAGAATCTCAATTCAACGGCTCCGACACAAGAGGTATGTGGCAGGGTCTACAGTCAATCACAGATTACAAAAAGAAAACCAGCCCCGTCACGGACCAGGATGTCTTGCTCCCAGGCAGACTAAATAACTTTTTTGCCCGCTTTGAGGACAATACAGTGCTACTGACACGGCCTGCAACCAAAACATGCGGCCTCTCCTTCACTGCAGCCGAGGTGAGTAAAACATTTAAACGTGTTAACCCTCACAAGGCTGCAGGCCCAGATGGCATCCCCAGCCGTGCCCTCAGAGCATGCGCAGACCAGCTGGCTGGTGTGTTTACGGACATATTCAATCAATCCCTATCCCAGTCTGCTGTTCCCACATGCTTCAAGAGGGCCACCATTGTTCCTGTTCCCAAGAAAGCTAAGGTAACTGAGCTAAACGACTACCCTGGGTCTCGACCCCGCCCTGTTTAGAGTTCCTCGGCGTACACATCACAGACAAACTGAATTGGTCCACCCACACAGACAGCATCGTGAAGAAGGCGCAGCAGCGCCTCTTCAACCTCAGTAGGCTGAAGAAATTTGGCTTGTCAACGAAAGCACTCACAAACTTCTACAGATGCACAATCGAGAGCATCCTGTCGGGCAGTATCACCGCCTGGTACGGCAACTGCTCCGCCCACAACCGTAAGGCTCTCCAGAGGGTAGTGAGGTCTGCACAACGCATCACCGGGGGCAAACTACCTGCCCTCCAGGACACCTACACCACCCGATGTCACAGGAAGGCCATAAAGATCATCAAGGACAACAACCACCCGAGCCACTGCCTGTTCACCCCGCTATCATCCAGAAGGCGAGGTCAGTACAGGTGCATCAAAGCTGGGACCGAGAGACTGAAAAACAGCTTCTATCTCAAGGCCATCAGACTGTTGAACAGCTACCACTAACATTGAGTGGCTGCTGCCAACACACTGACTCAACTCCAGCCACTTTAATAATGGGAATTGATGGGAAATGATGTAAAATATATCACTAGCCACTTTAAACAATGCTACTTAATATAATGTTTACATACCCTACACTATTCATCTCATATGTATACGTGTATACTGTCCTCTATATCATCTACTGCATCTTTATGTAATAGATGTATCACTAGCCACTTTAACTATGCCACTTTGTTTACATACTCATCTCATATGTATATACTGTACTCGATACCATCTACTGTATCTTGCCTATGCCGCTCTGTACCATCACTCATTCATATATCTTTATGTACATATTCTTTATCCCCTTACACTTGTGTGTATAAGACAGTAGTTTTGGAATTGTTAGTTAGATTACTTGTTGGTTATTACTGCATTGTCGGAACTAGAAGCACAAGCATTTCGCTACACTCGCATTAACATCTGCTAACCATGTGTATGTGACAAATAAAATTTGATTTGATTTGATTTTCAAAATATCACTGCTGTAAATTTACAGTGATGAGGTAATGTTTTACAGTAAGAAAAACAGAACTGTGAAATATTACAGCATCTCTGCTGTAAAGGAATATTACAGAATTAAGCTGGCAACTCTACTGCCAGGATAATGCTGTAAATGTACAGTGAAATTCCCACTGAAATCTAAATGTAAGAAAAACAATATATTTGTACATAAAATACATTTATTCAAATTGCTAACAACATTAACAAATTAACAACATAATTGACAATAGAAGTAACAGTTAACACATATGTAACGAAATAAGAGCGTCATTACGACCCAAATGTAAAAACTATATTGTGTGCCTGTGTGTGGGGTGTGTGGGGGAGAGAGTGACAAAGAGAGAAGGGGAGATGGATTTAAAATTGATATTGTGTACAATCCTAGATCAATGTTTAGGGTTAAATAATTGGGTAAGCGGGTTCAGAGGTGAAAAAAACACAACGGAACAGTTGGGCAGGAGAGCATCCAGGAGAGAGAAGTCAGCGCAGCATCAGGTGTTCCTCATGGGGCTCCGTAACAATCCTCCTCAGTTCCGATTTTGTTATCTCTACTCACCCCAATATTAGAAAAATAAAGAATAGAATGAGAGACAGAGACCACCACCACTGTTACTCTGAGTAAAAAGACAGGTGAAAAGGGACATATCAAGCTCGTGTCCTGTGTGCGTATGTGTGTCTGTGTGTACTTAGTGAAACTCAGTGAGCTCTTGGAAGAATGGGGCATTGTAGGGGCTGAGAACAGCTGGCTTCCTCTGGGCCACTTTGTCATGCACTTTGTCCCATCTTCAGGGTTCATCATCTTGGGTTGATTCAAACCTATAGCATATATCCAATATAGTTTATGAAATCAATTGAAGCTTTGAACAAATACAAATAAGACAGCAAGATAGCTAGGGTTTGAAGTATTTCTAACTAATAAAACATTGCTATAGCCTACACAATACCACAGTTTTTTTTACCAGACTCATATTTTCTTTCTGTGACACCAAAGGTTTGCATACTACTGTTAAAAAAGATCAAAGACTCCAAACACCCAAGTCATAGGTCATTGTCTACAGTTGACACTTACATGCGACTTCTGCTATCAGAATACGAAGATTGCATTGAAAAAACAGGTTTAGATGTACAAAGGTGGTCTGATTGTGTTCAGATCTAGTTGACCACTTCAGGCCTTTGATAAAGTAAGACTGGGTTTTATTTGAGTCTCTTATAAAATGGGTAATAGTAATGTATAGCAACCCCAGGTGTAAATAATAAATAGCGGTTACATCTCGGGAAGTTTTGAATTGTCAAGAGGAGTTAAATAGGGGGTGTCCGCTGTCACCATATCTATTCGTTATGGCAATTGAAATGCTAGCTATTAAAATCAGATCAAATAACAACATAAGACTGAAAACTTCTTCAATCCGCCAGTGCAATGGACAACCATAGAGGTCCAGGAGAGTACAAACACGGGTCAGACTTTCAGACCCAGTGAAGCACGCAATCAGCCAAGCCCAGACTGCAATGTCAGACGAAGTGGACACAGCAAATGCACCACAGGTGGGTCCCACTCAGTATACAGTCGTGGCCAAAAGTTTTGAGAATGACACAAATATTAATTTTCAAAAAGTCCACTGCCTCAGTTTGTATGATGGCAATTTGCATATACTCCAGAATGTTATGAAGAGTGATCAGATGAATTGCAATTCATTGAAACGTCCCGCTTTGCCATGCAAATGAACTGAATCCCCAAAGAACATTTCCACTGCATTTCAGCAATGCCACAAAAGGAGCAGCTGACTTCATGTCAGTGATTCTCTTGTTAACACAGGTGTGAGTGTTGATGAGGACAAGGCTGGAGATCACTCTGTCATGCTGATTGAGTTCGAATAATAGACTGGAAGCTTCAAAGGGAGGGTGGTGCTTGGAATCATTGTTCTTCCTCTGTCAACCATGGTAACCTCCAAGGAAACACGTGCCGTCATCATTGCTTTGCACAAAAAGGGCTTCACAGGCAAGGATATTGCTGCCAGTAAGATTGCACCTAAATCAACCATTTATCGGATCATCAAGAACTTCAAGGAAAGCGGTTCAATTGTTATGAAGAAGGCTTCAGTGCGCCCAAGAAAGTCCAGCAAGCGCCAGGACCTTCTCCTAAAGTTGATTCAGCTGTGGGATCGGGGCACCACCAGTACAGAGCTTGTTCAGGAATGGCAGCAGGCAGGTGTGAGTGCATCTGCACGCACAGTGAGGCGAAGACTTTTGGAGGATGGCCTGGTGTCAAGAAGGGCAGCAAAGAAGCCACTTCCCTCCAGGAAAAACATCAGGGACAGACTGATATTCTGCAAAAGGTACAGGGATTGGACTGATGAGGACTGGGGTAAAGTCATTTTCTGACGAATCCCCTTTCCGATTGTTTGGGGCATCCGGAAAAAAGCTTGTCCGGAGAAGACAAGGTGAGCGCTACCATCAGTCTTGTGTCATGCCAACAGAAAAGCATCCTGAGACCATTTATGTGTGGGGTTTGTTCTCAGCCAAGGGAGTAGGCTCACTCACAATTTTGCCTAAGAACACAGCCATGAATAAAGAATGGTACCAACACATCCCCCAAGAGCAACTTACCTCAACCATCCAGGAACAGTTTGGTGGCAATCAATGCCTTTTCCAGCATGATGGAGCACCTTGCCATAAGGCAAAAGTGATAACTAAGTGGCTCGGGGAACAAAACATCAATATTTTGAGTCCATGGCCAGGAAACTCCCCAGACCTTAATGCTATTGAGAACTTGTGGTCAATCCTCAAGAGGCAGGTGGACAAACAAAACCCCACAAATTCTGACAAACTCCAAGCATTGATTATGCAAGAATGGGGTGCCATCAGTTAGGATGTGGCGGAGAAGTGAATTGACAGCATGCCAGGGCGGATTGCAGAGGTCTTGAAAAAGAAGGGTCAACACTGCAAATATTGACTCTTTGCATCAACTTCATGTAATTGTCAATAAAAGCCTTTGACACTTATGAAATGCTTGTAATTATACTTCAGTACTCCATAGTAACATTGACAAAAATATCTAAATATCTAAAAAATATCTAAATACACTGAAGCAGCAAACTTTGTGGAAATAAATATTTGTGTCATTCCCAAAACATTTGGCCACGACTGTATACAGGCAACAGCTCCTTCAACGCCAGCTGATGTTCACTGTATGCAGACTCTAATCAGCCTGCTGGACCGTGTGCTGGACAGAAGACACAAGTGACACTCCTGCAATGTCACCACCAGCAGCACTAACTCCTCAGTACTATACAGAACAACTGGAACAGAAAAGTGTGTGACGTCTGTGGAGCTCTACGCTGACCACTCTACGCTGATGCACTGCAGAATAGAGAACCTCTGCCTGTCATGTTTTACTCCAGGCCATTGGAAGAGAGACTGTCAGGGATGCAGACCCAGACAGGTCGACAACGTCCAGGGGGTGCCATCGGGAAATGAGGACACCCACACTTTGAGAGGGGAAGTGTGGAAGTAGGGCCACAATCCCTCAAGGAAGAAGACTTGGATCTTCTATACATAAACACATATTCAGTAATGCCAGCAGACTGTTGTGTATTTGTTCAGGGGTCAGCAGAGTTGCAAGCTTTTAGTGAGTTGCTTTATGCACAGGTTTTAGTTATTGACCAATTTGAACTGAAGGGCATGCTCAATTTAGGCTTGTCTTGCACTCTTAGTGAAAAAGCAGAACAAAAGTTGAGAAGCAGTTGTCCTACCAGAAGAAAAGCAGACCAGATATAGTTGTAGTTGGCTGTGGGGAGAAACAGACCCATCCAAAATGCATGTACGAGCTGAAGCTACAGCTATATGGACTTAGGTGGGTTGTCCCTACTCTAGTAGTACC
This sequence comes from Oncorhynchus kisutch, assembly GCF_002021735.2. NCBI lineage: Eukaryota > Metazoa > Chordata > Actinopteri > Salmoniformes > Salmonidae > Oncorhynchus > Oncorhynchus kisutch. The sequence continues at coordinate 47,014,165 of NC_034183.2, read as the reverse complement.
AGGTCAGCTTAACCAACTCATCATACTGTAGGTTCCAATGTCCTAAAAAATAGAATGCACCAAATTAAGGAAAACAACCAATTCTGGAGACGCATTTCCAAGGAGGAACATCATCCATCCCCTAAACATGAGCAGTTTCTCGAAATGATGACTTGCACGACCCGATGGAGGGGGAGCAAAATGCCAAGCAAGGTGGTTACAGTCAAGCTGACACAGGCAGTCACCCTACTCCTGAAACACGAACACCTGCTGTGGGGAAGGCTAGCTAGCAATGTTCCCATCTCTCTAGGCAGCACAGTCATTGTCAAACCATGTTCATTTCAAGCTACGCCAAGAGACATCCTCAAGGGGAGGATCATCACACCGATGTTGTTACATCTGCCCCTGCCACTCCCTCTACTTCTCATCACGTGTCTCCCTAACCTGCCACCACTCCCCCAGTGCTCTCTCCCACTCTCTCTCTGTGTGGGTGTATCTGATTGTGTGAGTGGAGAACCGCCTCAGGCAGCCAAGCCTACACTCGACACACCCCTAATCAACCACAATCCCAATGCCTACAAAACCCAATACGAATACAACACGTAAACCCCTGTCACACCCTGGCCTGACCAAATATATAACGAAAACACAAAACACTAAGACCAAGGCGTGACATATACACAATCACAATAAATCCATGATTTATTTTAGTCAGGTTTAAAGAAACCTTAGCTGGGAAGATATGCTTATACAGGGCTTGTGAAATTATTCACTCCCCTTGGCATTTTTACTATTTTGTTGTCTTACAACATAGAATTAAAATAGATATTTGGGGGGTTTGTATCATTTGATTTACACAACATGCCTACCACTTTGAAAATGCTAAATATTTTTGGTGAAACAAACAAGAAATAAGACAAAAAACTTGAGCGTGCATAACTATTCACCCCCCAAAGTCAATGCTTTGTAAAGCCACCTTTTGTCTCTATAAGCTTGGCACATCTAGCCACTGGGATTTTTGCCCATTCTTCAATGCAAAACTGCTTCAGCTCCTTCAAGTTGGATGGGTTCCGCAGGTGTACAGCAATCTTTAAGTCATACCAGAGATTTGAACACCAAACATGTTTGCTTATTTTTTTCTTTAAGCAATGACTTTTTTTATGGCCACTCTTCCATAAAACCCAGCTCTGTGGAGTGTACAGCTTAAAGGCACCATCAACTTAGTGAATGTAAACTTCTGATCCACTGGAATTGTGATACAGTGACAAGTTAAATAATCTTTCCGTAAACAATTGTTATAAAATATACTTGTGTCATGCACAAAGTAGATGTCCTAACCGACTTGCCAAAACTATAGTTTGTTGACAAGAAATCTGGGGGGGGGGGTAATAAACCACTGCTAAGTGGTAATAAACTGTGGTGAGACTTCAGGAGTTAATCCATGTATGTGCGCTAGTGAGTTGGAAGGAACTTTTGAAGCTGCTTTCTCCTGGTCGGAGAGGAGGAGGGACATTTTAAAACCTATGACGTCATATGTGATATATAAACTGTTGTACATGGTACTATGACCAGAGCTCTTGAAAATAAACCCTACTGATTAATTTTGAGACTGGTCTCTGTCCATTTTATGCAAATAAGTATCTTACAAATTCTTAGAAATGGGCAGAGTGTTCTAATTGAATGGGTTAATAACATATAGGAAATAAATTCCTCTAACAAGTGGCCTGATAGGGAGATGACAAATGCATTATGTACCTTTCATCACCAAAGCCATGTTAAACTGTACTGCTGAACTATTCAACCCTTTTGTTAGTGTCAATTCACATACAATATTCAGTTCATAAGCATTGACTAATGTCTCTAGGACAAGGGTAGTGAATCCTGGTCCTGGAGTGCCGCAATTAGTAGTTGGTTAGGCCTGCATTCAGTACATAAAAACTTCATAAAATGTTAAATTGAACAGAAGTGGCGCAGTAGTGAACGACCGGTTGAAAAACTGGGAAGGGTTGGGTTGTGAGTTCAAAATGCACTGCTGCCCCTTTAAATACGTCACTCGTTGCTTCAAGCCACACCCCAGCACACCCACTGAATTGAGCAAACGTATCTCAAAGTCTGTTCAAGAACATACAAGAATGTTTTGTTCAGTACAAACTGTTCCACAACGTAGCCGTTCAAGCAAACTGAAGGCACCACTAGTTCAGAGCCTAACAAAAACCTGAAGTACCTGGGCCCTGGCCTGTCAGCAATGCCACTCCACCTGAAAGGCAACAAAAACATGAATAAGGATGACCTTTGTCTGTAATGTAATCAAGGTGACAGACAGTGACACATTCAATACAGCCTTGCACACTATTGCCTGCATCTAGCTAATCTAGGGTGTAATCATTAGTCCAACAGTTGCAAACAAGAGTATCTATTGGACAAATTCAGGTATGTTTGTCCCCGTTTCGTTTTTCCACAGAATCTGCGCAATGAATACACCCCTGATCACACGCAAACACAGTTCACATTCATACTAGACACTTACAAACAGCTCGTTGTATATACAGTGGGGTAAAAAAGTATTTAGTCATCCACCAATTGTGCAAGTACTCCCACTTAAAAAGATGAGAGGCCTGTAATTTTCATCATAGGTACACTTCAACTATGACAGACAAAATGAGAAAAAAAATCCAGAAAATCACATTGTAGGATTTTTTATGAATTTATTTGCATATTATGGTGGAATATAAGTATTTTGTCACCTACAAACAAGCAAGAATTCTGTCTCTCACAGACCTGTATCTTCTTCTTTAAGAGGCTCCTCTGTCCTCCACTCGTTACCAGTATAAAAGATACCTGTCCACAACCTCAAACAGTCACACTCCAAAATCCACTATGGCCAAGACCAAAGAGCTTTCAAAGGACACCAGAAACAAAATTGTAGACCTGCACCAGGCTGGGAAGACTGAATCTGCAATAGGTAAGCAGCTTGGTTTGAAGAAATCAACTGTGTGAGCAATTATTAGGAAATGGAAGACATACAAGACCACTGATCATCTCCCTCGATCTGTGGCTCCACACAAGATCTCACCCCGTGGGGTCAAAATGATCACAAGAACGGTGAGCAAAAATCCCAAAACCACACGGGGGGACCTAGTGAATGAATGACCAGCAGAGAGCTGGGACCAAAGTAACAAAGCCTACCATCAGTAACACACTACGCCGCCAGGGACTCAAATCCTGCAGTGCCAGACGTGTCCCCCTGCTTAAGCCAGTACATGTCCAGGCCCGTCTGAAGTTTGCTAGAGAGCATTTGGATGATCCAGAAGAAGATTGGGAGAATGTCATATGGTCAGATGAAACCAAAATATAACTTTTTGGTAAAAACTCAACTCGTCGTGTTTGGAGGACAAAGAATGCTGAGTTGAGTTGCATCCAAAGAACACCATACCTACTGTGAAGCATGGGGGTGGAAACATCATGCTTTGGGGCTGTTTTTCTTCAAAGGGACCAGGACGACTGATCCGTGTAAAGGAAAGAATGAATGGGGCCATGTATCGTGAGATTTTGAGTGAAAACCTCCTTCCATCAGCAAGGGCATTGAAGATGAAACGTGGCTGGGTCTTTCAGCATGACAATGATCCCAAACACACCGCCCGGGTGGCTTCGTAAGAAGCATTTCAAGGTCCTGGAGTACCCTAGCCAGTCTCCAGATCTCAACCCCATAGAAAATATTTGGAGGGAGTTGAAAGTCCGTGTTGCCCAGCAACAGCCCTAAAACATCACTGCTCTAGAGGAGATCTGCATGGAGGAATGGGCCAAAATACCAGCAACAGTGTGTGAAAACGTTTGACCTCTGTCATTGCCAACAAAGGGTATATAACAAAGTATTGAGATAAACTTTTGTTATTGACCAAATACTTATTTTCCACCATAATTTGCAAATAAATTCATTAAAAATCCTACAATGTGATTTTCTGGATTTTTTTTCTCATTTTGTCTGTCATAGTTGAAGTGTACCTATGATGAAAATTACAGGCCTCTCTCATCTTTTTAAGTGGGAGAACTTGCACAATTGGTGGCTGACTAAATACTTTTTTGCCCCACTGTATCCTGTACCAGTCAAAAGTTTGCACACACCTACTCATTCAAGCGTTTTTCATTATTTTTACTATTTTCTACATTGTAGAATAATAGTGAACACATCAAAACTATGAACACATATGGACTAATGTAGTACCCAAAAAAGTGTTAAACAAATAAAAATATATTACATATTTGAGATTCTTCAAAGTAGCCATCCTTTGCCTTGATGACAGCTTTGCACACTCTTGGTATTCTTTCAACCAGCTTCATGAGGTAGTCACCTGGAATGCATTTCAATTACAGGTGTGCTTTGTTTAAAGTTAATTTGTGGAATTTATTTACATCTTAATGCGTTTGAGCCAATCAGTTGTGGTGTGACAAGATAGGGGTGGTATACAGAAGATCTACAGAAGCCATAGTTGGTAAAAGACCAAGTCCATATTATGGCAAGAACAGCTCAAATACAGTGCCTTGCGAAAGTATTCGGCCCCCTTGAACTTTGCAACCTTTTGCCACATTTCAGGCTTCAAACAAAGATATAAAACTGTATTTTTTTGTGAAGAATCAACAACAAGTGGGACACAATCATGAAGTGGAACGACATTTATTGGATATTTCAAACTTTTTTAACAAATCAAAAACAGAAAAATTGGGCGTGCATAATTATTCAGCCCCTTTACTTTCAGTGCAGCAAACTCTCTCCAGAAGTTCAGTGAGGATCTCTGAATGATCCAATGTTGACCTAAATGACTAATGATGATAAATGCAATCCACCTGTGTGTAATCAAGTCTCCGTATAAATGCACCTGCACTGTGATACTCTCAGAGGTCCGTTAAAAGCGCAGAGGGCATCATGAAGAACAAGGAACACACCAGGCAGGTCCGAGATACTGTTGTGAAGAAGTTTAAAGCTGGATTTGGATACAAAAAGATTTCCCAAGCTTTAAACATCCCAAGGAGCACTGTGCAAGCGATAATATTGAAATGGAAGGAGTATCAGACCACTGCAAATCTACCAAGACCTGGCCGTCCCTCTAAACTTTCAGCTCATACAAGGAGAAGACTGATCAGAGATGCAGCCAAGAGGCCCATGATCACTCTGGATGAACTGCAGAGATCTACAGCTGAGGTGGGAGACTCTGTCCATAGGACAACAATCAGTCGTATATTGCACAAATCTGGCCTTTATGGAAGAGTGGCAAGAAAGCCATTTCTTAAAGATATCCATAAAAAGTGTTGTTTAAAGTTTGCCACAAGCCACCTGGGAGACGCACCAAACATGTGGTGGCGCTACAAAGTATCAACTTAAGGGGGTGAATAATTTTGCACGTCCAATTTTTCAGTTTTGATTTGTTAAAAAAGTTTGAAATATCCAATAAATGTCGTTCCACTTCATGATTGTGTCCCACTTGTTGTTGATTCTTCACAAAAAAATACAGTTTTATATCTTTATGTTTGAAGCATGAAATGTGGCAAAAGGTCGCAAAGTTCAAGGGGGCCGAATACTTTCGCAAGGCACTGTAAGCAAAGAGAAATGGCAGTCCATCATTACTTTAAAACATGAAGGTCAGTCAATCCGGAATATGTAATAAACTTTGAAGGTTTCTTCAAGTGCAGTCACAAAAACCATCAATTGCTATGATGAAACTGGCTCTCATGAGGACCGCCAGAGAAAAGGATGACCCAGAATTAACTCTGCTGCAGAGGATGAGTTCAGTAGAGTTAACAGCACCTCAAATTGCAGCCCAAATAAATGCTTCACAGAGTTCAAAGAACAGACACATCTCAATATCAACTGTTCTGAGGAGACTGTGTGAATCAGGCCTTCATGGTCAAATTCCTGCAAAGAAACCATTACTAAAGGACACCAATAAGAGACTTACTTGGGCCAAGAAACACAAGCAATGGACATTAGACCGGTGGTAATCTGTCTTTTGGTCTGATGAATCCAAATTTGCGATTTTTGGTTCCAACCACAGTGATTTATTTAGAATTCAAGGCACACTTAACCAGCATGTCTACCACAGAAATCTGCAGCGATACACCATCCCATCTGGTTTGCGCTTAGTGGGACTTAGGACTAGGCGATATGGCCAAAATATCATGGTATTTTTCTCATTTTTGACGATATTTCATGTTTTTGATTAATAAACGTTCTAGTAGAGCATGACCTTAGGGTGGCAACACATATATTCTAAATGATTTCAATGGGTCTTTCTCCATTCAGATTGTTTTATATTGTTCAATTCAACTTCAACCTAAAATAATTTCCTGCATTTCCATCAATTTCTGTATTTCCTGCACTCATTTGAGATCATTTCTCAACTGCCACGATATGGGCAAAAATTCTGGGCCTTATTTTTAACCAAATGTTGCAATTGCTTTTGGAATCATGGAAATAGAATGTTTATTATAATTCTATAGTTAGAATATAAATAATAGTGGGCACTTTGAATACAGTGTTTGACAACGAATGAAAATGCCATGAACAAATTATTGTGACCGGGTAGGAACCAAAGTGATGTTCCGTGTTTCCTAGGGAACCCTATAATCTTTGACTACATGAAATCTTTATTCATATAGCCAACAAATTCATGCTTCGACCTAAATCTTTGATTTAGAAAATACTGTTGCACAAACAACATGCGGATTTAGGCCTGCACCATCACTGGTATCAGGCTGTATTAGCTAGCTACGTTTGCTTTGTTAATAGCCAGCTAACTAGCGATTAGCATTAGTGGCTAACCCGATTTAGCTTAACTTGCTAAGAAAATACAAACTAGCTGTTTACAGATGTAAGAAACACAAACTAATATTGTAATTATATAACGCTTGTGGATTTATATTAAGATCAAATTGGAAACAACATTGTTGTCATCAACATTTTTGCATGTGCTGCATTGACCATGAAGACTGAACGAAAGTGTCTCGTGGTCAAGCAACAAAAAATGCGCTCCTTGAGTGACAGGGGATGGGACTAGGTCTGTGTGGAGAGAGAGAGAGAGGAGAGGAAAGACTCAAGTAGCAGAGTAAACTATAAAAATGGACGTTACTAACGGCGTGTCATATTTAACAAACCAAACATTCAAATACCATTATAGAAAGTAAAGTAAAAACCCAAACCAGTCCATGCATCAATACCGGTATATAGTAAAATACGGTATACTGCCCAGCCCTAGTGGGACTATAATTTTTTTCAACAGGACAATGGACAATGACCCAACACACCTCCAGACTGTGTAAGGGCTATTTGACCAAGAAGGAGAGTGATGGACTGCTGCATCAGATGACCTGGCCTCCACAATCACCCGACCTCAACTCAATTGAGATGGTTATTGATGAGTTGGACCGCAGAGTGAAGCAAAAACACCCAACAAGTGCTCAGCATATGTGGGACCTCCTTCAAGACTGTTGGAAAAGCATTACTCATGAAGATGGTTGAGAGAATGCCAAGAGTGTGCAAAGCTGTCATCAATGAAAAGGCTGGCTACTTTGAAGAATCTCAAATAAAAAAATATGATTTGATTTGTTTATCATTTTTATGGTTACTACATAATTCCATATGTGTTATCTAGTAGTTTTAAAGTCTTCACTATTATTCTACGATGTAATACAATTGAACAGAAGCGGCGCTGTAGTGAACGGCCAGTTGAAAAACGGGGAAGTCAAATTATAAAGAAAAACTGTCACGTTCTGACCTTAGTTCTTTTGTCTTTGTTTTAGTATGGTCAGGGCGTGAGTTGGGTGGGTTGTCTATGTTCCTTTTTCTATGTGGTGTTTTTGTTTTTGGCCTGGTATGGTTCTCAATCAGAGCAGGTGTCGTTAGTTGTCTCTGATTGAGAATCATACTTAGGTAGACTTTTCCCACCTGTGTGGTGTGGGTGATTGTTTTCTGTTTTGTGTATTCACAGTACAGGACTGTTTCTTTTCGTTCGTGCTCGTTATTTTGTTCATAATAAATTATCCATATGGACACTTACCACTCTGCGCATTGGTACTCCTCTTCTTCCATCACAGATGAGTGTTACAAAAACACTTGAATGAGTATGTGTCCAAACTTTTGACTGGTACTGTAATTCCTTCACGCATCTATCTACATGCTCCCCTCCTCTCACCTTTTCCCTTCGCTTGTGAACTTCAGTGCACAACACATCAGCTGTCTGTGAGCAGGTGAAAAAACCTTTCCAAGTCAAAACTTCATATCATGACCGCTAACCGCTACAGACAGCCTACATTGTTGTCACCATATTAGCTAATGTCATAGTCAACATAGCTACTAGAACTAACGAGGTAGTAAACTCACTGCAATCATGCAGTATAGTGTACAGCAAGCAGTTTAGCAGTTACACCGGCAGACACCGGTGGCAATAAATGTGTAAAACTAAAAGCTTACATTGACTTGGAAAAGTTTCAGTGTTGAATAGCCATAGCCAGCTAGCTAACATAGCATCCCTGTCTGTTTGTGCCGTGTTTGAGTAGGCTTAACTAGCTAGCTGCATTTGACACTAGCTAACTAAGTAAAAGTGAAAAAATATATACTACGAAATACAGTTAGCTTTCCCTCTCCCTCTTGCTTCTCCTTAATGTTGGAAGAAATTAATTTGTTGAAAAACCTTTTCAACTATCGTCTTTCTGACTCTGAGTCAACTCCTCACCACATTTGATGCACTGCAATGCTAGCTGTAGCTTATGCTTTTGGTACTAGATTCATTATCTGATCCTTTGATTGGGTGGACTACATGTCAGTTCATGCTGCAAGGGCTCTGATGGGTTGGAGGATGTCCTCCGAAAGTTGTCATAATTACTGTGCAAATTGATGGAACCATAAGCCCCCTAGGTTTTGTATTGAACTCAATGTACCCAGAAGAGGACAGAAAGCTACCCAACAAAGTACTGTTGTATTGTAGACCATTGCAAAACAGCGTGTTTTAATAAATTATTTGGTCAAGTGAATATATTTATGGCGCGTCATCAGACTCACCTGCACTCCATCACTTCCCTGATTACCTTCCCTATATATGTCACTCCCTTTGGGTCCTTCCCCAGACGTTATTATTTCTGTTCCTGTATCATGTCTGTGTGTTGTTCTTGTTTCTTATTTTGTATTATGTTGTGTTTTTTTTTTTTTAAACACTCACTCACTGAACTTCCTTCCCTCCAAGCACACATTATTACAGAATAATGCCTCACCTAAGGGAAGCATCAGGGACTGTTTTTTTCTTATTTTTTCGGTGGGAATGTCTTGGGGCCGCTACAGAATCCCCTGCCTCAGCCGGCTCGTCAGGCTCCACTGCTTCCACCGGCTCGTCAGGCTCTCATGCCTCAGCCGGATCACTAGGATCCCCAGCCACTTTAATAATGGGAATTGATGGGAAATGATGTAAAATATATCACTAGCCACTTTAAACAATGCTACCTAATATAATGTTTACATACCCTACATTATTCATCTCATATGTATACGTATATACTGTACTCTATATCATCTACTGCATCTTTATGTAATACATGTATCACTAGCCACTTTAACTATGCCACTTTGTTTACATACTCATCTCATATGTATATACTGTACTCGATACCATCTACTGTATCTTGCCTATGCCGCTCTGTACCATCACTCATTCATATATCTTTATGTACATATTCTTTATCCCCTTACACTTGTGTCTATAAGCTAGTAGTTTTGGAATTGTTAGCTAGATTACTTGTTGGTTATTACTGCATTGTCGGAACTAGAAGCACAAGCATTTCGCTACACTCGCATTAACATCTGCTAACCATGTGTATGTGACAAATAAAATGTGATTTGATTTGATTTGATTTGCCATAGCCGGTCTGTCAGATTCCCGCACCCCAGCTGGCGACAGGTTCCTGCGCATCAGCAGGGGTTACCGGTCCGCTCCTGATCCCCGGGATCGTCCCTTTGGTTGGCGTCCTGCGGCTGAAGCTGAATAAGAGTGGGTACCATCACGTATGCTCCCTCTCCAGCACTCTAGGTTGCCATGCTCCATGGCAAGGTTTCCTGCGCCTCAGTAGAGGTGACTGGCTCCTGATCCCCGGGGAGGGGGTACTGTCATGTGTGCTCCCTCTCCGGCCTCTAGGTCACCAGGCTGCTCGTTATGGCGCACACCTGTCACCAGCGTTACGCACACCTGCGTGTCATCAGACTCACCTGGACTTCATCACTGATTACTACCGTCCCTATATTTGTCACTCCCTTAGGGTCCTTTCCCAGGCGTAATTATTTCTGTTCCTGTGTCATGTCTGTGCGTTGTTCTTGTTTCTTATTTTGTATTATGTTGTGTTTATTTATTAAAACACTCACTCCCTGAACTTGCTTCCGACTCTCAGCGCACATCGTTACACACTGTTTTTATTTTCATGAAATTCACTGAGGAGGATGGTTCTCCCCTTCCTCCTCAGAGGAGCCACCACTGGTTAAAACAGTAACAAAGTTTAATGGCTGTGATAGAAGAAAACTGAGGATGGATCAACAACATTGTAGTTACTCCACAATACTAACCTAATTGACAGAATGAAAATAAGAAAACCTTTACAGAATACAAATATTTCAAAACTTGAATCCTTTTTGCAACCAGGCACTAAGGTAATACTGCTAAAAATGTGGCAAAGCAATTTACTTTTTGTCCTGATTACAAAGTCTTATGTTTGGGGCAAATCCAATACAACACATTACTGTGTACTACTCTCCATATTTTCAAGCAGAGTGGGGGCTGGGTATGATTGTAATTGTTAAGGACTGGGGAGTTTTTTAGGATAAAAAAAAACTGAGTGTAGCTAAGCACAGGCTAAATCCTAGAGAAAAACCTTGTTCAGTCTTTTTTCCACCAGACACTGGAAGATTAATTCACCTTTCAGCAGGACCTTAGAAACAAGGCCAAATCTACACTGCAGTGGCATACCAAGAATACAGTGACTGTTCCAAGTTACAGTTTTTAGTTAAATCTGCTTGAAAATATATGGCAAGACCTGAAAACCAATTTGATAGAGCTTGAAGAATTCTGACAAGATAATGGGCAAATGTTGTACAATTCAGGTGAGCAAAGCTCTTAGGAATTTACCCAGAAAGACTCATAGCTGTAACCGCTGCCAACAGTGATTTTAACATGAATCACCTCAGGGGAGTGAATACTTATGTAAATTAGATATTGCTGTATTCACATAATTAGCAAGAATTTCTACAAACATGTTTTCACTTTGTCATAGATGAATTGAAAAAATACATATTTAATCCATTTTGAATTGAGGCTGTAACACAAAAAAATGTGGAATAAGTCAAGGGGTATACATTTGGTCCTCCATAGAACCCCCATTCCCCCCCGAGAGAAAGAGTTGAAATAAATATATTAGATTATATATTCTCTATACGTAACACCACCATCATAAGAAATTAGGTTGTTTAAGTTTTAACCAGTAAACCAGCAACTAATTGTTAGACAGCGGTGGAAGGCCTGATCACCGACAACAATGAGACAGCCTATAGGGAGGAGGTCAGAGAACTGGTAGTGTGGTGCCAGGACAACAACCTCTCCCTCAACGTGAGCAAGACAAAGGAGATGATCATGGACTACAGGAAAAGGAGGGCCCCATTTACATGCCCCCATTTACAACGATGTGGTTGTAGTGGAGCTGTTGTAGTGGAGTTTCAAGATCCTTGGTGTCCACATCACCAACAAACTATTACGGTCCAAACACACCAAGAAGGTCGTGAAGAGGGCACAACAACACCTTTTCCCCTCAGGACACTGAAAAGATATGGCATGGGTCCCCAGAAAAAAGTTCTACAGCTTCACCATCGTGAGCATCCTGACCGGTTGCATCCCCGCCTGGTATGGCAACTGCTCAGCATCTGACCGTAAGGCGCTACAGAGGGTAATGCGTACAGCCCAGTACATCACTGGGGCCAAGCTTCCTGCCATCCAGGACCTATATACTAGGCTTTGTTCTTGGAAGGCCCAAAAATTGTCAAAGACTCCAGTCCATAGACTGTTCTCTCTGCTACGGCAAGGCAAGCGGTACCGGAGTGCCAAGTCTAGGTCCAAAAGGCTCCTTAACAGCTTCTACCCCCAAGCCATAAGACTGCTGAACAATTAATCAAATGGCCACACAGATTATTTACATTGACATACTAGAAATTAGTGGCTAATATGTGTATCTTAAAGTGGTCCTATGGACAGATACTCCAATCTCCGCTGTGGAGCTTTGCAGTTCCTTCAGGGTTATCTTTGGTCTCTTTGTTGCCTCTCTGATTAATTCCCTCCTTGCCTTGTCCGTGAGTTTTGGTGAGCGGCCCTCTCTTGGCAGGTTTGTTGTGGTGCCCTATTCTTTCAATTTTTTAATAATGGATTTAATGGTGCTCCGTGGGATGTTCAAAGTTTCTGATATTTTTTATTACCCAACCCTGATCTGTACTTCTCCACAGCTTCTGCCCTGACCTGTTTTTGAGAGTTCCTTGGTCTTCATGGTGTCGCTTGCTTGGTGGTGTCCCTTGCTACGTGGTGTTGCAGACTCTGGGGCCTTTCAGAACAGGTGTATATATACTGAGATCATGTGACACTTAGATTGCACACAGGTGGACATCATTACACTAATTATGTGACTTCTGAAGGTAATTGGTTGCACCATATCTTGTTTAGGGGCTTCATAGCAAAGGGGGTGAATACACACGCACGCACCAGTTTTAAATATTTTTTTGTTTTTTGTTTTTTTGAAACAAGTTATTTTTTAAATTTCACTTCACCAATTTGGACTATTTTCTGCATGTCCATTACATGAAATCCAAATAAAAATCCATTGAAATTACAGGTTGAAACACAACACAATAGGAAAAACACCAATGGGGATGAATACTTTTGCAAAGCACTGTAAGTCCCATGCCATTACTTTATATTATATGATTTTATAGTAAGAAGAATATAATTAAACTTAGCTGAATAAAATAAAGAATATTTTTCCCATTCTGGAGCGAGTGCACAAATGAAGTGGCTATGTTGAAAGTGAGAGTGATCACTTGAAGCAGGTCACATATACTTGATTTACTGTACAGCTACAATGTATTCGGAAAGTATTCAGACCCCTTGACTTTTTCCCCTTTTTGTTACATTACAGCTTTATTCTAAAACGGACTAAATCATTTTTTCCCCCTAATCAATCTACACAGAACAACCCATTTAGACATTTTTGCAAATGTATTAAAAATTAAAAATACCTTATTTAAATAAGTATTCAGACCCTTTGCTATGAGACTCGAAATTGAGCTCAGGTGCATCCTTTTTCCCTTGATTATCCTTCAGATGTTTCTACAACTTGATTGGAGTCCACCTGTGGTAAATTCAATTGATTGGACATTATTTGGAAAGGCACACATCTGTCTATATAAGGTCCCACATTTGACAGTGCATGTCAGAGCAAAAACCAAACCATGAGGTCAAAGGAATTGTCCTTAGAGCTCTGTGACATGATTCTGTTGAGGCACAGATCTGGGGAAAGGTGCCAAGACATTTCTGCAGCATTGAAGGTCCCCAAGAACACAGTGGGAGAAGTTTGGAACCACCAAGACTCTTCATGGAGCTGGCCGCCTGGCTCAACTGAGCAATCGGGGGACAAGGGCCTTGGTCAGGGAGGTGACCAAGAACTTGATGGTCACTCTGACAGAGCTCCAGTGTTCCTCTGTGGAGATGGGAGAACCTTTCAGAAGGGCAACCATCTCTGCAGCACTCCACCAATCAGGCATTTATGGTAGAATGGCCAGACAGAAGCCACTCCTCAGAAAAAGGCACATGACAGCCCACTTGCAGTTTTCCAAAAGGCTCTTTAAGGACTCTAGACTATGAGAAACAAGATTGAAATCTTTGGCCTGAATGCCAAGCGTCATGTCTGGAGGAAACCTGGCACCATCCCTACAGTGAAGCATGGTGGTGGCAGCATCATGCGGTGTGGATGTTTTTCAGTAGCAGGGACTGGAAGACTATTCAGGGTCAAGGAAAAGATGAACGGAGCAAAGTACAGAGAGATGCTTAATGAAAACCTGCTCCAGAGCACTCAGGACCTCAGACTGGGATGAAGTTCACCTTCCAAAAGGACAATGACCCTAAGCACACAGCAAGACAATGCATAAGTGGCTTCGGGACAAGTCTCTGAATGTCCTTGAGTGGCCCAGCCAGAGCCCGGACTTGAACCTGCTCTAAACATCTCTGGAGAGACGTGAAAATAGCTGTGCAGCGACGCTCCCCATCCAACCTGACCGAGCTTGAGATGATCTGCAGAGAATACAGGTGTGCCAAGCTTGTAGCATTATACCCACGAAGACTTGAGGCTGTAATTGTTGCCAAAGGTGCTTCAACAAAGTACTGAGTAAAGGGTCTGAATACTTATGTAAATGTGATATTTCTGTTTTTTTTTACAAGTTTGCAAAGATTTATAAACCCTCTTTTTACTGTGTCATTATTGGGTATTTGCATAGATTGATGTTAACATTTAAACGCTGAGGTAAACACTCAGGCACTATTTCAAAGAAAGGGAAGAAAATCTATACAAAAGTTTATTCAGATTAAGAAGGGTTCTTTGACAAACCCTTCTTGCCTTCCAAAGTATCCTTCTTGCCTTCGGAACAATCATCAAAGAACCCTTTCTTCCGAAAATGTTTTTTTTTTTAGGATGAAAACGGTTCTAGGTAGAACTCTTTGCCTTACAAAGAACGTTTGTCTTCCAAAAAGGGTTCATCAGATAAAAACAGTTATTGGCAGAAAGGGTTCTGCCAATAACTGTTTTTATCTGATGAACCCTTTTTGGAAGACAAACGTTCTTTCAAACGTTCTTTGTAAGGCAAAGAGTTCTACCTAGAACCTAGAACCTATCCCTCCGCAAAGAACCCTTTTGGAACCCTTTTTTCTAAGAGTGTAAACTGAAATGTACTCTAGTGCTTTGTATTGGAACAGGGTGTCTCATGCTCAGAGAGAAACAAACACACCTCTTATGTTTTGTTCAATCACTCTCACAAACTCATTATATCTACAAATGTAAAGTTTTTGAACAACAACAACAAATACAACTCCAACAACAATCAGCTCTGCAGCCAGTGTGACAACATTTGTTCCATTAATGCCATGGAAATGGCCACAACATACAGTTTCATGGTCCTGTTCAAGTCAGGCTAAAGTCACATGTTGGCTAAGAATTTGATCTAAAGCTCGTACTTACTCTACATAGAAAGGACATGAGAGGAGATCATATGAGTTATTTAGAGTTTTTCTGTGAAGTATGTCGCCCATTGAGCCCCTGAGGTGTTGACCAGCTGACATCACAAGGGACGTCAGAGGTTTGTTAAAGGTAATTTAAACTGAACTGACTTTGACTTTCTAAATCTAGGGCAGGGGGTTCATTCCATGACTGCATCCATCTTGATATTCAGTGGCTTACTTTTCTTGTTTTCTTGTCTCCTTTCCTACACTGATGTGAAAGAACAGGGACAGTTGAAATCAGATTCAAAGTGAGGAGCGCCATTTTGTATTCACCACCTATCCTTTGTCTCTTCAGGTCAGCCCATGTGAGGAGGAGACGAGGTGAGGTAGTGTTGGGTGAAAGGTTGCTGGTTTAACTGCCTGAGCCGACTAGGCAAAAATATCTGTAGATGTGCCCTTGATCAAGGCACTTAACCCTAATTGCTCCTGTACGTCCTTCTGGAAAAGATTGTCTGCTCAAATGTTTTAGAAATTAAGCTGTTTTCGACTATTGAGATACACCCCAGAGTTCTGTTTTCTAGACTACTCTCCTCTTCGTGGGGGTCAAAGCTGAGCTCTTTGGGTCGTGCAAAAGTGCTGTCCTATCTGCTTTTATAGGTGGGGAATATGGTTTGATATGAATTGGAAAATGTTTGCCCAATGTGCATCCAATTTTTTTTATATTTTAATTTCACTCTACATTATAAACTTAATATCATAATAAATGTGGATTACCTCCAGAGGTGGTAAGAAAGATCTGATCACAATGTGTCTTTAAATCATCTACACCTGTCTAAAAATGTGGGCACAATCAGAATGTGGACAAGATCAGGACAAAGAGTCCATGTTAGCACCAATTATAAACAGGGCTACTCCATTGCCCACTAGTGATTGGTAATGTCGACCCAGTAGTGCTCAGTGAACAAATTACATGCAAGTGCTATTTATTTAGTCTAAACGTGACAGCCAGGCTGTTATTGCGAAACAGCAAAGGCTTTAATTACAAAACAGAAATATATAATAGTCTACTACACGTGACGGATCTAGTCACAGCCTCTTTTTCAATAATCCTATACTTGCTTTTCAAAGACGCATCAAGATCAATCGTCTCACGTTATCTAACTTGGCACACATTTATTTATAAACCACCTTTTCTACTCTTAAGCGCTTGAAGTCCATTGCACATTCTGTGGTGAAATGGGCGTGTTTTGGGGACTGATGCAAATAACACTCAGTTGGTATAAATAGTTTCTCTGCAAGCATTTCCCTCAGGCCAGTGAATACATCTGAACTAAGCTGATCGAAAAGACACACTCAGCACAATGTAAGTAGAAATGATAGGTCATCATTGCATTGATTAGGTTTGTTTGATTTGTTATGGTGTTAAGTAATTAAAGGAAGAGGGATTTGTATAGAAATAGAAATGGGTAATAACATAGTTTCTGTCTTTTAAGGTATTACAATATTGCAATCTTAATGAGTTATGTCTGTATGATATATTTTTCATATGATGATGTCACTGCCTGTTTGTGTGTACTTTAGGTTTTTCATGTGACGACAGCACGTGACAAATACATTTGATTTGAAAATCTAAAGTACACAAAACATTGGTTTTGTGTACTTTAAGTTTTCAAATCAAATGTATTTGTCACATGCGCTGAATACAACATATGTAGTAGACTTTACAGTGAAATGCTTACTTCCGAGCGTTTCCCAACAATGCAGAGTCAAAATCTAAGAATAATTTGCAAAATAAAAATGGAAATAGTAACACACTAAAATAACTATAACGAGGCTAAATACAAGGAGTACTAGTACAGAGTCATTGTGCAGGGGTAGAATGTTGTTGAGGTAATATGTATATGTAGGTAGGGGTAAAAGAGACTAGGCAATCGGGATAGATAATCAACAGAGTAGCAGCACCATATGTGAAGAGTGTGAAAGAGTATGAAAGTGTGTCTATGTGATGACACTGACTGTTTGTGTGTACTTTAGGTTTTTAATGTGATGACACTGACTGTTTGTGTGTACTTCAGGGTTTATTTGGCAGGGTTGGTTGGCTTGGTTCTCATCTTGACTGCTGAAGCCAGAGTTGGGTAAGGAAGTTCTAATACACTCCTGTTATTATTTTTCACACATCCTAACTACGTGTTTCAGAATAATACTGTTTGTATAATGAATGAACAGTATCCGGGCTAAATCGTATGCTATTGTTCTTTATTGATTTGTTTTCCACTGTTTCCTTTAAGAAACTCTTCTGAGTCTCGCTTCTGCACAGAGTCAAAGGAATGTCTGCTTTATGATCTGGTGTGCAAGAATGACGATTATGAGGTCAGTCTTGTGCAGCACAAATTAACGGCACATTGGGGCTACAATTTAGGAGTTTGTTTCACCACCTCTTTTGTGACAATTTTTTTTATGTTTAGTTGTTGGTCAGGGTAGCAGATACAAAACAATAGCATTTGCATTAAAATATATCAAATCAACAACATGATGATCATCATTATCATCCCCATTTTGGTTATCATATTGTGTTTCGGTAATCTGATCAGATCAGTTCTGCAGGGTTGTTGATCAGTTATGCACTTTTTGCGCAGTCTCATCCTAATCCCGTCCCCAACATCTGCAACTCAAATACACAGCAGAGGACTCTTGAGTGAAGGTTTGTGCCTGTGTTACAGGTGCGCCACTATGACTCAGTGAAATGGGTGTCAACAGATGAGGAAGCATACTTCATGGACAAGGCCACCTACACTGCCTTCAGGAGACTCCTCAACTATATCACCGGATCCAACAAGGCTGGTGTGTGTGTGTGTGTGTGTGTGTGTGTGTGTGTGTGTGTGTGTGTGTGTGTGTGTGTGTGTGTGTGTGTGTGTGTGTGTGTGTGTGTGTGTGTGTGTGTGTGTGTGTGTGTGTGTGTGTGTGTGTATCAACCTATTTGTGTGTGTGTGGATGCACGTGCATGAATCTGTTTCCATGCGTGTGTATACCTGGTAACAAGTGCTTACACAGATCTTTCCTATAGGCGTCAACATTGACATGACAGCTCCGGTGACTGTCAAAGTTGAAGAGAAGAAGTGGGGGTCGTCTGTCTTCACCCTCAGCTTCCTCCTGCCGTCTACCCATCAGATGACTCCTCCCCAACCCACTGATGACAAGGTAAAGCCAAATCCTAAATGGACCCTATGCACATGATCTGAGAGGATTTGATTGGTATAAGTAATATGGTGAATCTTCCACTTAGCCTATCAGAGGGCAAAGTTGAGCTATTACCATATTGCTGACACCTGTCAAAAACCTGTAAACCTGACACAATTACATCCACATCGGTAGCCAGGGGTCTGTAGTATTTGTGTGCTTTATTGAGTGGTTTTTTTCAAATACTTAAGCTGAGCTCAATTATGCTTGCCTGGCTCAATAGCGCCAATGGAATAGTCCCAAAAGTTAAAACCTCACCCACCTGGCACTTTAGTAAAACTGAATCTAAGTTGAACATAATATGATTGTCTATCAGACCTGGGTTCAAGAAGTATCTTTCAAATAGTTAGATATAGCTTTTATAGTGTCAGGTGGGCAGGGTTTGCACTTTTGGGACTGTTCCATGGTGCCATTGAGCCAGGCAAGCTCAATCGAGCGCAGCTTAAGTATTTGAAAAATAACAAATACCATTTGAACCCATGTCAAGTATGTCATGTTTTTTTAACAATGGTTAACAATGTAGATGTCATTGTGATTTCCCCGTACAGGTGTACTTTACTGAGATGCCAGACATGAAAGTGTACGTGAGGGGCTACGGTGGATGGATGATGTCTTTGACATCCAGTGTAAACTCCATGCTGCTGAAAAGGCAGCTAGACAAAGTCCAGGCCACCTACAACAAAGACTACCACTATGCTGTGGGATATGACAGGTGGGAGCACAGATACAAATCCTTCAATATACTCATATCCAACATCAAACCAAATTCCACCACAATACTTTTTTCAAATATACTTTAATATTTTGTGTGTGTCCTTCAGCCCAAAGAAGATTCTGAACAGGCACAACGAGGTGTGGTACATTGTTGAGGGAGAGCCTGTCTGCCCAACCTCCTCCTAAACATCCTCCTCCACTACTGCTGAGTCTGGCATTACTGGTTTGAGGAGGACCAATTGGAGGTGCATGGTAGACTGAGAACAACAATATGAACTAAGAGATGTGTCCTTGATCTCGTGGCACTGTAATCCAAAATCAATATGCCACATGCTATAGAGTGTATACACACTGCATGTCTTCAAATTTTCTCATACTTATTCAGGATTCAATTTGTTAGAGAGGTGACGAGCACCCCCTAGACCTGTGATTCAAACTCTGAACAATCAATGTTGACTAAGATTTGGAACTTTTTCTCAATAAAATATGAATTGTGTCTGTGTTGAGTTTCTTTGCTTAAATATATGCCAAACAAATCCTCTACAGCTCTTTAGTCATACTCAACTGGTGGTGAATACAGTATGATTATAATGAACATAAAATCTTGGGTACTGGCGTCAGATACCATATTTGTAACATAGTCTGCCCAATGAGAGATTTCAATGAACATTACAAATGAACATGTTACATTTTAGTCAGTTAGTAGAACTTCCTCTCTAGAGCGACTTCGTTTCAGTCACTCCTTTCACAAATACAGTGAAGTCGTGTACAGTGAATACTATACACCGTTCGCCATTCAGTGCCGCCGTTAATAATGAGGTCATGTTCATAGAAGAAAAATTCTCAAATAGTTCAGATAAGTAAGAAAACAGATCAAGTATACTCTTAGAAATAAGAGTTCTAAAAGGGTTCTTTGCAGAGGGATAAGGTTTTACCAAAAACTGTTTTGTTCAGAAGAACAATTTCTGGAAGACAAGGGTTCTTTGTAAGTCAAAGGGTTTTTCCTTAGAAACTATACATATCCCAAGAACCATTTTTGGAAGAAAGGGTTCTTTGATGACTCTTTGAAAGGCAATAAGTGTTCTACATAGAATAATCCAAAGTTGAAGTCGGAAGTTTACATACAATTAGGTTGGAGTCATTAAAACTCGTTTTTCAACCACTCCACCCATTTCTTGTTAACAAACTATAGTTTTGGCAAATCGGTTAGGACATCTACTTTATGCATGACACAAGGACCTTGTAAAGATGCTGGAGGAAGCAGGTACAAAAGTATCTATATCCACAGTAAAACAAGTCCTATATCGACATAACCTGAAAGGCCGCTCAGCAATGAAGAAGTCACTGCTCCAAAACCGCCATAATAAAGCCAGACTATGGTTTGCAACTGCTCATGGGGACAAAGATCATACTTTTTGGAGAAATGTCCTCTGGTCTGATGAAAAAAAAAAAAAAAAAAGAGGGTTAAATAATGAACAAGTAATTGGGGAATAGAAACCAGGTGTGTAAGACAAAGACAAAACAAATGGAAAATGAAAAGTGGATTGGTGATGGCTAGAAGGCCGGTGACGTCGACCGCCGCCAAACAAGGAGAGGGACCAACTTCGGCGGAAGTCGTGACATGAACGAGTGTATTTATATATATATATTACTGTGAATATTTATCACATAGTTTGTGCATCTTATATTTTGATAAATTGAATGTTAATACTGTGGACCTATGTTATACATTTTACCCCCTGTTTCAGGAAGTGATGTCACTGGCCACTATATATGTAAGAACTTTCACCCCCCACCTGGGAAAAAGGATGCCTGATGAAGACCTAAGGGTTGAAAAGTGTTACAATAAAATCACCTGGGAGCATGAGCAGCAGTGTGCAGAGTTTTCTTTTCTGTTTTCTATTTTTATCTCCAAGGTTTTGGCATCTTCCATAAATTGCAGCTACGAATCCGCCATATAAATAGGTTAGAAAGAATAAGATGAATCTTGGGTAAAACCGATAACTATTGAAAGATAGTTGACATGCGTTTCTTTACATTATAATGGACATTGTGCAGCTAAATATACAGCTGTTTGTAATTAATAAACAATGCCATGCTGGTGGGTGGTAACATTCAAATAAAAGCCAAGCCCTGAAACTGAGGCTGAAAAGAATTGGTATGTCATATTGTAACGCAGGTCAACTAATGTTGAATAGTAATCGTTACTAGTGAAATTCCAGTAACCAATCATATTATACCATATTGCTATTGATATGTTTATGTTGACAGCTATTACAAATCAGCTATTACAAATCAGAAACTGCATGAAGAGCAGTTTATTTTGAGCCAATCGAAACTGAATATTCGCTTAGTCCCTCTCCTAACCTCACGTTGTACACCAGTCGGCGCCAACATGCAAAAAAAGAACTAAAAAGGAATGCGAAGAGCTACCGCCATTCCATGGAAGGAAAATTAAGTTTCAAATCGTTGAGAAGTTGTATAAAACTGAACTAAAAAAGCAAGAACTGGATATTAACACTCAATTATCTATACAAACGTGCTGTGACTGGATTGAGGGAAAGATTGATGCCAGGATTTAGTGAGTTTTCATAAAGAAAACGAGCTGCTAGCGATTAGGCTAGCTAAGCTGTTGCTAGCATTTTGTGCATGTTCATACTTAACCAAGCCTACGCACAAGCCGTTAACAGTTAGGCTAGCTCAGTTATCGATCAATTAAAATAGCAAACGTTCGTGATCATGCTAATCATGCATGGCAAACTATTTGTTTTCATACTAGTATCAAATGTGATGAACTACTATCATAATCCATTTGGTACACTTACGGTTTAGATTACTTTATAAGAAATTGTGTGTAAGTGTAAGCACTAGTACTTTTCATTTGCCCAGGCTAGTCTATTGTTCAGTCCACGTGAACCTCGTGCTGTAGTTAAAGTGTAAAGCATTTTGACTAAGTTTTATTTTCTTATTTCTGTAAGAGATTACAGCTAAGCACGATATGAATGGTTATATGAAAAGGTACTCATGGTGTATATATTGTGTGATTCTGTTTGTAAAACAGATCAGTTTTTTTGAGTATGGCTTCAGTTCCACCACACCAAGCGAGCCGTACTGAATTTGCGCTGTGGTGTGGTAGGATTTTTCTTGCAAGACATCAATTGCATCATTTTAAAAATATATATTTGACCTTTATTTAGGTTCTATAAAGAACCATTTAGGGCTACTGAGTGGCGCAGCGGTCTAAGGCTAGAGATTACAGACCTTGGTTCAATTCCAGGCTATATCACAACCGGCCGGGATTGGGAGTCCCATAGGGCAATTGGGACCAGCGTCGTTTGGGTAAGGGTTTGGCAGGGGTATGCCGTCATTGTAAATAAGAATTTATTCTTCACTGACTTGCCTAGTTAAATAAAACAAATAAAAAACATGCTCTAAAGGTTCTATATCGAACTTTTATGGTGCTATGAAAAGCCTTTTCTTAAAGATAGGCTCAGCGAAATGACTTTATCACGAGCAACACCAAAGATTTTAACATGGTGCTATTTGCAACACTTCGCTCTCACACAGTCACACACACTTTCTGTGCATGTGCACCAAAACAGAGGAGAAGTTGAGCCTCGCACTTCAACACTCTTATTTGTTGTGGAAATTGACACACTGCTGTTTTAGTTCTGCATCTACATAATATTGCTGAGTCTACCTTTAAAGTTAGAACTGCTAAAGCAGTCATTCTGCATATTTATTTTTTACTCTGTAAATTTTTAAGTCATGCCACCCTCCGTCCGAACTCTTTTCCTAAATAAGTCTATATAACATACTGTCCGCATTAGAATCTTAATATCACAAACAGAACTGGAGTTTTAGGAGGGCATGTTCTTTTTTGATTGGTTTTCCCCATTGCATCTCCTCCTGACAGTAGGGCCTTTTCCGCTCCTTCTTCCAGTTGAAAGTGTAGTGCCCAGCAGATAAACACCCCAATAATTTCCTTGAATCTGAACCTAAACTAATTTCACACATATAACAACAGATGAAAAATATTAAGTAAAGTACGATGGGGAGAAAGGGGTAGAATGGGTGAGTTGATAAGCGAGGGTAAGCAACGATGCATAATCACCCCTTGTGAATGAAGAACAGGGTGGGCCATTCCACTGTATTAAAGGTCCTAAATGATGTCACCATTGTCATTAATTCTAAGCAATGTTGTGCTGCTATTTTTATTGACTTGGCCAAAGCTTTTGATACGGTAGACCACTCCCTTCTTGTGGGCCGGCTAAGGAGTATTCGTGTCTCTGAGGGGTCTTTGGCCTGGTTTGCTAACAACCTCTCTGAAAGTGTCAAAAGTCAGAAAATCTGCTGTCTCAGCCACAGCCTATCACCAAGGGTGTACCCCAAAGCTCGATCCTAGGCCCCATGCTCTTCTCAATTTACATCAACAACACAGCTCAGGCAGTAGGAAGCTCTCTCATCCATGTATATGCAGATGATACAGTCTTATACTCAACTGGCCCCTCCCCAGATTTTGTGTTAAACGCTCTGCTTTCTTAGTGTCGAACAAGCTTTCACTGCCCTTAACCTTGTCCTGAAGACCTTCAAAACAAAGGTCACGTGGTTTGGTAAGAAAAATGCCCCTCTGGGATTACTACCTCTGAGGGTTTCGAGCATGAGGTACTTACCTCATACAAGTACTTGGGAGTATGGCTAGATAGTACACTGTCCATCTCTCAGCACATATCAAAGCTGCAGGCTAAAGTTAAATCTAGACTTGGTTTCCTCTATCTTAGTCACTCCTCTTTCACCCCAGCTGCCAAACTAACCCTGATTCAGATGACCATCCTACCCATGCTAGATTACTGAGACATAATTTATGGATCAGCAGGAAAGGGTGGTCTGGAGCGGCTAGATGTTCTTTACCATTCGGCCATCAGATTTGCCACCAATGCTCCTTATAGGACACATCACTGCACTCTATACTCCTCTGTAAACTGGTCATCTCTGTATACCCATCGCAATACCCACTGGTTGATGCTTATTTAGAAAACCTTCTTAGGCCTCACTCCCCCAGAGGTTGTTTTACTGACACCACACTCTGAGTGCACTCACCTCCTCCCTGTAGGCTGTCTCATCGTTGTTGGTAATCAAGCCTACTACTGTTTTGTTATCTGCAAACTTGATGATTGAGTTGGAGGCGTGCATGTCCACGCAGTCATGGGTAAACAGGGAGTACAGGAGGGGGCTGGGCACGCACCCTTGTGGGGCCCCAGTGTTGAGGATCAACGAAGTGGAGATGTTGTTTCCTACCTTCACCACTTGGAAGTCTGTTTGTTTTTTTATGTTTGGTTTCTGTTTCGGCCTAGTATGGTTGTCTCTGATTGAGAATCAGACTTAGCTAGCCTGGGTTTCACTGTTGATTTGTGGGTGTTTGTTTCCGTGTGTGTGTTTGTCGCCACACGGTATTGTTTTGGTTTTTGTAGATTTCACGTTATCGCTTATTGTTTTTGTTCGAGTGTTCATTTTGTCTTTATTAAAATACACTTACCACGCTGCATCTTGGTCCGATCCTTACTCCTCTTCAGACGAAGAGGAGATCTGCCGTTACAGGAACACCTACCAACCAAGAAGCATAGTAACAGGCAGCAGCAGCAGGAGAGGCAGCGATACCTGGAGAACTGGACTTGGGAGGAGATTCTGGACGGTAAAGGAGGGGAATATCGCCGTCCCAAGGCAGAGCTGGAGGCTGCGAGGCAGCGAAAGCAGAGAGGCGGCATTATGAGGAACTAGCACGGCAGAGCGGCTGGAAGCCCGAGAGGCAGCCCCAAAATTTCTTGGGAGGAGGCACACGGGGAATGTGGCGAAGCCAGGTAGGAGAACTGCGCCAACTTCCCGTGCTTACCGGAGAGCGAGAGGGACCGGGCAGGCACTGTGTTATGCGGTGGAGCGGTTTTCCCAGTGCGTGTGCATAGCCCGGTGAGGTACATTCCAGCTCCTCGTATCGGCCGGGCTAGAGTGGGCATTGAGCCAGGTGCCATGAAGCCGGCTCTACGCATCTGGTCTCCAGTGCGTCTCCTTGCGCCGGCGTACATGGCACCAGCCTTACGCATGGTGTCCCCGGTTCGCCAGCACAGCCCAGTGTGGGCTATTCCACCTCGCCGTACTGGCCTGGCTACGGGGAGCATTCAACCAGGTAAGGTTGGGCAGGCTCTGTGCTCAAGAGCTGCAGCGCGCCTGCACGGTCCGGTCTACCCAGTGCCACCCCCACGCACCAGCCCTCCGGTGGCAGCCCCCCGCACCAGGCTGTCTCTCCGTCTTCTGCCTACAGGGTCTCCCGCCTGTCCTGAGCCACCAGAGCCGCCAGTCTGCCCTGAGCCGCCAGCCACGTCAGTGAGCCAGGAGCCGCCAGAGCCGGCAGTCTGCCAGGAGCCACCAGCCGGAGCCGCCAGAGCCGGCGGCCAGCCAGGAGCCGCCAGAATCACCTTTCACTCCGAAGCTGCCACCTGTCCAGCACTGCCGGAGTCTCATGTCCTTCCGGTCGGAAGGTCGCTGGCGAGGGTCGCCGCTCATAAGAAGCCACGGGGGAGGTTGAGGAGGCGGACAAAAACTGTGGTGAAGTGGGGTCCACTTCCCGCGCCAGAGCCGCCACCGCGGACAGACGCCCACCCAGACCCTCCCTATTGGTTCAGGTTTTGCGGCCAGAGTCCGCACCTATGGGGGGGGGGGGGGGGTACTGTCACGTTACTTCCTTTGTTTTGCTTTATTTAGTATGGTCAGGGATGAGTTGGATTGGACAGTCTGTTTGTTTTTTTGTGTTTGGTTTCTGTTTCGGCCCAGTGTGGTTCTCAATCAGAGGCAGGTGTCGTTAGTTGTCTCTGATTGAGAATCATACTTAGGTAGCCTGGGTTTCACTGTTGGTTTGTGGGTGTTTGTTTCCGTGTGTGTGTTTGTCGCCACACGGTAATGTTTTGTTTTTTGTAGATTTCACTTTATCGTTTATTGTTTTTGTTCGAGTGTTAATTTTGTCTTTATTAAAATATCGTCATGAACACTTACCATGCTGGATCTTGGTCCGATCCTTACTCCTCTTCAGACGAAGAGGAGATCTGCCGTTACATTCTGTTTGTACATCCTGTTTGAGTTTCTGCATATAGGAAGGGAGGAGAAAAATGGAGTTGGTCAGATTTGCCAAAAGGAGGGTGGTGAAGGGACTTGTATGCATCGCGGAAGTTAGAGTAGCAGTGAACCAGAGTATTACCAGTGTGAGTACTTCAGTAAATATGCTGATAGAATTTAGGTAGCCTTGTTCTCAAATTTGCTTTGTTAAAATCACCAGCTACAATAAATGCAGCCTAAGGATACATGATTTCCAGTTTGCATAAAGTTTAGTGAAGTTCCTTGAGGGCCGTCATGGTATCGGCTTGAGGGGGGATATATATACATGGCTCTGACAATAACCGAGGAGAATTCTCTTGGGAGATAATACTGTCTGCATTTGATTGTGAGGAATTCTAGGTCAGTTGAACAAATGAACCACTCAACCAGCTTCATGAGATAGTCACCTGGAATGCATTTTAATTAAAAGTTGTGCCTTGTGAAAAGTTCATTAGTGGAATTTCTTTCCTTTTCCAAATGAAGCCGGCTCTACGCATCTGGTCTCCAGTGCGTCTCCTCGGGCCGGCGTACATGGCGCCAGCCTTACGCATGGTGTCCCTGGTTTGCCAGCACAGTCCAGTGCGGGCTATTCCACCTCGCTGCACTGGCCTGGTTTGAGTTTGAGTTTATTTTTATTTTTACAGGGACAGTGCACATTAATCAACATTTCAGTAAAAGTGCCGGTTTTAGCCAACCGGCTAATTTTCAACCGCAGTCCCTGGGCAGGTTATTAAAAACAATTACAATATAGACAATAGCAACATAGAACAAGCAAGACATAGCAACATAGGACAAGCAAGACATAGCATACAGACAGAGCAACATAGGACAAGCAAGACGTAGCATACAGACAGAGCAGCATAAAACAAAAAGCAGCAAGACAAAATTCATAAAAGCAACAAAGTGTGTCCACACCTCACAAGCTACAGACAACAGACAACATGGAGAGTGGCAACACACAGCTAGGGACCATGTTCACAAATCTGATTGACCTTTAGCCATGTCTTCAAGCATTTTGTGAAAGTGTGATATGTGGTGCAGTTATGTGTGTCTGATGGCAGTGTATTCCAGACATGGGAAGCTCTCACAGAGAATGCAGATTTACTAAAGGTGCTTTTCCTTAGGGGAACTATACAGTCACCTCTCATGGCAGACCTTGTGGATCTGCTGCCATATGTCTGGGTTTTCTGTTTAACAAAAATATTGAGTGGAGGGGGAGCCAGGCCATTGAGGATCTTGAATACAAGACATGCGTCGGTGTATTACACTAGATTTTCCCAACTCAAGAGCTCATGCTTTCTAAGGATGTGACAATGATGATGGCTATTGGGCTTCCTATCAAGCACTTTGAGAGCCTGTTTGTAGACAGACTGAATAGGTTTTAATGTTGTACAGCGAGCTTGGGCCCAACTAGTCAAGCAGTATGTTAAGTGGGGGAGTATCATAGATTTGAAGTACAGTTTTGCTACCTCTGTAGTCAAACAATTTCGTATAAATCGGAAATTAGCTAGGTTGAATTTGGTTATTTGAATTACCTTTTTCACATGCTTTTTAAAAGAGAGGTTGGAATCAAGTATGATGCCAAGGTACTTAAAATCGGATACCACCTGGAGCTTCTCCCCTGACACATAGACATCTGGCTCAGTAGCATCTGTTGCCCTCTTTGTGAAGAACATGCAAACAGTTTTTTTCACATTGAGATGCAAACACGAGTCACTGAGCCACTTTGCAACCTGGACCATACAGTAGTGAGTTCTTGTGCAGCTTGTTGTTTGCTCTTTGCATGCACATATATCACTGTATCATCTGCATACATTTGAACTTCAGACCCAGTACAGACAGAAGGCAGATCATTAATGTACAGGCTGAACAGGAGGGGCCCCAGTATTGACCCTTGGGGCACGCCCACATCATAGCTACGAGTGGGCGACAGCTCATTGCTCACTCTGACACACTGAGTTCTGCCTTCAAGGTATGATTTCATCCATCTCAAGGCATCAGGGGAAAAGTTGAACTTGGACAATTTTGTGATGAGAATCTCATGGTTAACAGTATCAAAAGCCTTCCTTAGGTCCAGAAACACAGCCCCAACAGCACCCCCTTTGTCCATCTTGGACTTCACATTTTCCAGAAGAAAGCAGTTGGCCGTTTCTGTGGAGTGTTTCGCTCTGAAGCCAAACTGCATGGAGTGTAATGTGAAGGGGCTGTTGTTGAGGTGGGCAATCAGTTGTTCTGCTACACACTTTTCAACAACCTTTGACACCACAGGTAATATACTAATGGGCCTGTAGTTACTCACGTTAGCAGGGTCGACTGATTTAAAGATGGCCGTTATTATGGCCGACTTCCATACCCTTGGAAACACACCGAGACCAATAGATGTGTTGGTGACCTTAGTAATGGGGCCAATGAGTGACTCTTTGTAGTTTTTAAGAAAGGTAGAGTCCATCCCAAACACATCTTTGGCTTTAGAGTTCTTTAGTGAGCTAATCACCTTGTTCACCTTTGACTCAGAAACACTCAACACAGGTTGAGTCATGGTCATGTCACCAGGCAGGCTAAAACTCAACCCATGCAAAACCTTCTGATTAGAAGGTCCTGTGAAGATTGTATTTTCAGCTAGCAACTATCAGCAAATAACACTGATCACATTTTGAAAAACTTTTACAGAAACGCTGCTCAGCAAGGAAGAAGCCACTGCTCCAAAACTGCCATAAAAAGGCCAGACTACGGTTTGCAACTGCACATGGGGACGGAGATAGTACTTTTTGTAGAAATGTCTTCTGGTCTGGTGAAACAAAAATAGAACTGTTTGGCCATAATGACCATTGTTATGTTTGGAGGAAAAAGGGGGCTGCTTGCAAGCCGAAGAACACCATCCCAACCATGAAGCACGAGGGTGGCAGCATCATGTTGTGGGGGTACTTTGCTGCAGGAGGGACTGGTGCACTTCACAAAATAGATGGCATCATGAGGGGGGAATTATGTGGATATATTGAAGCAACATCTCAAGGCTACCCAAAACAATTGACCAAAGTTAAACAATTTAAAGGCAATGCTACCAAATACTAATTGAGGTCATGTAAACTTCTGACCCACTGGGAATGTGATGAAAGATATAAAAGTTGAAATAAATCATTCTTTCTACTATTACTCTGACATTTCACATTCTTTAAATAAATTGGTGATCCTAACTGACGTAAAACAGGGAATTTGTACTAGGATTAAATGTCAGGAATTGTGAAAAACTGAGTTTAAATGTGTTTGGCTAAGGTTTATGTAAACTTCCGACTTCAACTGTAGTACCAGAAAAGGGTTCTTTAGCCAAGTAACAATAGCGGAACCTTAATGATGCTATATTGAAACCCTTTTTAAGGTTGCAGTGACACATCCATAACCTGAGCGGAAACCAGATTGCATACCAGATAGAATAGTATAGACATCAAGAAAGCCAGTCAGTTGATTATTGACAAGTTTTTCAAACTCTTTTCATAAACAGGGAAAAATAGACTTTAGCGTCTTGCCTATGCCGCTCTGTCATTGTTCATCCTTATATGTATATATTTTTTATTCCATTCCTTTACTTAGATGTGTGTATTAGGTAGTTGTTGTGGAATTGTTAGATTACATGTTAGATATTGCTGCACTGTCGGGAACTAGAAGCACAAGCATTTCGATACACTTGCAATAACATCTGCTAACCATGTGTATGTGACCAATACAATTTGATTTGAGCTGTCATCAAGGCAAAGGGTAGCTACTTTGAAGAATTGTGTTTTGTTTCACACTTTTTGGTTACTATACAATGTGTCATTTCATAGTTTTGATGTCTTTACTATTATTCTACCATGTAGAAAATAGTCAAAAAAAAAAAAAAAATGGAATGAGTAGGTGTCCAAACTTTTAACTGGTACTGTAAAAAAATAAAAATTTTGCTGCAGCTCTCTGGCCCCCTGAATTGCTGAATTATTAACCCATATTTTTTTACCTGACGATTATACTCTCCCCAAGGTTTGGAAGGGGGAGTACATGACCTAAATAATTATCAGCATATTGCCTGGCTAAACTATTAAAATCATTGAATTCTCAGCTAAGATGTTTGTTATCTATGAAATGTATTCTAAATGTACATCAGTCGGGTTTTAGACCAGGTCATAACACTATCTCTGCTGCATCCCTAGTTATAAATTATGTGGTTAACTGTATGGATGAAAAGCAACATTGTGCTGCACTCTTCATTGACCTGTCAAAGGCTTTCAAAACTTTTCACTCACTGCTAATTCAGAGGTTTTCCTCAACTGGCCTAGACCAGGCTGCATGTAACTGGTTTGAAAATTACTTGACAGAACTCAATGTCCTGATGGTGTAAAATCAGGTTTCCTGGATATTACGAAAGGTTTCCCCCAAGGGGTCGATTCTGGGTCCTGTACTGTTTACATGAACAATGTTGATCTGCACTTGTAACCTGCATTTTTATGCCGGTGATACTGATGTGTATGCTATTGCCCCCCTGTTGACCAGACTCTCTCTGAACTATAGTCTGCCTTTATTGTACTACAGAAACTTTATTGACCTGGAATTAGTACTGAATGCAGGTAAAACAAAGTATATGTTCTCTAGAGTGCATAAAAATAAGTTTGATTTAAGCATATGTACTGGTGTCCAAATTGATTGTGTCACTGCTTACAAATATCTGGGCATCTGAATAGATGAATATTGATATATTCATATTCATAATATTGATGAGTTACGATGCTGAGAATAAAAATGGGTTTCTTCAATAGAAATAGGTTTATACAGCAGGAAATGCAGAAGTATTTTCTTTTCTGCTTATGATCAGCATATCAAAAATGTAAGGATACAAACTTCCAACCACTGATCAAGACA
The DNA here is from genome assembly GCF_002021735.2 of Oncorhynchus kisutch. Classification (NCBI taxonomy): domain Eukaryota; kingdom Metazoa; phylum Chordata; class Actinopteri; order Salmoniformes; family Salmonidae; genus Oncorhynchus; species Oncorhynchus kisutch. The sequence goes on along the minus strand of NC_034183.2, from coordinate 46,982,933 downwards.
ATGGCGTGAAACTCCTGGACAACAGTTTGTGATTGTCCATTCCATATTGTCCACTTTACTTTGACCTGTCCTATTTTTAGGATATGTTTGTTAAAATAACAGCGCATTTTTTATTTGATTGGGTGCCATTTAGGTGAGGGTATTTGATTTGAGAAACCTGCATGATGTAGAAAGTATCTGTCTCATTACACTGATATTCATTTTATCTCCAGTCTGTAGGCTACAAAAAAGGCCACACACTCTTTCTACCATATCCTATATCTGCTACATGATATATGTTAGGTCACTTTTGGGATGGAAATTTGGTGGAGTGCCGCAGTGATGCGTCTCTCCAACAGCACCCTATAGAGACATGCTGGGAATAGACAAGTAAAATATGTTGCGCCCTTGCCTTTGACAAGGTGAGCACTGTTTATCACACAGTGGCATTAGCACTCACATAAAAAGTCCATATGCCACTGGTTGAGAGACATTGTCATTGTTTTTGGGCAGAATTATGTGAGTTTTTATGTGTTGTTGGAGGTGCGTCTTGGTTAGTTTAGCTCAGAAAATGTCGCCATCGTCATTCTGCCGCCATAAGTGGGCTGGCCGTACCTGGTCTCAGGGTACTCTGGAAGTTCCTTTGGTCAAGACGGAGTTAGCTAAATCAGCTTTAAGTTTTATTGCACCTTCAAAATGTTCTTACATTTGATATTCTGGTGCCTCTAGGGAAATTCAGAAAGCTGATTGAGGACCTTGTTAATGTGTTTGTTTTTTATGACCGTTTTTTTTTCTTTCTGCTTGCATTTTGTATTTATATTTTGATGTGTTTATTTTCTTGAATTTCTGTAATTCAGGGCTCATCTGTAAAAGAGACCTTGGTCTCCCTGATAAAATAAAGGAGAAAAAAAATAACAGTTGAGGAATCATATTTTAACTTGTCTGATTGAGCTTACCATCTTGCACACATCCAAATACATAGGCCTATTAGATTTACTGTATGAGCAAAGGTCTTTTTTGATTTACACAAAAAAGCCCAACCTATCTGAAGATAGTTGACATTTAAATATATACGCTATACAAATAGGCTATATTGTGTAGGGTATTCAGTTCTAGACAACCATTAAAAAGGTATCTGGTATGCGTGCATGCATGGTTCCTAATACATTTTAATTGTAGCCTAATGACTCACCACTGTCCCTATTTTTTTTCTGTGCTTCACGGTCTATCTGTCTTGATGGGCTGAGCCGATGCAACTCGATAATATTTGTTCCGCATTCGACGTGTCCGCAAAGCGCCAGAGTATAATATCGTCCTTTACGGAAAATACCGAAGGGTGTGGTCAATTGAAGTGAAATAGATTTGTTGTCTTCTAATTAGATGTGTGTTGCTGTTCCAGCACTGTGTCGGTGTGCAGCTCTTCGCCAAGAGAACCAAGTTCATGCAAATCTGCGAACATCCACCAGGGCGCATTTGTGAGCTATTACTCCCGATTTAAATGCCCTCACACACACCAACGCTTCAACCATACGCGTAGAAACAGCTACCAGTGTTCTACCCACCCGCTCGCCTGCTTCGGGGCCAAGAAATAAGAGAGAGGCGGGATAGACATGCCATCAAGGACAAAGGGGGAGCGGATTCAATAGACAGCGGGATACCTTTCCACATATTTTGGAAAATCAATGGTAGTGATTACGATATTAGATTGGTGTAGTCACAAAACCCCCTGCATACTCACACAAAGAGCAGGGCCGGGTGGAAGTAAATTATAATTTAAACAAATTTAACGCGCAGCGTCAGGGCTGGTATTTTATATAAGGGACTCGAAGGAACGCAGTAAAAAAGAACATAGCTCAACCAACAATAGCCAGATTTTTGACTGAAACGCGAATACCAGTGTGTAAGAGAAACGGAAAATAATAGTGGAGTAGTTCAGGACGTGATTTTCCAGGTATGTATGTTTCCCTCGCTGTTAACTATTACGCATAGGCCTAATAATAAGCGCAGGTCTCTTTTTCTTCTCCATCACCTTGCACAACAAACGCTACCTGCAATGAGATCTTAAACCAAACAAATATACTCTGGTTTTCTCTGACGCAAATACAAATTAGGCCTATTCATGTTTGAATAGTGGTTGTCGGGCAAATATAATGATTTTGTGGATATTTTGAAAACGAAGAGGGATGTGATATCCTTTCCCTCTTATTTTATGTTGTGAGATAGATTTACATGGTCAGATATTGATGGAAGGCAACACTAAAAACACAAATGATAAACAATACTGCACTGCTGATAATATCACGTTATGAGCAATTTCACCTAGGCACTTTTATTGTAGATTTAAATATACGAAATGGTATATAGGGATATGTTCAATGACATTGAAATGCTTGATATACCCATGTATATACCTTATTACATCTCTTGAGTTTAGCACCACTGTCATAGCATGAGCTTACCCTACCCTATCATAACCTAAAATAATGTTTAATTACCCCATTGTTTACAAATAACAATAGTGTGAACAAATGTAAATACATGTTTTAAACTATCATGTGGATTACACTCATTTGTCTATGAATTTGAGAGGGGTTTGTTTATACATTGGGAATGGATGTGTTGGGGAAATGAACCCTCCCTCATACACATTTTGTAAATTAGAATTTGTTCTTAATTTGCTTACCTGGTTAAATAAAATAAACAACAAACAGTTTTAAACATTTTGAAGCTATACCTTGTTTGTTTATTGTTTGTAAAGAATGGAGCAGTACAACCTTGGCTTATGATAGAGTAAGACATTTGGGCTAAGCCCATGTGTATGTTATATTCTTTAGGAATCAAAAATGTAAATGACCATTGAACAGATTCCCAGGTCACAGACTGTACAATATCTGTCTCTCTAAAGCAGGGGTGTCAAACGCATTTTGCCCTGGGGACCTCATTCGGTCTTCAATGAGGGCTGCACTGAAATTGGTTATATTTCTTGCCTGTTGAAAATAAAGGTCCATTTAAAATGTGTTTTTTAAAAACATTTGTATTTTTTTAGTCCACCACCACTGCGAGCCAGATTGTACCCCCTCCGTATGTTTGACACCCCTGCTCTAAAGCAAACTACAGATTTACTGTAGGTTTTTAATGATCAGTGTAGTTGCTGGTGCTGTTGTTCTGATTAAAGTACAATACTGCAGTAAGGCATGCATTGAGAAATGTACTCAGATTTCGAAGCATTTTCCTTTTGCTCTCTTGCTTTACTTTCTTACCATCATTTAGGCTGTATCTGTTCTCCCTTCCTTCCTCAAAATCTCTTTCTCTCCCCACTTCTGTTTTCCTCCACTCTCTGTCAGGCTGTTCTGATACTAAGCCATGGTGTCTACAGTTCTTGCTGTGACACTATCTGTCACCATCCTCCACCTAACTACAGGTAACACGTGTGTGTGTGTGTGTGTGTGTGTGTGTGTGTGTGTGTGTGTGTGTGTGTGTGTGTGTGTGTGTGTGTGTGTGTGTGTGTGTGTGTGTGTGTGTGTGTGTGTGTGTGTGTGTTGTGTGTGTGTGTGTGTGTGTGTGTGTGTGTGTGTGTGTGTGTGTGTGTGTGTGTGTGTGTGTGTGTGTGTGTGTGTGTGTGTGTGTGTGTGTGTGTTAGTGCTGAGCGATTAACTGAAATGTTGGTTATTTTTAGTTTTTTTTAAATAACAAATTGACTGAAATCAGTTACATTATTTGAATTTCATGTCATTCAGCTTTTTTCTGTGAGCTCAATGCAATGTGCGCTGTAGTTTCTCTAGAGATAAGTCCGATCATATGCCCGAACTGTGCTTAGTAGTCGGGAATTGTAGTTTATTACAACAGTCCAAATTTCTTTATACTGTAGTTATCCACAGAAAATTTGATAATTAACTACAATGATCATAATCCATTGTGCGGATAAACTTGTTCGGTCTTTGTTTCTTTTACGTCTGCTACTTGAGAGAAGAATGCGCAATCAAGAGGGCAGTTTATTTGCGAGGTATCTCTACCTGAAAATACCATACATGATCTAAGTGATTGATAGTTGGCATTCAGCAGTCATAAAAGTATGGCTTATTTACTTTGAGAAACTACTAAAATAGTGTCTTTGTCAGACAGCATAGCCAGCAGCTCTATAGAGATGAGATGATGACTTGGAATTACATAAGTTGTCAAATAAAACAAATGTAATATACACAATCACTGAAATATTTTATTAAAGTAAAGTAATGTGAATAACTGATGGTTAATATATGATAAACAGTCATGGGCAGTCACTACTATCATGGGACTTTTATTAATGGATATATCTGCGTTACAAAATTCAACCCACATATTTAAAACATTTAATGTTTTAAAAAATTATTGAAATGGAACATTTTATCTTTTTTTTATAATCAAACCGACCTCAAATAGCTCTAATCGCTCAGCACTAGCGTGTGTGTGGAAGTGATAGAGAAAGAGGCAGCAATGTTTCTTGTGACAGGTGTTTCTTGATACATTTTGAAAAAATAACGAATTTGCCAATCATAGTTTAAATTCCTCCCTTTGAAGTTTGTTTTCACAAGTCATTATATACATTTATATATATCTCTTTCCACTTAGGTGTGAGCTTTGTGACACCTGACCATGAGGCTACTCCCACAGCAAGTCCTGGTCCCCATCCATTGGGTGAGCTGATCCATGCAGCACTTCTGAGTAAGGAGTACCTGGGCCATGCCCCAATCAATACAGGTAGTATAGCTCACCAATAGCAGTTTTACATTATTCTATCAATGCTGATATTAATTAATATCAGTCAAATTTTATTAGTCACATGCACCAAACACAACCAACAGTGAAATGCTTACTTACGAGCCCCTAACCAACAATGCAGTTGTAAAAAATATGGATAAGAATAAGAAATAAAAGTAACAAGTAATTAAAGAACAGCAGTAAAATAACAATAGCGAGACTATATACAGGGGGGTACCGGTACAGAGTCAATGTGTGGGGACACCGGTTAGTTGAGGTAATATGTACATGTAGGTAAGAGTTATTAAAGTGACTATGCATAGATGATAATAACAGAGAGTAGGAGCGGTGTTAAAGAGGTGTGTGTGGGGGAGGGGGTATTTAATTAGATGTTCAGGAGTCTTATGGCTTGGGGGTAGAAGCTGTTTAGAAGCCACTTGGACCTAGACATGGTGCTCCGGTACCGCTTGCCGTGCGGTAGCAGAGAGAACAGTCGATGACTAGGGTGGCTGGAGTCTTTGACAACTGTTAGGGCCTTCCTCTGACACCGCCTGGTATAGCTGTCCTGGATGGCAGGAAGCTTGGCCCCAGTGATGTACTGGGCCGTTCGTACTACCCTCTGTAGTGCCTTGCAGTCGGAGGCAGAGCAGTTGCCATACCAGGCAGTGATGCATCCTGAGGCGGAGTAGGTTTTGTTGTGCCCTCTTCACGACTGTCTTGGTGTGCCTGGACCATGTTAGTTTGTTGGTAATGTGGATGTGGACAATATGCTACTACTAATTAATAATAACAACAGAAATACTTTTATTTGTAAAGCCCTTTTCAAATGAACTTAAACCAACTGCATATATAGAAGGGTAGGCTGGGGCCAATCAATACACTCATGACAAAACTTGGCGTGTTTAAAACAGGGATGGGCAACTTTGATGGGGTTGGGGGCCACAAGAAATCGTAACTTATCACAGGGGACTGTAGTGGCTTGTGGGTCTGCGTACCCAAATCAATATCCACACATTCACTCCTTTTGGGGCCCTAAGCGAAATTAAGTTTTACACATCATTTCATGCAATTCTACTCATTTTGCCATAGGGTGTAGAAAAATGTTTGCATTTTTTTATATAATATCTGACAGAGTGACTTGTTATCAACGTGGGCCCCCCATTCGGTATTTCAACCATTATTACTACAAGTTTAGATAGCTGGCCGCAAGGCTAATTTACAATCTAAAAAATGTTAGCTGACTTCAGCTAATTCAGTGACTTTCAGTAACTGACATCACAAGAGAAAACTGCTGATGCAAAACCATATTTCAAAATTGAACCTTGTGTATTCTACTATTGTGGGCTCTCCTTCTCCGTGGCCGACGTGAGTAAAACATTTAAACGTGTTAACCCTCGCAAGACTGCCGGCCCAGACGGCATCCCTAGCCACATCCTCAGATCATGCGCAAACCAGCTGGCTGGTGTGTTTACGGACATATTCAATCAATCTCTATCCCAGTCTGCCTTCCCCACATGCATCAAGATGGCCACCATTGTTCCTGTTCCCAAGAAAGCTAAGGTAACTGAACTAAATGACTATCCCCCCATAGCACTCACTTCTATCATCATGAAGTGCTTTGAGAGACTAGTCAAGGATCATATCACCTCCACCCTACCTGGTACCCTAGACCCACTCCAATATGCTTACTGCCCCAATAGGTCCACAGACAATGCAATCGCCATCACACTGCCCTATCCCATCTGGACAAGAGGAATACCTGTTCATTGACTACAGCTCAGCATTCAACACCATAGTACCCTTCAAACTCATTATTAAGCTTGAGACCCTGGGTCTCGACCCCAGCATGTGCAACTGGGTCCTGGACTTCCTGACGGGCCGCACCCAGGTGGTGAAGGTAGGAAACAACATCTCCACTACGCTTATCCTCAACACTGGGGCCCCACAAGGGTGCGTTCTCAGCCCTCTCCTGTACTCCCTGTTCACTCATGACTGCGTGGTCACTACAGTGGTAGGCTTGATTACCGACAATGACGAGACAGCCTACAGGGAGATGGTGAGGGCCCTCGGAGTGTGGTGTCAGGAAAATAACCTCTCACTCAACATCAGCAAAACAAAAGAGATGATTATGGACTTCAGGAAACAGCAGAGGGAGCACCCCCCCTATCCACATTGATGGGACAGAAGTGGAGAAGGTGGAAGGTTTTAAGTTCCTCGGCGTACACATCACAGACAAACTGAATTGGTCCACCCACACAGACAGCATCGTGAAGATCGCCTCTTCAACCTCAGGAGGCTGAAGAAATTCGGCTTGTCACCAAAACCACTCACAAACTTCTACAGATGCACAATCGAGAGCATCCTGTCGGGCTGTATCACCGCCTGGTACGGCAACTGCTCCGCCCACAACCGTAAGGCTCTCCAGAGGGTAGTGAGGTCTGCACAACGCATCACCGGGGGCAAACTACCTGCCCTCCAGGACACCTACACCACCCGATGTCACAGGAAGGCCATAAAGATCATCAAGGACAACAACCACCCGAGCCACTGCCTGTTCACCCCGCTATCATCCAGAAGGCGAGGTCAGTACAGGTGCATCAAAGCTGGGACCGAGAGACTGAAAAACAGCTTCTATCTCAAGGCCATCAGACTGTTAAACAGCCACCACTAACATTGAGTGGCTGCTGCCAACACACTGACTCAACTCCAGCCACTTTAATAATGGGAATTGATGGGAAATGATGTAAAATATATCACTAGCCACTTTAAACAATGCTACCTAATATAATGTTTACATACCCTACATTATTCATCTCATATGTATACGTATATACTGTACTCTATATAATCTACTGCATCCTTATGTAATACATGTATCACTAGCCACTTTAACTATGCCACTTTGTTTACATACTCATCTCATATGTATATACTGCACTCAATACCATCTACTGTATCTTGCCTATGCCGCTCTGTACCATCACTCATTCATATATCTTTATGTACATATTCTTTATCCCCTTACACTTGTGTCTATAAGGTAGTAGTTTTGGAATTGTTAGCTAGATTACTTGTTGGTTATTACTGCATTGTCGAACTAGAAGCACAAGCATTTCGCTACACATTTCGCTACACTCGCACTAACATCTGCGAACCATATGTATTTGATTTGATTTGATTTGTATACTGTGTCCTTCACTATCTATTCTTTACTATCTATTGCATCTTAGTCGCTCTGTCACTGCTCATCCATATATTTTATACTTATGTATTCTCATCCCATTCCTTTACTAGATTGTCTGTATTAGGTTTTGTTGTGGAGTTTGTTAGATATTACCTTTTAGATACTGCTGCACTGTCGGATCTAGAAGCATAAGCATTCCGCTACACCCGCGATAACATCTGCTAGCCATGTGTATGTGACCAATAAGATTTGATTTTTGATTTGATTTGATATTCTAACTCTAACTCTAACTAAGCTGAAATGAAAAATCCCAGAAATGTTCTCAAATTTTCTGCACAACTGTGTTTACTTCCCTGTTAGTGAGCATTTCTCCTTTGCCAAGATAATCCATTCATGTGACAGGTGTGGTGTATCAAGAAGCTGATCCCATTCCTGTTGTTAAAGGAGTTTATCACACAACACAATGCCACAGATGTCTCAAGTTATGAGGGAGCGTGCAATTGGCGTGCTGCTGCAGGAATGTCCACCAGAGCTGTTGCCAGAGAATATAATGCTAATTTCTCTCATTTCTAGAGAATTTACATACATGTGGTCTGCGGACTCAGAACCGCAGACCACGTGCATGGCGTCGTGTGGCGAGCGTTTTGCTGATGTCAACATTGTGAACAGAGTGCCCCATGGCGGGGTTTTGGTATGGGCAGGCATAAGCTATGGACAACAAACACAATGGCGTTTTATCGATTGGAAATTTAAATGCATAGAGATACTGTAACGAGATTCTGAGGCCTATTGTTGTGCCATTCATCCGCCGCCATCACCTCATGTTTCAGCATGATAATGCATGGCCCCATGTCGCAAGGATCTGTACATAATACCTGCAAGCTAAACATTTTCCAGTTCTTCAATGGCCTGCATACTCACTAGACATGTCACCCATTGCGCATGTTTGGGATACTATGGGTCAATGTGTATGACAGTGTTCCAGTTCCCGCCAATATCCAACAACTTTGCACAGCCATTGAAGATGAGTGGGACAACATTCTACCTGCCTGATCAACTATGCGAAGTTCTCCAGAATGTCAGCAGACGACTTGCCCTGTCTCCATGTTCATAGTAGGTACCACGTGAATGCAATAGTAACTGTTCTGCATCTGTAAAATCAGATCAAATTTGATTTATTTGTCACATACACATGGTTAGGAGATGTTAATGCGAGTGTAGCGAAATGCTTGTGCTTCTAGTTCCGACCATGCAGTAATATCTAACAAGTAATCTAACAATTTCACAACAACTACCTTATACACACAAGTGTAAAGGAATTAATACGAATATGTACATACAGATATATGAATTAGCGATGGCCAAATGGCAAAGGCAAGATGCAGTAGATGGTATTAGAGTACAGCATATACATATGAGATGAGTAATGAAGGGTATGTAAACATTGTATAAAGTAGCATTGTTTAAAGTGGCTAGTGATACATTTATGACATACATTTTTTATTATTAAAGTGGCTAGAGTTGAGTCAGTATGTTGGCAGCAGCCACTCAATGTTAGTGATGGCTGTTTAACAGTCTGATGGCCTTGAGATAAATTCTGTTTTTCAGTCTCTCAGTCCCCGCTTTGATGCACCTGTACTGACCTCGCCTTCTGGATGATAGCGGGGTGAACAGGCAGTGGCTCAGGTGGTTGTTGTCCTTGATGATCTTTTTGGCCTTCCTGTGACATCGGGTGGTGTCGGTGTCCTGGAGGGCAGGTAGTTTGCCCCCGGTGATGCGTTGTGCAGACCTCACTACTCCCTCTGGAGAGCCTTGGGGTTGTGGGTGGACCAGTTGCCATACCAGGCGGTGATACAGCCCGACAGGATGCTCTCGATTGTGCATCTGTAAAAGTTTGTGAGTGTTTTTGGTGACAAGCCAAATTTCTTCAGCCTCCTGAGGTTGAAGAGGAGCTGCTGCGCCTTCTTCACCACGCTGTCTGTGTGGGTGGACCATTTCAGTTTGTCCGTGATGTGTACGCCAAGGAACTTAAAAACTTTCCACCTCCTCCACTAATGTCCCGTTGATGTGGATAGGGGGCTGCTCCCTCTGCTGTTTCCTGAAGTCCACGATCATCTCCTTTGTTTTGTTGACATTGAGTGTGAGGTTATTTTCCTGACACCACACTCCGAGGGCCCTCACCTCCAGGCCATTTCGTTGTGGCCCTCACCTCTAGGCCATTTCGTTGTTGTTGGTAATCAAGCCTACCACTGTAGTGTTGTCTGCAAACTTGACGATTAAGTTGGAGGCGTGCATGGCCACGCAGTCATGGGTGAACAGGGAGTACAGGAGAGGGCTGAGAACGCACCCTTGTGGGGCCCAAGTGTTGAGGATCAGTGGGGTGGAGATGTTGTTTCCTACTCTCACCACCTGGGGTCGGCCCGTCAGGAAGTCCAGGACCCAGTTGCACAGGGCAGGGTCAAGACTCAGGGTCTCGATCTTAATGACGAGTTTGGAGGGTACTATGGTGTTAAATGCTGAGCTGTAGTTGATGAACAGCATTCTTACATAGGTATTCCTCTTGTCCAGATGGGATAGGGCAGTGTGCAGTGTGATGGCGATTGTGTCGTCTGTGGACCTATTGGGGCGGTAAGCAAACTGGAGTGGGTCTAGGGTGTCAGGTAGGTTGGAGGTGATATGGTCCTTGACTAGTCTCTCAAAGCACTTCATGATGACGGATGTGAGTGCTACGGGGCAATAGTCATTTAGCTAAGTTACCTTAGCTTTCTTGGGAACAGGAACAATGGTGGCCCTCTTGAAGCATGTGGGAACAGCAGACTGGGATAAGGATTGATTGAATATGTCCGTAAACACACCAGCTTGCTGGTCTGCGCATGCTCTGAGGACGTGGCTGGGGATGCCGTCTGGGCCGGCAGCCTTGCGAGGGTTAGCACGTTTAAATGTTTTACTCACGTTAGCTGCAGTGAAGGAGAGCCCGAAGGTTTTGGTAGCGGGCCGTGTCAGTGGCACTGTATTGTCCTCAAAGCGAGCAAAGAAGTTGTTTAGTTTGTCTGGGCGCAAGACATCGTGGTCCGCGATGGGGCTGGTTTTCCTTTTGTAGTCTGTGATGGACTGTAGACCCTGCCACATACCTCTCGTGTCTGAGCCGTTGAATTGCGACTCCACTTTGTCTCTACAGTATACTGACGCTTAGCTTGTTTGATCGACTTGCGGATGGAATAGCTACACGGTTTGTATTCGGTCATGTTTCCGGTCACCTTGCCCTGATTAAAAGCAGTGGTTCACGCTTTCAGTTTTGTGTGAATTCTGCCATCAATCCATGGTTTCTGGTTGGGGAGGGTTTTAAATAGACGCTGTGGGTACAACATCACCGATGCACTTGCTAATAAACTCGCTCACCGAATCAGCGTATTCATCAATGTTATTGTCCGAAACTATGAGGACATATCCCAGTCCACGTGATCGAAGCAATCTTGAAGCGTGGAATCGAATTGTAATACGAGTTGCAACAATTTAAAAAACAGAATGGTGTTCTCCGTTTTGCTCTACAGCCCCCACAAGTGTCACAGGACTCATCTGAAGTTAACCCGGTACCGGTTAAAACATTTTATGGATGTATGGAGGTAGTTTTGTGACAACAAAAAACGGGGGTTAAATATGAGTCCAAAAAACTAAAATATTCCCTAAATTTTCTTATGTCCTATATATAGGACAGACATTTCAAAACCTTATTCCTTATGAAGTATTTTTTTACTCTCTGTTTTGCCATTTATGAATGTGTTATTCAATGTGTTCTTATGGGCTATAGTAGTAATGGCAAAATTCAATATTTTATCAAATACTAAAACAAATATTTAGATTTTTGTGTGACCATCTTAAAATAATTCCATATGTTAGCTTCCCCCCTCATTGATATTATGGAGTATTGTGTATAGGCCAGTGAAAATCTCAATTTATTCATTTTTAAATTCATACTGTATCACAGCAAAATGTGGAAAAAGTCAAGGGGTGTGAATAATTTTTGGAAATTGATCCGACTGCAAAAGAGGGGGCCCATGGGCCGCCAGTTGCAAATCCCTGGTTTAAACACTCTGCCTTGATTGCAGGCACAACAACCAAACCTATTCAGGCTGTACCACAGCTTGGGCAGACTGAGCCTGCAGCCACTGTAATGCTACCAGGGGTGCTAACCACAGCCCTGACCTCATCGCCCCCAGCCAGCCAATCAGGAGCAGGAAAAACTGTAACATCACCCACAGAGGAGGAGACGACAACCACTTTGATCACCACCACAACCATCACCACAGTGCATATGCCGGGTAAATGAATGGCGGGATTGCATGCCTAACATTATGTAATGTTAGGATGAATGTAGTGTTTCATAGGCATTACTTCCATAGGGTTGAGATATTTGTGCATTTTCAGTCAAGTATCCTGACTTTCTCTCTCCAGTGCAGTGCAATGCCAGTCTCTCTGGGATGGAGGGCATTGTGGAGTCTCCAAATCCTCTCTCCTCATCCCCTTACTCTCCTCTGGAGTGCATCTACAGCATCACAGTGTATCCGGGTTATGGAGTGGAAATTCAGGTAAGGCACCGTTAGTCATCAAATAAAATCAAATGTTTCACATGCGCCAAATACAACAACTTTGTTCAGTTGCTAAAAACAAAGTTGCAGACCCCTCCAGCTACTTTTCAAGGCTGCCTTTGGGGAGTTTTGATACTGAGGGTTTCTATAGTTTTGATAGTATTTAGCTAGTCTTGCTAACGCCAGCCTCTCTACATCCTTGACGTGAGTCTGGAACAGCTGCTTTGATGTGTCGGCAAGAAGCGACCATAATGAAGGGGTTGTGCCCTCAGACTTCAAAGCGGCATCCTACACTGGTTGGATATCCCGATTTTGAATTGAATCATGATCTATTGTTTTACATAGGACCGCTTCAGCCCTTCCGCTTCCAGGATAAGCAAACACACACAGTAGCTAGCCAACACAAACCTTCGGAAGTTCGGACATTGTTGGCCACTATTCTTTATTTATTCAGGGAAAACCCATTGAGACCGTCTCATTCACAAGAGGGCTCTGATAACAACAATATAACAACACAAAACAGCAATCAATACAAAACTCAACATTTATGAAAAACAGCCACAGTACTCCGCTACAATTAACACCCTAAGCGGCAGAGTGACACCAGAACATCTAATTGTAATGAGTTCTCCAAATTGTTCCAGCAGTGAGGCGCATTAAAACTAAAAGCGGATTTACCTAATTCGGTGGAGACCCGAGGAACCTCAAGTTAACCAACCCTGTGAACGTGTTTGGTAACGCATGTTTTTATACTTAAACAACGAAGTCAGAAGCTTGTGTAGTGGAGCTTTGTAAACAAAAAGGGAATAGTGAAGTGATCTACGGGACTTTAATGAGAACCAGCCAACCTTTTAGTACAAGATACAGGGATGAGTATTAAAACTGCAACCTGTGATAAAGCGAAGGGCGCTATTGTAGACGGCATCCAAAGGTTTAAGAGTAGTCAAATCAAATCAAATCAAATTTATTTATATAGCCCTTCGTACATCAGCTGATATCTCAAAGTGCTGTACAGAAACCCAGCCTAAAACCAAAAACAGCAAGCAATGCAGGTGTAGAAGCACGGCTGCTGAATTCTGGTAAATTGTGTCACCCTAGTCAAGAACTGGCAGGAAAATTGACTGTACAATCTGATCCTGCCATTTAAGGAGAGGCAAGATCTATTTCTAAAAAAGAAGCCCAGGATTCTAGCAGCCGTATTTAGCACTAACTGACGTTGATTTAGTGATTTATCCAGGTAGCCGGAAAGTAGAGCATTGCAGTAGTCTAACCTAGAAGTAACAAAAGCATGGATTAATTTTTCAGCATAATTTTTTGGACAGAAAGTTTCAGATTTTTGCAATGTTACGTAGATGGAAAAAAGCTGTCCTTGAAACAGTCTTGATATGTTCGTCAAAAGAGAGATCAGGGTCCAGAGTAACGCCGAGGTCCTTTATGTCTTTATTTGAGACGACTGTACAACCATTAAGATTAATTGTCAGATTCAACAGAAGATCTCTTTGTTTCTTGGGACCTAGAACAAGCATCTCTGTTTTGTCCGAGTTTAAAAGTAGAACGTTTGCAGCCATCCACTTCCTTATGTCTGAAACACAGGCTTCTAGCGAGGACAATTTTGGGCTTCACCATGTTTCATTGAAATGTACAGCTGTGTGTCATCCGCATAGCAGTGAAAGTTAACATTATGTTTTCGAATGACATCCCCAAGAGGTCAAATATATAGTGAAAACAATAGTGGTCCTAAAACGGAACCTTGAGAAACATCGAAATTTACAGTTGATTTGTCAGAGGACAAACAATTCACAGAGACAAACTGATATCTTTCCGACAGATAAGATCTAAACCAGGCCAGAACTTGTCCGTGTAGACCAATTTGGGTTTCCAATCTCTCCAAAAGAATGTGGTGATCCATGGTATCAAAAGCAGCACTAAGGTCTAGGAGCACGAGGACAGATGCAGAGCCTTGGTCTGATGCCATTAAAAGGTCATTTACCACCTTCACAAGTGCAGTCTCAGTGCTATGATGGGGTCTAAAATCAGACTGAAGCATTTCATATACATTGTTTGTCTTCAGGAAGGCAGTGAGTTACTGCGCAACAGCCTTCTCTAAAGTTTTTGAGAGGAATGGAAGATTCGATATAGGCCAATAGTTTTTTATATTTTCTGGGTCAAGGTTTGGCTTTTTCAAGAGAGGCTTTATTACTGCCACTTTCTAGTCAGGACCGAGGGACAGATGAACAGAGCAAAGTACAGAGAGATCCTTGATGAAAACCTGCTCCAGAGCTCTCCGGGCCTCAGACTGGGGTGAAGGTTCACCTTCCAACAGGAAAATTACCCTAAACACACAGCTAAAACAACACAGGAGTGGCTACGGGAAAAGTCTCTGAATGTCCTTGAGTGGCCCAGCCAGAGCCCGGACTTGAACCCAATCAAACATCTCTGAAGAGAGCTGAAAAAAGCTGTGCGACGACGCTCCCCATCCAACCTGACAGAGCTTGAGAGGATCAGCAGAGAAAAATGGGAGAAACTAAGGGATTACAAAAAATGTCATTTTAATCCGTTACGTTACCAACAAAAATATTGTAATCTGATTACAGATACTGTTGAAAAACTAAATGATTACTCCTAGGATTACTTATAAATTCAGATGGATGTTTGCGAAAAAATCTTTGTCACTTCTCTGCTTTCTCAAGTACATTCAAATCAGTGTTTTAAAAAGGCACAAGTTTAAGTTTGTTCCACCTGAGCGAGTCTGACCACAAGTCAGAGACCACTATGATGACACACCAATGTGTTTGATGGATTGTGGGAAAAGAGCAGGAATAGGCTTTTTTAGGCTAAAGTCCTAGCTATGTCTTCCAATGGTGACTGTTATCCAAAGATTATCCAATTTGAATAAATGCTTGGAGGTAAGGATGACAGCAGTGATGTACTCTATGGCGATACAGATATCACTTATTATTGATATCTACTGTACATAGTTCATTGATGTGAATCACACTTCTGCTCTCTCATTTAGCTATTTTCGCCTTACGGATTGTGGTTGTTGTGAATGGCTGTTCACAAATATAAATGTGTATTTGAACCCAATAATGGTTGAATTCAAGAAGTTTAAGCTGCCTATCAATCGTTGTTTTTGAATCCAGTGGGCAGCCAGTGAAAAATGTGCTCTTGCAACAGCTGCATAGTGTGGATCCAAGCCTATCGAATAAAAGTGGGGCTTTTATTGTTCAATCTAATTCATGCTAATAAATAAAAAATCCATAGGCATAATGGACACATGCTCGAACTTGCACACTTTTGATAGACTTAAAGGGGCAATCTGTAGTTGCAACATCCATTTTTCGATTTATAAATTATATATACAGTATATACACACTACTGTTCAAAAGTTTGGAGTCACTTAAAAATGTCCTTGTTTTTGAAAGAAAAGCTAATTGTTTGTCCATTAAAATAACATCAAATGAATCAGGAATACAGTGTAGACATTGTTAATGTGGTAAATAACTATTGTACCTGGAAACGGCTGTTTTTTAATGGAATATCTACAGAGGCCCATTATCAGCAACCATCACTCCTGTGTACCAATGGCACATTGTGTTAGCTAATCCAAGTTGATCATTTTAAAAGGCTAATTGATCATTAGAAACCCCTTTTGCAATTATGTTAGCACAGCTGAAAACTGTTGTTCTGCTTAAAGAAGCAATAAATCCGGCCTTCTTTATACTAGTTGAGTATCTGGAGCATCAGCATTTGTGTGTTCGATTATAGCCTCAAAATGGCTAGAAACAAAGTACTTTCTTCTGAAACTCATCAGTCTATTCTTGTTCTGAGAAATGAAGGCTATTCCATGCGAGAAATTGCCAAGAAACTGAAGATCTGGTACAAGACTGTGTACTACTTCATTCACATGTCTACACTGTATTTCTGATCATTTGGATGTTATTGTAATGGACAAACATGTAGCTTTTCTTTCAAAAACAAGGACTTTCTACGGTAGTGTATACCCATTGATACTTGAGTAATGTAACTTAGAAATCACTCATGAGCTTAGTTCAACTGTCACACTGCTGAGAACCTAAAATATAACCTTGTTTAATTCCAATGTTTTTGGCCACTGCAGTCCTTTGTCATTCTCTACACGCAAATTCTAATGGATTTAAAGCCAAAATTAGTATGACATCCTTGCACTTAAATCATACTACATTTTCGAAATGACACATAATAACACATTTTTGCAAACACGGTATAGCCTCACAACATGTTTAAAACAAAAACATGTGTATCATGGATGGTCAGTCCTTGCATCCATAGCTCTGTCTATTAATCCGAGAATGGTTACATTTCTCCAGACCTATCCCTCAGCTTTTTTCTAAAATAAAGACGGAGCTCCCATTTTGCTATTGTTTCCTCTGTAGATTTGCCATTTAAACAGCTGCATATTATCAAGATATCAACATTTCACCAACAAAAATGTAAACAATAGGCCTACAGCATATGGAATTCATTTTTTACATGTAAATAGCACTTTCAGTAGTGCTCAAAGCATGCCATTCCATGAAAGCAGTATTTTTTTTCCAACTCGAATCAATGAGCCCAATCAGTCCTCCATGACAACAAAATCATAAACAACAGAGTAGGGCTGGCTAATAAGTCCTTCATTTTTTTGGCCATGCTCAGGTACAACAATTTGGCTAATCTATACTTCCATATGTGACCCGATTCAGGAAACTAGGTGTATGTCGCAAGTCACGACTTCACAGGAGAGCCGTTTAAATGTATAACTTAAAAAAAAAATCTAAATGCGTTTTTGGGCAGAAATGCCTTCTTGAGCATGTGCACTTTCATGTGCCTTAATAACAAACTTGTATGCTATACGAATACGAATACAATTGTTAAATTACCTTGTTGGTTAAGCCACAGAATAAGCTGGCAACCTTCCAACTAGCCATGATTGGCTGAGATAATGAGTGGGCTGAACATGCCGAGAGAGGAGTTTGGATTGGTCTGCCAAAGAAGCTGGTCAGTCTGTGTTAGTAATCCTGTCGAAAGCGGCTTTGTGTATTGTGTCGTGGAGCTGCATAAGTGTGGCTCTCCACTTTTTGGAGGATCAAGTTTTGAAATCAGTGGAATTAGAGCTAAAGAGATGGAGGAAACACCCGTCTCCGGATTACATCTTCAAACTAAGGGCAACAGTGGCATGGCATTCCTGACACGATAATGTATACAGGTAAGATAGCTAGCTACATTTTCAGATATTACACGTTTTCTAATTTTGGCAGAAATTGGTTTCAATTCAAGCTAAAGTGTACTGTTAACTAAGGTTAGCTGGCTAGCTCCCTAGCTGATGTTATCATTCATTTCCTAGAGCCATTTGCTGTTCTAGTTAGCTAACATTGAACACGATTGGTTAGCTCCCAGCACTGTGCCATTGTTGGCACTGTTCATTGTTGTTTAACTAGCTAACATTAGCTGGCTGACTCATTAGCTAACATTATGTGATGTGTGTGAACTTACACTTTGTTTACCTAGCTAGATAACGTAAACTCACCCCATTCCATACAAATGTGCGCATCCGCAACATTCAAACGACGCTACAAAGAAAACGAATGGGACTGTAGCGACTGTGTTGACTTCAAAATCGGGGGGGGGGGGGGGGGGGGGGACTAGGTTTCTATTCAAGCTTTGATCGACATGGTAATGGCTCTATAGTATTGGAGAAAAGCTGAAAAAACGGACCCTCCGTTACATCGGGACGTGTCATGTCGTAACGTACAGCGCGCATAAAGCAACTATTTCTGTCTTACAATCTTTCTCCACTAGGTGTAGCACTACTCTCATCCTTTAAAAACAAGAAATGGACAGTGACGGGGGTAAGGGGGGATACCTAGTAATTTTTTTGCGTCAACATTGCATGCGATCATCATTCTCAAAGCCGCTGTTTATTTCTGAGATCACTTTAGCACCGCCCTAAAAACCCGATTCAAATTCGACACAAACCTTCAAATAGGTATGTAATGACACATTATATAAACTCTTTATAGTGTTTAATTTATATTTTAGAGGCGATAAGGTGATAAGTTGGACAGATCGAGTGAAAAAAAGGCGTTTTCCCACACATCTCCTCTCCGTCTCACTATCACGCATTAGTTTTGCTTCCCCACCCGCCATTTTTAAAAAGACCCGACGGGGCTCATTGCCTGCTTGAATTATGCAGAAACGGGCAGTGTTTAGGTCATGTAATTGATTATGTTGGAAAGGGGAGAAATTGTGCTTTACAGTGGTATTGACATTACAGTTGATCTGCAAGTATTACATTTGGGGCGCTAAAATAAGGCGATGTACGAGTTTACGTTACATTGTTTACCTAGCAAGCTATATGTCTAATGCTAAAGTGTACTGTTAGCTAGCTAATGTTAGCTGGCTGGCTCCCTAGCTGACGTTATTAATCTTTTCTCAGAGCCGTGTGCTGTTCTAGTTAGAGCCTAATGCTAGCTGGCTAACAATGAACATGGTTGGTTAGCTCCCAGCACTATGGTATTGTTGGCACTGTTCATTGTTTAACTATTTAATGTTGGCTGGCTGGCTCGTTAGCTAACGTTACGTGACGTGTGTACAACACTGTTACGATCAACTAGGAATGGTGGGTGGAATCAGGCGCAGAGAGCAGGGTTCAGTCGTTTGTCAAATTTATTCACCAGCGCAACAAAACGGTCACGCCAACACACAGGGCGTATATAAGTTGCCAGTCCAAACAACAGGACAAAAATAGTCCGGAGAAGAAAGACACGAATAAATCACACCATCAAACACAGAGTAACAAAAAACAAGCCCGCACAAATACCCAGCGGGCCTAGTGCCCTTAAATACCCTACAAACAAACCCTAATACAAAACAGGTGTACCCAATTAACCAATAACCAAAACAAACGGAAAGGGAATCGATGGCAGCTAATAGGCCGGCGACGACGACCGCCGAGCCCCGCCCGAACAGGAAGAGGCACCATCTTCGGCGAGGTTCGTGACAGTATCCCCCCCCCTGACGCGCGGCTCCCGCAGCGCGCCGACCCCGGCCTCGAGGACGACCCGGAGGACGAGGTGCGGGGCAATCCGGGTGGAGGACGGTGGAAATCCCTCAAGAGGGAAGGATCTAAAATGTCCCTCCCCGGTACCCAGCACCTCTCCTCCGGACCGTACCCCTCCCAGTCCACAAGGTACTGCAGGTCCCTCACCCGGCGTCTTGAGTCCAGAATAGCTCGTACTGTGTACGCCGGGGACCCCTCGATGTCCAGAGGGGGTGGAGGGACCTCCGGTACCTCACTGTCTTGAAGGGGACCAGCTACCACCGGCCTGAGGAGAGACACATGAAACGAGGGGTTCATGCGAAAATATGAGGGAAGTTGCAATCTATAACAAACCTTGTTTATCCTCCTCAGGACTTTAAATGGCCCCACACACTGCAGCCCCAGCTTCCGGCAGGGCAGGCGGGGGGGGCAGGTTTCAGGTCGAGAGCCAGACCCTGTCCCCTGGTGCGAACACCGGGGCCTCACTGCGGTGGCGGTCAGCGTCTCTCTTCTGCCGTTCACTGGCCTGCCTGAGAGAATCCTGGACTGCCCGCCAGGTCTCTCTAGAGTGCTGTACCCACTCCTCCACCGCAGGAGCCTCGGTCTGACTCTGATGCCACGGAGCCAGGACCGGCTGGTAGCCCAGTACGCATTCAAATGGCGACATATTCGTGGACGAATGCCGAAGAGAGTTCTGGGCCAACTCTGCCCACAGGACGTACCTCACCCATTCTCCTGGCCGGTCCTGGCAATACCCCTACCCACTTCCTGGTTTACTCTCTCCACCTGCCCATTACTTTCGGGGTGATAACCAGAGGTAAGGCTGACCGAGATCCCCAGATGCTCCATAAATGCCTTCCAAACCCGGGACGTGAACTGGGGACCCCGATCGGAGACTATATCCTCTGGAACCCCATAGTGCCGGAAGACGTGGGTAAATAGAGCCTCTGCAGTCTGTAGGGCCGTAGGGAAACCAGGCAATGGGAGGAGACGGCAGGACTTAGAGAACCGATCCACAACGACCAGAACGGTAGTGTTCCCCTGAGATGGGGGAAGATCAGTAAGGAAATCTACCGAGAGATGGGACCATGGCCGTTGTGGAACCGGGAGGGGCTGTAACTTCCCTCTAGGAAGGTGCCTAGGAGCCTTACTCTGGGCGCATACCGAACAGGAAGAGACATAGCTAGGGATGTGAGGCTCTACGGTGGGCCACCAGTATTTCCCCCTAAGACCCCGCACTGTCCTATCAATCCCCGGATGACCCGCAGACGGTAGTGTGTGGGCCCACCGAATCAATTTATCACGGACACCAAGCGGTATGTAACTTCGACCAGTCGGACACTGTATAGGCGCAGGTTCAACCCTCAACGCCCGCTCGATGTCCGCGTCCACCTCCCATACCACTGGGGCCACCTGCCGAGAGGCTGGAAGGATGGGAGTGGGTTCGATGGACCGGTCCTCGATGTCATAGAGAAGGGACAGCGCGTCGGCCTTAGTGTTGAGGGAACCTGGTCTGTAAGAGATCGTAAATCTAAAACATGTAAAGA
Source organism: Oncorhynchus kisutch (assembly GCF_002021735.2). Taxonomy (NCBI): domain Eukaryota; kingdom Metazoa; phylum Chordata; class Actinopteri; order Salmoniformes; family Salmonidae; genus Oncorhynchus; species Oncorhynchus kisutch. Next base: position 46,961,840 of record NC_034183.2, on the reverse strand, counting down.
ACATGGCCCACCTAGCCTGACGCGGATTCAGTCTCCTCGCTGCTCGAATATACTCCAGATTACGGTGGTCAGTCCAGTTGAGAAAAGGGTGTTTAGCCCCCTCTAGCCAGTGTCTCCACACCTTCAGGGCCTTTACCATAGCTAGTAACTCCCGGTCCCCCACACCACAGTTCCGCTCCTCCGGACCCAGCTTCTTAGAAAAGAAAGCGCAGGGACGGAGCTTCGGTGGCGTGCCCGAGCGCTGAGACAGCACGGCTCCAACCCCAGCCTTGGACGCATCCACCTCCACTATGAATGCTAACGAAGGGTCCGGATGCGCCAACATGGGAGCCCCAGTGAACAGTGCCTTCAACTGGTTGAAGGCTCCATCGGCCTCTGCTGACCACCGCAGACGCACCGGCCCCCCCTTCAGTAGTGAGTTAATGGGCGCCGCTACTTGGCCAAAACCCTGGATAAACCTCCGGTAGTAATTGGCAAACCCTAAAAACCGCTGCACCACACGGTCACACTCCATCATCATCCCCGAGCTGGAAATGCGATAACTCAGGAAGGAAACGGCTGGTTTGGAGAACACACATTTCTCAGCCTTGACGTATAGGTCATGTTCCAGCAGTCGCCCAAGAACCTTGCGCACCAGGGAAACACGCGCGGCGAGTGTGGTAGAATAAATCAAGATGTCATCAATATAGACTACCACACCCTGCCCGTGCAAGTCCCTGAGAATCTCATCTACAAAGGATTGGAAGACGGCTGGAGCATTCTTCAACCCATACGGCATGACGAGGTACTCATAGTGGCCTGATGTGGTACTAAACGCTGTTTTCCACTCGTCTCCTCCCCGAATACGCACCAGATTAATACGCGCTCCTGAGGTCCAGTTTTGTGAAGAAACGCGCACCGTGGAAGGATTCCACCGCCGTAGCGATGAGAGGTAGCGGATAACTAAAACCCACTGTGATCGAATTGAGACCTCGATAATCAATGCGCGGACGCAGACCTCCCTCCTTTTTCCTCACAAAAAATTAACTCGAGGAGACGGGTGACATGGAGGGCCGAATGTACCCCTGTCTCAGAGCTTCCGTGACATATGTCTCCATAGCCAGGGTCTCCTCCTGTGACAGTGGGTACACATGACTCCGGGGAAGTGCAGCATTCTCCTGGAGGTTTATCACGCAATCCCACCGTCGATGGGGTGGTAATTTGGTCGCTTTCTTCTTACTAAAATAGCCAAATCGGCATATTCTGGGGGAATGCGCACGGTGGAAACCTGGTCTGGACTCTCCACCGTCGTGGCACTGATGGAAACTCCTATACACCTCTCTGAACACTCGTCTGACCACCCCTTAAGAGCCCCCTGTTTCCAGGAAATAAGGGGATTGTGAATAGCCAGCCAGGGAACCCCCAACACCACCGGAAACCCAGGTGAATCAATAAGGTAGAAACTGATCCTCTCCCTATGATTCCCCTGCGTTACCATGTCCAGCGGAATCGTGGCCTCCCTGACCAGCCCTGACCCTAACGGTCGGCTATCTAAGGAGTGCACGGGGACAGGTGGGTCTATCTGCACTAACGGAATACCCAATTTACGGGCGAGTCCACGATCCATAAAACTCCCAGCTGCGCCTGAATCGACTAGCGCCTTATGCTGAAGAGAGGGGAAAAACGCAGGAAAAAAAATTAACTAAAACATGTGACCAACAGGGAGCTCTGGGTGAGTTTGGTGCTTACTCACCTGGGGTGGCCGAGGAGTGTTCCGCCGACCATCTCGACTCCCAGAGGGACTCCTCCAACACCGGTCTGAAGTGTGTCCTCTCCGTCCACAATAGGAGCAGGAGGAGCCCCCTCTGGTCCCCCTAGATGCAGCTCCTCCCAACTCCATCGGAGTGGGAGTGGGAGAGCTGGAAGGTGGAATTAACAGGACCCCTTCTGAACGCCCGCGGGCAGCTAGCAGGTTGTCCAATCGAATAGAAATGTCTATTAGTTCATCCAGGGAGAGAGTTGTGTCCCTGCAAGCTAGCTCCCGGCGGACGTCCTCCCGGAGACTACACCGGTAATGGTCCATCAGGGCCCTGTCATTCCACCCAGCACCAGCAGCTAGGGTCCTAAACTCCAACGTGAAGTCCTGCGCGCTCCTCGTCTCCTGGAGGTGGAACAGTCGCTCACCCGCCGCTTTACCCTCTGGTGGATGATCGAACACAGCTCGGAAACGGCGGGTGATCTCCAGGTAGTTGTCCCGAGCCGAGTCTGGACTGTTCCAGACCGCGTTAGCCCAGTCCAGGGCCCTGCCCGTTAAACAGGAGACGAGGAGGCTCACACTCTCCTCACCCGAGGGAGCCGGATGCACGGTAGCCAGGTAGAGCTCTAGCTGGAGCAAAAATCCCTGGCACCCAGCCGCCGCTCCATCGTACTCCCTCGGGGGGGAGAGATGCAGTGCGCTGGACCCAGAGGACGACGTAGGTGGAGTAGGTGGTGTCGGCAGTGGGGGAGCTGGGGTAGACGTCGGTAGACCACTCCTCTCCCATCGTTCCATCCTCTCCATCATCTGATCCATCGCCGTCCCAACCGATGGAGGACAGCTGTGTGGTGATGGACGCGCTCCTCCATAGTGGGGAGAGGGGTGGTCGCTGCTCCTGCTGACTCCATTTCTGGTGGTGCGGGCTTCTGTTACGATCAACTAGGAGTGGTGGGTGGAATCAGGCGCAGAGAGCAGGGTTCAGTCGTTTGTCAAATTTATTCACCAGCGCAACAAAACGGTCACGCCAACACACAGGGCATATATAAGTTGCCAGTCCAAACAACAGGACAAAAATAGTCCGGAGAATAAAGACACAAATAAATCACACCATCAAACACAGAGTAACAAAAAACAAGCCCACACAAATACCCAGCGGGCCTAGTGCCCTTAAATACCCTACAAACAAACCCTAATACAAAACAGGTGTACCCAATTAACCAATAACCAAAACAATCGGAAAGGGAATCGATGGCAGCTAATAGGCCGGCGACGACGACCGCCGAGCCCCGCCCGAACAGGAAGAGGCACCATCTTCGGCGAGGTTCGTGACAAACACCCGTTGAATATGGCCGGTGTCAGTAAACGTCTGCAAGCGCAATGAAATTGTTGCCAGCAGAGCTGGTTGGGGTGTTTTCATTCTATCCAGAGGTAAACAAATCATCGTCCAGAGCATGCGCTTCGAGAGCGAAATGAATTGGGTGGGGCGACGCACAATTGGCCTAGCGTCGTCCGGGTTAGGGAGGGTTTGGCCGGTAGGGATATCCTTGTCTCATCGCGCAATAGCGACTCATGTTGCGGGCCGGGCGCAGTGCACGCTAACCAGGTCGCCAGGTGCACGGTGTTTCCTCCGACACATTGGTGCGGCTGGCTTCCGGGTTGGATGCGCGCTGTGTTAAGAAGCAGTGCGGTTTGGTTGGGTTGTGTTTCGGAGGACAAATGGCTTTCGACCTTCGTCTCTCCCGAGCCCGTACGGGAGTTGTAGCGATGAGACAAGATAGTAACTACTAACAATTGGATACTGCGAAATTGGGGAGAAAAGGGGGTAAAATAAATAAAAATGTAAATAAATGTTAAAAATGTTGTTTCATAAGACCGAATCCAGGTGGTGTTTAACATATTTCCAAGTCCTATTCTTGAATATCAAGGGGTATAACATGCCAAAGCAGCAGCTACTCTTCCTGGGGTCCAGCAAAATTAAGGCAGTTCATATCATTTTAAAACAATACAATACATTCACAGATTTCACAACACAGTGTGTGCCCTCAGGCCCTTACTCCACCACTACCACATATCTACAGTACTAAATACATGTGTATGTATAGTGCCTATGTTATCGTGTGTGTGTGTGTGTCTGTGCCAATGTTTGTGTTGCTTCACAGTCCTGCTGTTCCATAAGGTGTTTTTTTTTATCTGTTTTTAACCTAATTTTACTGCTTGTGTCAGTTACTTGATGTGGAATAGAGTTCCATGTAGTCATGGCTCTATGTAGTACTGTGTTTCTCCCATAGTCTGTTCTGGACTTGGGGGACTTTGAAGAGACCTCTTGTGGCATGTCTTGTGAGGTATGCATGGGTGTCCGAGCTGTGTGCCAGTAGTTTAGACAGACAGCTCGGTCCATTCAACATGTCAATACCTCTCATAAATAAAAGTAGCGATGAAGTCAATCTCTCCTCCACTTTCAGCCAGGAGAGATTAACATGCATGTTATTTATATTAGCTCTCTGTGTACATCCAAGGGCCAGCTGTGCTGCCCTGTTCTGAGCCAATTGCAATTTTCCAAAGTCCTTTTTTTGTGGCACCTGACCACACAACTAAACAGTAGTCAAGGTGCAACAAAACTAGGGCCTGTGGGACCTGCCTTGTTGATAGTGTTGTTAAGAAGGCAGAGCATCGCTTTATTATAGACAGACATCTCCCAATCTTAGCTACTACTGCATCAATATGTTTTAACCATGACAGTTTACAATCTAGTGTTACTCCAAGCAGTTTAGTCATCTCAACATGCTCATTTTCCACATGATTTAGTTGAGGTTTAGGGTTTAGTGAGTGTTTTGTTCCAAATACAATGCTTTTAGTTATAGAAATATTTAGAGCTAACTTATTCCTTGCCACCCACTCTGAAACTAACTGCAGCTCTTTGTATTGCAGTCATTTCAGTCGCTGAAGTAGCTGAGGAGTATAGTGTTGAAACTCTGGCTTTACTCAAAGTCAGTGGCATGTTGTTAGTAAACATTGAAAAAAGCAAGGGGCCTAAACAGCTACCCTGGGTAATTCCTGATTCTAACTGGATTATATTTTATAGGCTTCCATTAAAGAACACCCTCTGTGTTCTGTTAGACAAGTAACTCTTTATCCACATTATAGCAGGTATATCTCACTGGTCACCCCCTAAGCCAATTCCTTCTTTGGTCGCCTTTCCTTCCAGTTCTCTGCTGCCACTGACTGGAACGAACTGCAAAAATCACTGAAGCTGGAGATTCCCATCTCCCTCACTAGCTTTAAGAACCAGCTATCAGAGCAGCTCACAGATCACTGCAACTGTTCATAGCCCATCTGTATACAGCCCATCTATCTACCTCATCCCCATACTGTATTCATTTATTTATTTATTTTTGCTCCCTTTGCACCACAGTATCTCTCCTTGCACATCCATCTTTTGCACATCTACCATTCCAGTGCTATATTGTAATTACTTAGCCACCATGGCCTATTTATTGCCTTAACTCCCTTATTTTACCTAATTTGCACTCACTGTGTATAGACTTTTTTTTCTACTGTATTATTGACTGTATGTTTTGTTCATTCCATGTGTAACTCTGTGTTGTTGTATGTGTCGAACTGCTATGCTTTATCTTGGCCAGGTCACAGTTGCAAATGAGAACTTGTTCTCAACTAGCTTACTTGGTTAAATAAAAGTGAAATAAATAAAAAATAGCAGGGGGTGTAAAGCTATAACACATACGTTTTTCCAGCAGCAGGCTGTGATCAATAATGTCCAAAGCTGCACTGAAGTGTAACAAGACAGCCCCCACAATCATTTCATCATCAATTTCTCTCAGCCAATCATCAGTCATTTGAGTCCAGGAGCCAAGATTATTTGGATGGACTCATTCCTGTAGAGTATCTTCTGTTTCCAGAAGGTGTCAAAGTTATCAATAAAAGTGACTCCAGCAGAGCTACAGTAGTCTTTTAGCAAGATGTGAAATGCCAGCAGTCTGCTGAATCTTTCACATCTGCGGCCAACGATGGTACTGGGCCTGAAATTTTTGGCAGTTTTTTGGAGTCTTTTAATGCTAAAATCAGTTCTTTAAAAACAATTTTCAAATGTTCCGAGCTAGCCCTCCTGATGTCGTTTGACCACACATGGACTAGAACAGTGTCAGCTCCCGGCATCTGTGGTAGAATAGTCGGAAGCAATCTTATTATATCCTGTACTCGTGCTCCTGGTAGCAGAGGGTTTTTGGCTTGGGGACCGAGATGTTTCTCACCATAGAGCTGCCTATGATGACAGCCGGTGATGTTGAATGGGCCGGTCTCTCAGGCAGCCTCACAGTCTGGTGAGACTGGGAGCTCCGAGGATCTGAACCTGAGGTAGAAGCCACCGGAGAGGGAGAGAGAGCCGAGGACGAAGACGCAGGTACCTCCGGATCCGATCTTGATTGGGAAACCACCACGGACGATGTCTCCAGAACTTCTGGATCCAGGGCATAAAAGCTGTTTCTGGTCTGTGTCAGTTCCGGGCTCAACATCTCCATGGAGACCTTTGTTGCCAGAGAATGCCTTCTTCGACTTCCACGGTGAGTGACGTACCTCCATGGCTGGTTGGTTGGGTTGAGATCAGCTTCGTTCTCCAGGGAAGGGGGAGACCCCTTCAGGGATGGAACCCTGCCTAGCAGCGAAACTTCCTCCAGACCAGAGTGGCGTCCGGCTACTGGGATGGAAGAAAAATAAAAGGTAGGTGGGCGTGAGTTCCCCAGTAGCTCATGTAGGTTTGCTACTTGCTTGCTAGAAGTAGCTACTTCGCTCCTGTAGTCCTCCGTAAGCAAGCAGTTGCTACATTGACATTCAACACCGTCCACATTGTCCTGGATCAAAGCAAAGTAAACACAGCTCCTGCAACGTTGGAAACGTTCAATAGCGGCCTCCATTTGAGTCCACAGAGCCAGCTAGGCTAGCTAGGCTTTTGCATCTCTCCCCTATATGGAATCTTGCAGGATCCCGGGACAGATAGCAGCACTCACAGCAATTTAGCCCAACAGAGCCGCAGGATTCAAAATAAAATACAAAATATATAAAAACACTGTCAGCTTTTAAACCGAGGTCTTTAGTTCAGGTTTCAGCATTCGACAGGTTTCAGTTTCGGTCGTACGACCAACAATACAACTTTCCCGAATTGTATCCTTTGTTCCAGGGCAATTTCCCTTATCCAGAGGCTGCTCCAAAACATCACAGAAGAGGTATTCGCAGTGGACTTCTAGTCCAACTCAAGAGGCGTGAACACCATCCACCGCTTCTGAGTATATTATTCGGTAATGTTCAGTCTCAGAATAATTAAGTAGACGAGGTCAGGGCATGGATCTCCTTCCAGAGAGACATCAGGGATTGTAACATACTCTGTTTCCTGGAAACATGGCTCTCTCGGGATATACTGTCCTCGTCCGTTCAGCCATCTGGTTTCTCAGTACATCGTGCAGACAGAGATAAAGAACTCTACGGGAAGAAGAAAGGCGAAGTGTATGATTCATGATTAACTACTCATGGTGTGATTGTGATAACATACAGCAACTCAAGTCCTTTTGTTCACCCGCCCTAGAATACCTCACAGACCCTATTACATCCCAAGATAATTATCTCCGGTTAGAGTCACAGCCGTGCATATTCCCCCTCAAGCCGATAGCACGTCTGCCCTCAGAACTACACTGGACTTTATGCAAACTGGAAACCACATATCCTGTGGCCACATTTATTGTAGCTGGGGATATTAACAGAGCAAATTTGAGAAAAACACAACCGAAGCTATACCAACACATTGACCAGCGCGTGTACTACATTCCTATATGAAGTAACTGAAACAGGAAGTATCCATGATAAGGTCTAGTCAAAGATGGTCTGACCAATCAGAATCCATGCTTCAAGATTGTTTTGATCACACGAACTGGGATATGTTATAGCTGGGATAGCCTCTGAGAATAACATAGATGAACACACGGATACGGTGACTGAGTTAATCGGGAACTGTTTAGGAGTTGTTCTATCCACTGTGACTATTAAAACCTAACCAAACCAGAAACTGTGTATAGATGGTAGCAATCACGCAAAACGGAAAGCGCAAACCACTGCATTTAACCATGGCAAGGTGACTGGCAATATGGCTGAATACAAACAGTGTAGTTATTCCCTGCGTAAGGCATTAAAACAGGCAACACGTCAGTACAGAGTCAAAGCAGAGTCGCAATTCAACGGCACAGACATTAGATCTATGTGGCAGGATCTACAGACAATCACGGACTACAAAAGGAAAACCAGCCACATCGCAGACCCAATGTCTTGCTCCCGGACAAGCTAAACACCTTCTTCGCCCGCTTTGAGCATAACACAGTGCCACCGACGTGGGCCGCTACCAAGGACTGTAGCTCTCCTTCTCCGTGGCTGACGTGAGTAAGACATTTAAACGTGTTAACCATCGCAAGGCTGCCAGCCCAGATGGCATCCCTAGCCACATCTTAAGAGCACGCGCAGACCAGCTGGCTGGAGTATTTATGGACATATTCGATCTCTCCCTTTCTCAGTCTGCTGTCCCCACTTGCTTCAATATGTCCACCATTGTTCCTGTATCCAAGAAAGCAAAGGTCACGGAGCTAAATGACTAAATGGCTAAATGACTTCTGTCATCATGAAGTGCTTTGAGAGGCTAGTTAACCTACCAGTGAAAATAGAGGGCGCCAAATTCAAACCACAGAAATCTCATAATTACAATTCCTAAAACATACATGTGTCTTACATCATTTGAAAGCTTTTCTCGTTGCTAATCCCACCAAAGTGTCCGATTTCAAATAGGCTTTTCAGCGAAAGCACTACAAACTATTATGTTAGGTCTCCACCAAACCACAATAAGCACAGCCATTTTCCAGCAAAATATAGCCTTCACAAAAACCAGAAATAAAGATAAAATGAATCACTAACCTTGAATTATCTTCATCAGATGACACTCATAGGACTTTATATTACACAATACATGCATGTTTTGTTTGAGAAAGTCCATATTTATATTTAAAAAAATTATATTTTAAAATCTGAGTTTACATTGGCGAGTTAGATTCACTAGTTCCAAAAATATCAAGTGATTTTACATAGCCCCATCATTCAACAGAAATACTCATCATAAAAGTAGATGATAATACAAGTTATACACATGGAATTATAGATATACCTCTCCTTAATGCAACCGCTGTGTCAGATTTCAAAAAAACTTTACGGAAAAAGAAAAGCATGCAATAATCTGAGATGGCGCTCAAAAGTAAAAATACCACAGCTGCAAAGATTGCATCAACATAAACAGAAAATTACATGATACATATTCCCTTACCTTTGATGATCTACATCAGAAAGCACTCCAGGAATCCCAGGTCCACAATAAATGTTTGTTTTGTTCGAAAATGTATGTTATTTATGTCCAAATACCTTCTTTTGTTAGGCGTTTGGTCTACATATCCAAACGTTAATTCTGGTAAGCGTTATATCGGACGAAAACTTCAAAAAGTGATATTACCAGTCAAAGAAACATTTCAAACGAAGTGCAGAACCAATCATTAGGATGTTTTTAACATATAGCTTCAATAAAGTTCCAACCGGAGTATTTCTTCTTGTCTACGTGAGCAATGGAACGCAACTGACTACCATGAGGGAAAAGTGCATCACAAAATGGCTGTTTGATGGGCATCTGATATATCCTGCTCTCATTTACTCCCACAATAACATCGAAGCCTCATTATAATTTCTATTGATGGTTGACATCTAGCGGAACCCCTCTAGGCAGTGCAACATCATTCATATCTCAAGGGAACTTCATTGGGGACTCTGGTGAATACATACAAGCTCAGATTTCTGACTTCTTGTTTTGAATTCAACTCAGGATTTTGCCTGCAAACATGAGTTCTGTTAAACTCACAGACATCATTCAAACAGTTTTAGAAACTTCAGAGTGTTTTCTACCCAATACTAATAATAATATGCAAATATTATTAATATGTTGTCGAAGAAAGGTGGGAGCAAGATTAAAAAACAGCTTCTATCTTAAGGCCATCCGACTGTTAATTAAATAGCCATCACTCGTCGGCTTCCACCCGGTTAAGCAATCCTGCACCTTAGAGGCTGCTGCACTATATACATAGACTTGAAATCACTGGCCACTTTAATAGTTACTATTACTAGTTACTTTAATAATGTTTACATACTGCTTCACTCATGTCATATGTATATACTGTATTCTATTCTACTGTATTTTAGTCAATGCCACTCCAACATTGCATGATCTAATATTTATATATTTCTTAATTAGATTATTTTACTTTTAGATGTGTGTTTTGTTGTGACTCGTTTTTAGATACTACTGTACTGTTAGATACTACCAGACAAGAATTTTGCCACACCCGCAATAACATTTGCTAAATATGTGTATGTGACCAATACAATTGTATTTGATTTGATTTCAGTGGGTGTAAAGCCATTATACAAAGGTTTTTCCATGAACAGACTATGATCGATAATGTCAAAGCAGCATTGCAGTCTAACAAAACAGCTCCCACAATCTTTTTATAATCAATTTCTCTCAGCCTATTATCAGCCATTTGTGTAAGTGCTGTGCTTGTTGAATGTCCTTCCCTATGAGCGTGCTGAAAGTCTATTGTCAATTTTTTTACAGTAAAATTGCATTGTATTTGGTCAAATATTTTTTTTCTCCAAAACTGTACTAATGGGTTACAGGCTGATTGGTCAGCTATTTGAGCCATTAAAGGGGGTTTTACTATTCTTGGGTAGCGGAATTTGTTGCTAGCATGCCATATGCCTAAGTTTACTAATCTTGCCAATTTAAACAATTGTTAAAGTAAATGGCAAATCAGTGGCTGTTGTGATGAGTTTTCCTTTTTTCCCATAATGTCTTTATATAATTTCTCTTTGTTTCAAACTATAATTTCTTCTTTTTATTCCGTTTAGTCACATGATTTCTCAAATCAAGAGCCGGCTTTCTATTCCGCAACAAAGCCTCCTTCACTCAAGCCGCCAAGCTTACCCTAGTAAAACTGACTATCCTACCGATCCTCGACTTCGGCGATGTCATCTACAAAATGGCTTCCAACACTCTACTCAGCAAACTGGATGCAGTCTATCACAGTGCCATCCGTTTTGTCACTAAAGCACCTTATACTACCCACCACTGCGACTTGTATGCTCTAGTCGGCTGGCCCTCGCTACATATTCGTCGCCAGACCCACTGGCTCCAGGTCATCTACAAGTCTATGCTAGGTAAAGCTCCGCCTTATCTCAGCTCACTGGTCACGATGGCAACACCCATCCGTAGCACGCGCTCCAGCAGGTGTATCTCACTGATCATCCCTAAAGCCAACACCTCATTTGGCCGCCTTTCGTTCCAGTACTCTGCTGCCTGTGACTGGAACGAATTGCAAAAATCGCTGAAGTTGGAGACTTTTATCTCCCTCACCAACTTCAAACATCAGCTATCTGAGCAGCTAACCGATCGCTGCAGCTGTACATAGTCTATTGGTAAATAGCCCACCCTTTTCACCTACCTCATCCCCGTACTGTTTCTATTTATTTACTTTTCTGCTCTTCTGCACACCAATATCTCTACCTGTACATGACCATCTGATCTTTTATCACTCCAGTGTTAATCTGCAAAATTGTAATTATTTGCCTACCTCCTCATGCCTTTTGCACACATTGTATATAGACCCCCCCTTCGTTTTCTACTGTGTTATTGACTTGTTAATTGTTTACTCCATGTGTAACTCTTTGTTGTATGCTCACACTGCTATGCTTTATCTTGGCCAGGTCGCAGTTGCAAATGAGAACTTGTTCTCAACTAGCCTACCTGGTTAAATAAAGGTGAAATAAAAAAAATAAAAAATAAAAATTTGCAGTATGTTTGCCAATCGGTTGTGCATCCAAACTTATTTTCTATACCTTTTGCCTCATCCCTCTCAACCATAACATTTGAAATTCCTCATGAATACACAGGAATTTAACACTCATACAGTCATTTTCTTAATGGGTGCATGCTTATTAGTAACTGGAATAAGCAATTTCATAAGTGTGTTAAGTGCAGCATCTGGTTGCTCCTCATTACACACCACATACCATAAAATATTCTTTACATCGTAAACATAGGAATCACTACAAAACTTCTTGTATGACCTCTTATAAGCTATATTAGGCCCAGCCTTTGGAACTTTGGTTTTCCTACTATATTGTGATCACTACATCCAATGTTGTTGGGTACTGCTTTAAATGTCTGCAGCATTAGTAAAGATGTGACCAACACATGTTAATGATTTAATTCACGTGCTGATTGTAACTACCCTGGTATGTTGACTGATAACCTGAAACAGGTTGCAGGCACTGGTTACAGTTTGAAGCTTTTTCCTGAGTGGGCAACTTGATAATAAAAGCCAGTTAATATTTAAATCACCCAAAAAAATATAACTCTCTGTTGATATCACATACATTATCAAGCATTTCACACATATTATCCAGATACTGACTGTTAGCACTTGGTGGTCTATAGCAGCTTCCCATAAGAATGGGCTTTAGGTGAATCAGATTAACCTTTAGCCATATTACTGCAACAGTGTTTAACATGAGATCCTCTCTAAGCTTTACAGGAATGTGATTCTGAATATAAACAGAAACACCTCCACCATTGGCATATGTTTTTTCTGTTCATTTTATAACCATGTATTGCTGCCACTGTATCATCAAATGTATTATCTAGGTGAGCTTCAGAGAATATGAATATGAATGTCATCTGTTACAAGCAAGTTAATGATTTCATGAACTTCTTAGGCTACATATGTTAATATGGGCAATTTCTTCAATTTTTCTGGGGTTCGTGATTGTTTTCAATGCTTCACTGGGAGGCTTAGCAGAAATAGACATGATCATGTTATTTATGTTTGAGCTGATAGTGCAGGGTGAGCTGCACACAATGGACTTCCTACTAGGGCACACCGTGTCAGTGCTAACAGTTTAACTCTGGTTCATGTTACTGCATACAATAGCTGTAGGCTTAACAGAGGCATTCAGGGCCGTTAGAGGGACATAAATTATGTTACTTACATTGTGTCTTCCAACGCCCCTGGGATAATGTACATTTGCTGCAGCATTATGATAACTCAGAGACACAATGGTAGGGATTAACTGAGCTGGTCTTGGGTCATTGAGTCCAGGAGTAAATATGATTCAGATGGACTCCATCATTTCTACAGGAAATGTAGAAAGTTTCCAGAAGGTGTCAAAGTTATCTATAGAGCTACAGCACTATTTTAGCCAGGTGTGTAATGCCAGCATTCTGCTGAATCTTTCACACCCGCTACCCTATGATGGTACCGGACCTGAATAATTTGGCGCTTTTTCAGTTCGTTAAAATCCATTTTGAGAATTTCTGAGCTAGCCCTCCTAATGTCGTTTGACCCCACATGGAATACGACAGCGTCAGCTCCCGGCAACTGTCGTAGAAATGTCGAAAGCAGTCTTGTAATGTCCTGTACTCATAATCCAGGATAGCACAGAGTTTTTGCCCTGGGAACTATGATTTCTTTTTACCATAAAACTGGCAATGACGACAGCTGGTGCAATAGCTGAGGAGGAACGTCTGTTCTTTCGCCTCAACTCAACCTCGGGCCCCTCGAGGACCGAAGGGCCCGATGGACCGGAGCCAGCTGTAGTATCCATTGTGGATGATGAATGGACTGGAGTCTCAGACAGCCTCACAGTGGATCTGAACCCGAGGTAGAAGCCACCGGAGAGTGAGACCAGACAGAGGCGCAGGTACCTCTGGATCCGATCTCGAATTGGAAGCCCCCAGGGAAGAAGGTGCCGAAACCTCTGGATCCAGGGCGGCGAAGCAGTTTCTAGTCTGTGTCCGGTCCAGGCTTAACATCTCCAAAGAGGCCCCCGTTGCCAGAGGACCCTGCTTTCGAATTCCACTGCAAGTGTTATATCTCCATGGCTGGTTGGTAGGATTGAGAACAGGAACATCCACCAAGTCATCCAGGAGCATCCCACCAACTCCATTCTCCAGGGAAGGGGGAGACCCCTTCTGAGAGGGATCGCTGCAGAGTACCAGCCAGTCAGCTGTGGGGAGCAGACACTTCCACCAGGCTAGAGCGGTGTCCGGCTAATGGGGTAGAAGAGAAAGAAAAAGTAGGCAGGTGTGGTTTCCCCAGCTACCTGTTTGCTAAGAGTACCTACTTCACCCATGTAGTCCTCTGCAAGCAAACAGTTGCAGTATACATCATGTGAAATCCATTCGACATTGTGTAGAACCAGTTTTGAATAATGTATACATGTTGGTGAGGCATTTTTACTCCTCAATGATTCCTTAATGAATCACTAGATGTCCACCATCTCCCCTCTCCCCAGGTGAAGAAAGTGAACCTATCCAAGGACGAGTCCCTGACTATCCTTGGCTATGGCGGGACGGGTCCAGAACTCTTAGCCAATGAGACCCTGATGCGTGAGGGTCAGGTGATTCGAAGCTCAACCAATCAGGTGCAGATTTACTACCGCAGTCTCCGGCAGACTGATCATGGTGTGTTCAGCCTACACTATCAAGGTAAATTCGGAGTGGCGTCTTTTCTTTTTCCAAGAAAACATGTTTGAGTCAATACAATGGTTTTATAGGGGTGCTGTCCACAACAAGGAGGGGAAGCACACCAAACTTGAGGTGATTATTTTAGTTTAATAAAAATAAAAAAGTGAAACGACTACTCAAATTTCGCATTAATACAGTGCCTTGCGAAAGTATTCGGCCCCCTTGAACTTTGCGACCTTTTGCCACATTTCAGGCTTCAAACATAAAGATATAAAACTGTATTTTTTTGTGAAGAATCAACAACAAGTGGGACACAATCATGAAGTGGAACGACATTTTTTGGATAGATCAAACTTTTTTAACAAATCAAAAACTGAAAAATTATTCAGCCCCTTTACTTTCAGTGCAGCAAACTCTCTCCAGAAGTTCAGTGAGGATCTCTGAATGATCCAATGTTGACCTAAATGACTAATGATGATAAATACAATCCACCTGTGTGTAATCAAGTCTCCGTATAAATGCACCTGCACTGTGATAGTCTCAGAGGTCCGTTAAAAGCGCAGAGAGCATCATGAAGAACAAGGAACACACCAGGCAGGTCCGAGATACTGTTGTGAAGAAGTTTAAAGCCGGAGTTGGATACAAAAAGATTTCCCAAGCTTTAAACATCACAAGGAGCACTGTGCAAGTGATAATATTGAAATGGAAGGAGTATCAGACCACTGCAAATCTACCAAGACCTGGCCGTCCCTCTAAACTTTCAGCTCATACAAGGAGAAGACTGATCAGAGATGCAGCCAAGAGGCCCATGATCACTCTGGATGAACTGCAGAGATCTACAGCTGAGGTGGGAGACTCTGTCCATAGGACAACAATCAGTCGTATATTGCACAAATCTGGCCTTTATGGAAGAGTGGCAAGAAGAAAGCCATTTCTTAAAGATATCCATAAAAAGTGTTGTTTAAAGTTTGCCACAAGCCACCTGGGAGACACACCAAACATGTGGAAGAAGATGCTCTGGTCAGATGAAACCAAAATTGAACTTTTTGGCAACAATGCAAAACATTATGTTTGGCGTAAAAGCAACACAGCTCATCACCTTGAACACACCATCCCCACTGTCAAACATGGTGGTGGCAGCATCATGGTTTGGGCCTGCTTTTCTTCAGCAGGGACAGGGAAGATGGTTAAAATTGATGGGAAGATGGATGGAGCCAAATACAGGACCATTCTGGAAGAAAACCTGATGGAGTCTGCAAAAGACCTGAGGACTGGGACGGAGATTTGTCTTCCAACAAGACAATGATGATCCAAAACATAAAGCTGAAAGAACTGAAAACTGCTGTTCACAAATGCTCTCC
Source organism: Oncorhynchus kisutch (assembly GCF_002021735.2). Lineage (NCBI taxonomy): Eukaryota > Metazoa > Chordata > Actinopteri > Salmoniformes > Salmonidae > Oncorhynchus > Oncorhynchus kisutch. Next base: position 46,946,134 of record NC_034183.2, on the reverse strand, counting down.
ATCCAACCTCACTGAGCTCGAGCTGTTTTGCAAGGAGGAATAGGAAAAAATGTCAGTCTCTCGATGTGCAAAACTGATAGAGACATACCCCAAGCGACTTACAGCTGTAATCGCAGCAAAAGGTGGCGCTACAAAGTATTAACTTAAGGGGGCTGAATAATTTTGCACGCCCAATTTTTCCGTTTTTGATTTGTTAAAAAAGTTTGAAATATCCAATAAATGTCGTTCCACTTCATGATTGTGTCCCAATTGTTGTTGATTCTTCACAAAAAAATACAGTTTTATATCTTTATGTTTGAAGCCTGAAATGTGGCAAAAGGTCGCAAAGTTCAAGGGGGCCGAATACTTTCGCAAGGCACTGTACATTATCAAGATGTATCACATCCGGCCGTGATTTAGAGTCCCAGGTTTGGCCGGGGTAGGCCGTTATTGTAAATAAGGATTTGTTCTTAGCTGACTTGCCAAGTTAAAATAAAGGTTAAATATATATGTTTTCATAAAATAAGTTATTCCACCCCAGTGAGCGCTTTGAGGGTGATGGTTTGTTCACATGTCATCATGCCTTGTTTTGTACAATTGATCTGTAGCACTCTCTCTTTCTTCTATCTTTCTCACTCCCTTAATCTGTCCTACATGCAACAGCCTTCCTCCTCTCCTGCTTGTTCCCTCTTTCTCCTGATGGAGGGGGTGTGACAGTAACGGACATCCACCCCGGAGGCCATGCCCACTTCCACTGTGACCCTGGCTTCCAGGTCAGGGGCCACGAGGTAGCCACCTGCTTGAACATGACTCAACCCCATTGGAGCTCTCCTGAACCTCAGTGTGTGGGTTAGTGTTCGCTATCTTCTGACTGTAGAATCTTTGACCATGTCAATAGGATACAATAATTGTCTGGCCTGCACAGAAAATGTGTTTCCTGAAACGCACAATGCAGCTTTGTTTTTGCCAGTATGGGTACTGTGAGCTCATTGGAAATTGTTTGTCCACGGAAGGCCCCACATCTCACACAGTTGAGGGAAGTTTCTGTGGCTGGCCCCAATGCTAGTGTCCACACACAGTGTACATAACTGATGACACTTGTTCTTCCCAACTGTTAGCTGTGTCATGTGGAGGGTGGATCCGAAACGCGACCGTGGGTAGAATCTTCTCGCCGCCTCCTCCATCGACGAGTAACCATAGCAACGGCAATAATTTCAGCTGCCATTGGCTACTGGAGGCCAAGGAGGGACACAGGCTTCACCTCCACTTTGAGAGGGTTGCGCTGGACGAGGACAATGATAAGTAAGTTAAGATGTTAAAGGGGCAATCTGCAATTGCTACATCCATTGTTTTACTTTTAAATTAATTATATATACCCTTTGATCCTTACCTCTTTTGGCTGCATCCCTTTTTCTCAATTTCCGCCTGAAGACATACCCTAATCTAACTGCCTGTAGCTCAGCCCCATAGGCAAGGATATGCATATTCTTGGTATCATTTGAATGGAAACATTCTGAAGATTGTGGAAATGTTAATTGAATGTAGGAGAATATAACACAGTAGATCTGGTGGAAGGAAAGAGAAAGAAAAAGCATACGTTTTCTGTTTTTTATTGTTGTAGCATCATCTTTCACATGTACTAGAATAGCAACACAGTCAGATAGGATGCTGGGAGATAATTTTGATGGATAACACAAGAGGGCAACTGTAGGTGTGCAAAGTTTCAGACTTATAACTTCAGGAATGGGTGAGCTACATGACATTTAGCATGAAGTCACCCAGGTGTCCCACACAAGTTGCCCAAATACAAAAGTGCAAATAACTATATACAACATATCAAAAACACACACAAAAAACACACACACAAAAAAAAAAAATTGAAATTAATTAGAAATTAAAAATAAATAAAAAAACAGTACACCCTTTGGAAGTCCTCTACACAATATTTTGGTGCCTGTGCCCTGTCCCATAGCAGTCTCTTTCTGAACTGAACAAGTGGTACAGGTCATGCGACACAGAACACAACGACGCCTCCATGCTGTGCCCTTTTGGCCCTGAGGCACAGTTATGCCTGCAGTAATGAACTGTGGCATATGAACACCACTGGAGGCAGGAGTAGAGGGGGCAGAGGTAGAGCGGGCAGCTTGGCACCAAGGGCTCCCAGTCGGAGTCGCTATCACTGTGAAAGAAAACATTTTCAAAAATATTTGTATTGTATGAGCGTTTTATCATCACATAAAATAAACAGATATGTTTTGTATAGAGCAGAGGGAACAGTGAAGTGCTGTTTCATTCAACTCCGGCCATTGTTGTGGGCCTGCCCTCCGCCGAGAAGCACCCAATGGCTATTTCATATGGAAATGGAGTGGAGTAGCAGGCGCAGTGGCCATGTGTGTGTTTGTTGTTCTACTCCATTCCATTTGAATAAAAAAATGGAAAATATACATATCTGACATGGAATATATATTTAATACACACACCTACACACACACACACAAACAAACCACACATTTCATTGCAAATTGCAAAATATATATATATATTTGCACTTACCCGTCCAGAAGTACGTCCTGTCCTTGCAGAAACAGCTCCTCAGCTCATGTTTGAATCATAACACTCAAAGATTCCTCAAACAAAAAAATCTGTCTCACTTTCCAGATCAATCTCTTCTATAATCTGGTGCAAATCTGTATACTTAGACTTTGACTTCGCTTTTCCTGATTTATTCGCCATGATGTCTTCAATCGTTGAAAATACAATTTTCCAAAATACTGCTGTGGGTAACAAGCGTGACAGCAAATCCTCTGATAGTCAAGGCGAGAATGGAGTTCCTTACGTGTGCATTTACAAACAAGGAATGGTGGTCCAACCCAAAACCATTACATACTGGCGTTTACCTCAGCTAGATTTCAAGAAGATCAGTGGTCATTGGGCAGAAATACAGTCAATCAACGAAGCTTCGCTAAAATTATTGGTGCGCAAGGTAGACATTGCTCGTTGTCTTCAAATCAGTTCACTTCTGTCAATACTCCCCGCAAAAAAAACAATGACGTTTGGCTGTGTTGCAAACATCCAGAGGAATGCACTGAAACCAACCATGACTAGATAAATGATGGTTTACCGTGTGTAATTACGTCGAATGCTCCGTAAAAAAATTGATAGAGATGGAATTCACGGCACAAACAGGTTACAAAATGTTTCGATTTAGGCTATAAAAAATAATTTTATCCAAGAAAACGGCACTTCATTTGATCACTGGGACCCTCAGGAAGAGAAATAAGAGCAAGATATCAGAATGTAAGTCATAATTTTACCTTCAGATGTGAATGTGTAAAAACTGTCATGGCGAAAAATGTTTTTGTTGTTGAATGCTCTTCTCAAATAAAAGCATGGTATTTGTTCTCTGTAATAGCTATTTGCAATCAGAAAACGTAGTTTGATTACCAAGATCCTAATATTTTGAAGGATGTAAGACATTTTCAAGAATGTTACGACGTTGTATTTTTAGTTGTCACTCTGAAATTTCCCCTGATGTTGATCCCTGTACGGGGATCGCAGCCATAAGAGAATGTAACTTAAAAATGCCTCATGAGCTTAGTTCAACTGTCTTACCCCATCATTACCCAAAATATAACCTTGTTTTTACTTCTATCTAATTGTAAACAAACACTGTATGAAGTTCAAACATGTTAAAGTCACATGGATGGTCAGTCTATGAATTTGAAAGTGGTTACATGTCTCCAGCCCCATCCCTCAGCTATTTACCGTGCTTCTACACCTGCATTGCTTGCTGTTTGGGGTTTTAGGCTGGGTTTCTGTACAGCACTTTGAGATATCAGCTGATGTACGAAGGGCTATATAAATAAATTTGATTTGATTTGATTTACCAAATCAGTGGCGTGGTAAAAGCTGTGTTATTGTTCAAACTGCAGATTCAGCTGATTCAGATTTACATTATTCCACATGAATAATGTAAAACCGATCTTAGTACAATTCTATTTTCTAACCCAGTACTGTGTATTGGTTGGACAATAACTTACTTCTCATGGACTTTGAAAAAGTGAAGTTGCAAAAGTACAACAATAATTTGGCTGCATTGTATTGTGAGTTCAGCATAGACCATCATAGGCTGATCCAGTATAGATGCTGGTTTTGCTAGTGACCAGCCTTCACTGTGTTTTTGCTGGTGACCTGCCTTCGCTGTGTTTTGGACACTGGTGTTAGTTTTCACTCTGTTTGTCATAACCTAACAGACAACTAGTCCAAGCTCAAATCAAGTTTTTACCCGACTTGTCTAGTTAAATAAAGGTTACATTTTTAAAAAACAACTGGCGGCAACCGCAGCACAATCAATAGGAGGTAAACAGTGGCTGGTGCTGAAAATATAGTTAACTTGTTATGCAAGTATTGCACAGAAAACCTTCACCAGTCGAGCAATTCATTTTTACAATAATCTTCATTTTAATTAGACTTTACAAACAACAAGAGGGCTTAATTGGAGTCTATTTCTTCGGAGCCTAGACCAATATGAAATAAATTAACTGGCTGAGGTAGGCTATGAGGCTTAGCAGCCTAATAGAAGTAGTATTTTTTTATTAGGCCTACTTACAATTGCAACTGGTCAAAAAATGTAGCATCCTACATAAAACAATAATTAAAACAATAATTTGCACGTTCGAACTAAAACGATGTAACGATGTAACGATGCACATTTGTAAATCCCAAACTCTAAAAGTAATTGGAAAGGTAGGTACAAATTATGTGTGACATTGTGGTTACAATAAAGAATGTAAACAAGATGCTGTGTTTATTTACAGTAGTGATGGACAACTGGAGGCATTTTGAAAACAGGTTTTCAAACACTTGTTTTTCACAAATATAGTAGTACTGTAGGAGGTGTAGCCCATAATGCAAATGTTTTCTATTAGCCCGGCTACTGTTGTGAAAATCCCTCAACTTGCAATGTATTCGATGCTTATGTATTCTAAAGTGTTGCATTTCTTACTCAAACCAGCAGTAACGAGCGGCCTGGTGACCTATAGGCTTGAGAGGGAGCACACGTGACAGTCAGACTGCACAAAGTGCCTAATAAACAAATGCAGGTGTCTTATATCTTCACAATGCTTTAAATGCTTTATTATCCAAATGTTTAACTTGTTATGGCTGCAATCCCGGTAACGGGATCGATATGACAACTACCAGTGAAAATAGAGGGCGCCAAATTCAAACCACAGAAATCTCATAATTACAATTCCTAAAACATACATGTGTTTTATATCATTTTAAAGTTAATCTTGTTGTTAATCCCACCAAAGTGTCCGATTTCAAATAGGCTTTTCAGCGAAGCACTGCAAGCGATTATGTTAGGTCTCCACCAAACCACAATAAGCACAGCCATTTTCCAGCAAAATATACCATTCACAAAAAGCAGAAATAGAGATAAAATTAATCACTAACCTTAAATTATCTTCATCAGATGACACTCATAGGACTTCATATTACACAATACATGCATGTTTTGTTTGATAAAGTTCATATTTATATAAAAAAAATCAGAGTTTACATTGGCGTATTAGATTCACTAGTTCCAAAAACATAAAGTGATTTTGCATAGCCACATCGTTTCAACAGAAATACTCATCATAAATGTAGATGATAATACAAGTTATACACATGGAATTATAGATATACCTCTCCTCAATGCAACTGCTGTGTCAGATTCAAAAAAAGTATACGGAAAAAACAACACATGCAATAATCTGAGACGGTGCTCAGAACAGAAGCCAAATTAGCCGCCATGTTGGAGTCAACAGAAACCAGAAAATACATGATAAATGTTTCCTTACCTTTGATGAACTTCATCAGAATGCAGTCCTAGGAATCCCAGGTACACAATAAATGCTTGATTTGTTTGAAAATGTCCGTTATTTATGTCCACTTAGCTACTTTGGTTAGCGCGTTTGGTAAACAATTCCAAAGTCACAAAGCGCGTCCACTATAACGTGACGAAATGTCCAAAAGTTCCGTAACAGTCAGTAGAAACATGTCAAACGATGTACTGAATCAATCTTTAGAATGTTGTTTACATATATCTTGAATAACGTTCCAACTGGAGAATTAGAATGTCTTCAGATGACCAGTGGAACGCAGGTCCTTCCCCTGTGAACGCGCATGGTGAAAGAATGGTCAACTCGTGGCACTGGTGACTATTTCTTGTCTCATTTGACTCCCCTTCACATTAGAGTCATCAGACAAAGTTCTATTGACTGCTGATATCTAGTGGAAGGCGTAGGAAGTGAAAACTCATCCATATCTCACTGTAATTTCAATGAGAGCTTGGTTGAAAATCTGCCACCCCCAGAAATTATACAAACAGGAAGTGGAATTCCTCAGGTTCTATTATACTCACAGACATAATTCAAACAGTTTTAGAAACTTCAGAGTGTTTTATATCCAATACTAATAATACTATGCATATAAGAGTAACTGAGACTGAGGAGCTGGCCGTTTACAATGGGCACCTTTTCATCCAAGCTACTCAAGCTGCCCCTGCAGCCATAAAAAGTTAAAGCATATACTGCACAGGTACACATTAGGATTGTTAAAATAGATTCACACTTCTGATCACCTCAAAATTGCATATGGGGTAGAACATGTTAAAGGATGATAGGTGACAATCTAAAAAAGAGATTGAACGGGATCTTAAAGCACTTGCAAATTCATAACATATCATACGAATTGCAGGAAACATACATTTATCGTGTAGGACGTAACATGTCATACAAAATGAATGACGTCGTATACAATAATATGCATAAATAAACTTAGTTCACAAGATTAAACATTTAGGATCTAGGTTGTGAGATGTTGGAAACCAACCAGAAAAACTATGGGCATTTCTATCAGCATCTTTATGCTTTCGTTAATAAAATAATGATAAAAATACTCTTTCAAAATGCTGATGTTTATTTAGTTGTGGATCCATAATGAATTACTATGGGAATAAATGTCACTGAATTACAGAAATATTGGAATAAAGTTGTCTAATGAAGGTAAACAAAATGTTTAGAAAATACTCTTTCAAACACATGGTCACGTTGTACAGCGCCATTATGGCTATTAGCAGGGCTATATTTTGGCCTTTATAAATATTATTTTGGCCTTTATTCAGATTACAATCGCTCACTGTCATTTAAAAAAAATGAAATAATTTCAAAAATATTGTTATATACAGTGCCTTGCGAAAGTATTCGGCCCCCTTGAACTTTGCGACCTTTTGCCACATTTCAGGCTTCAAACATAAAGATATAAAACTGTATTTTTTTTGTGAAGAATCAACAACAAGTGGGACACAATTATGAAGTGGAACGACATTTATTGGATATTTAAAACTTTTTTAACAAATCAAAAACTGAAATATTGGGCGTGCAAAATTATTCAGCCCCTTTGCTTTCAGTGCAGCAAACTCTCTCCAGAAGTTCAGTGAGGATCTCTGAATGATCCAATGTTGACCTAAATGACTAATGATGGGAATGGGAAAAAATGTCAGTCTCTCGATGTGCAAAACTGATAGAGACATACCCCAAGCGACTTACAGCTGTAATCGCAGCAAAAGGTGGCGCTACAAAGTATTAACTTAAGGGGGCTGAATAATTTTGCACGCCCAATTTTTCTGTTTTTGATTTGTTAAAAAAGTTTGAAATATCCAATATATGTCGTTCCACTTCATGATTGTGTCCCACTTGTTGTTGATTCTTCACAAAAAAATACAGTTTTATATCTTTATGTTTGAAGCCTGAAATGTGGAAAAGGTCGCAAAGTTCAAGGGGGCCGAATACTTTCGCAAGGCACTGTATAGCCTTCCCACTGTGGACATCTATTTCAGCACTGTTTCGCACTGCTCTGAGACAAGCATGGAGAAACGAAAATGTTCAAATATTCCATGATATTCTTAAGATATATGTGTTAACTGAATACAAGCGAGTGATGTCTGCCAAATAATCAAGTTAGGTTTCTCCAGAAATAAATCATTTAAAATAACAAACTGGCTTTATTTACAAGTTGCAGCCATTTACAAGAAAATGTCTCACCCCATGTTCAACAAATGCCTTTTTCTTGCTCACTCTAGGTTAAATGGAAACGAAATCTCCAAAATATTGTTACTTTTGAACCTCTCTTGGGTAGGGGGCAGTATTTTCACATCCGGATGAAAAGTGTGCCCAAAGTAAACTGCCTGTTACTCAGGACCAGAAGCTAGGATATGAATATAAGTGGTAGATCTGGATAGAAAACACTCTAAAGTTTCTAAAACTCTTAAAATTATGTCTGTGAGTATAACAGAACTGATGTGGCAGGCGAAACCCCGAGGACAAACCATCCCCCCCCAAAAAAAATTCTGCCTACCACTGTTTTCAATGGCTGTCACTTTTAATATAAGGAAAAATCCTCCCAGATTGCAGTTCCTAGGGCTTCCACTAGATGTCAACAGTCTTTAGAAAGAGTTTCGTGCTGGTTTTTGAAAAAAATGGGGTCCCCGTGTTGAGGATTAGCATAGCAGATGTGTTGTTGCTTACCCTTACCACCTGGGACGGCCAGTCAGGATGTCCAGGATTCAGTGGCAGAGGGAGGTGTTAAGTCCCAGGGTCCTAAGCTTAGTGATGAGCTTTGAGGGCACTATGGTGTTGAACGCTGAGCTGTAGTCAATGAATAGCATTCTCACATAGGTGTTTCTTTTGTCCAGGTGGGAAAGTGCAGTGTGGAGTGCATCATCTGTGCATCTGTTGGGGTGGTATGCAAATTGGAGTGGGTCTAGGGTTTCTGGGATAATGGTGTTGATGTGAGCCATGACCAGCTTTTCAAAGCATTTCATGGCTACAGACGTGAGTGCTATGGGTCTGTAGTCATTTAGGCAGGTTACCTTAGTGTTCTTGGGCACTATGGTGGTCTGCTTGAAACATGTTGGTATTACAGACTCAGAAAGGGAGAGGTTGAAAATGTCAGTGAAGACACTTGCCAGTTGGTCAGCGCAAGCTCAGAGCACACGTCCTGGTAATCCCGCTGGCCCTGCGGACCTGTGAATGTTGACCTGTTTGAAGGTCTTACTCACATCGGCTGCGGAGTGCGTGATCACACAGTCATCCGGAATAGCTGATGCTCTCATGCATGTTTCAGTGTTACTTGCCTCAAAGTGAGCATAGAAGTTATTTAGCTCGTCTGGTAGTTTGCAAGCCCTTCCACATCCGACGAGCGTTGGAGCCGGTGTAGTACGATTCGGTGTAGTTTGATTCGATCTTAATCCTGTATTGACGCTTTGCCTGTTTGATGGTTCGTTGGAGGGCATAGCAGGATTTCTTATATGCTTCCGGATTAAAGACCCGCTCCTTGAAAGTGGCAGCTCTACCCTTTAGCTCAATGTGAATGTTTTCTGTAATCTATGGCTTCTGGTTGGGGTATGTAAGTACAGTCACTGTGGGGATGATGTCCTCGATGCACTTATTGATAAAAAACAGTGGCTGATGTGGTGTACTGCTCAACGCCATCGGAAGAATCTCGGAACATATTCCAGTCTGTGCTAAACTACAGGACTACTTTGTTAGCATCTGCTTCGTCTGACCACTTTTTTAAAGACCGAGTCACTGGTGATTCCTGCTTTAATTGTTGCTTGTAAGCAGGAATCGGGAGGATAGGTTTTCGCCTGCCATATGAGTTCTGTTATACTCACAGATATCATTCAAACAGTTTTAGAAACGTCAGAGTGTTTTCTATCCAATACTAATAATAATATGCATATATTAGCATCTGGGACAGAGTAGGTTCACTCTGGGCACGCTATTCATCCAAAAGTGAAAATGCTGCCCCATATCCCAAAAAGGTTAAGGAGAAGTCTATCTTTAATTCTGTGAATAACACTAGTATCTTTTATCAATGTTTATTATGAGTATTTCTGCTAAAATCACAGGATGTTTTGGAATTAAAACATTACTGCACGTAAGGCGCCAATGTAAACTGAGATTGTTGGATATAAATATGCATATTATCGAACAAAACATACATGTATTGTGTAACATGGTGTCATATGACTGTCATCTGATAAAGATCATCAAAGGTTAGTGATTAATTGTATTGGCTGGAAAAATGGCTGTGTGTTTTTTCGACTTGGTGGTGATCTAACATAATCATATGTTGTGCTTTAGCTGTAAAGCATTTTTTAAACCGGACACGATGGGTAGATTAACAATATGTTTATCTTTCATTTGCTGTATTGGACTTGTTAATGTGTGAAAGTTACATTTGCCTTTTCAGCTGAATATTGTCGAGGTGTTCCGCTAGCGGAACCCCTGCGCTAGAAAGGTAAACAAAGCTTCCAGGACTTCTTTATCAGTGAATTCCCAAAAAGAGAACTCCTGACCAGCATTTTTAGTATCATTCAATAGATTTCCACCATCTACATCCAAACTACTCTATTCAAGACCTGGCTTTGAAATACATTCAAATATTAAGCCTGCAGATATAAAATGGTGATTCAATTAATTAATTATATCAATTTTGTCAGTAATAGGGCCAGAATCTAAATTATTTAATTTGGGGAGAGAAGAGGAGACACAACCCTTCAGTGATTTAACAGCTTTCCAGAATTTTGCTGGGTTCCCTGTACATTCAGATAGTGTATTAACATAATAATCTGATTTAGCTTTTTTAACTAGTTTTACACACAGATTTCTCAATCGCCTAAAATACTGCCAGTCTGGGCCGGAGTCTGTGAGTCTAGCTTTGGCCCAGGCAGCATCTCTGTTGTGCATGACTTCAGATAGCTCTGGACTGAACCAAGGACAAGACCGATTTTTAATTCTCCATTTTTTAAAGGGAGCATGTTTATCTACAATACAATTGAAAACATTTGTGAAGGGGTTCAGAGCCACCTCTGGGTCAGGTATAGATGCAATACAATCAAAATCTCAAAAATAAATGTTAGTGCGAGTGTAGCGAAATGCTTGTGCTTCTAGTTCCGACAATGCAGTAATAACCAACAAGTAATCTAGCTAACAATTCCAAAACTACTACCTTACACAAGTGTAAGGGGATAAAGAATATGTACATAAAGATATATGAATGAGTGATGGTACAGAGCAGCATAGTCAAGATACAGTAGATGTTATTGAGTGCAGTATATACATATGAGATGAGTATGTAAACAAAGTGGCATAGTTAAAGTGGCTAGTGATACATGTATTACATAAGGATGCAGTAGATGATATAGAGTACAGTATATACGTATACATATGAGATGTAGGGTATGTAAACATTATATTAGGTAGCATTGTTTAAAGTGGCTAGTGATATATTTTACATAATTTCCCATCAATTCCCATTATTAAAGTGGCTGGAGTTGAGTCAGTGTGTTGGCAGCAGCCACTCAATGTTAGTGGTGGCTGTTTAACAGTCTGATGGCAGATAGAAGCTGATAGAAGCTGTTTTTCAGTCTCTCGGTCCCAGCTTTGATGCACCTGTACTGACCTCGCCTTCTGGATGATAGTGGGGTGAACAGGCAGTGGCTCGGGTGGTTGTTGTCCTTGATGATCTTTATGGCCTTCCTGTGACATCGGGTGGTGTAGGTGTCCTGGAGGGCAGGTAGTTTGCCCCCGGTGATGCGTTGTGCAGACCTCACTACCCTCTGGAGAGCCTTATGGTTGTGGGCGGAGCAGTTGCCGTACCAGGCGGTGATACAGCCCGACAGGATGCTCTCGATTGTGCATCTGTAGAAGTTTGTGAGTGCTTTTGGTGACAAGCCGAATTTCTTCAGCCTCCTGAGGTTGAAGAGGCGCTGCTGCGCCTTCTTCACGATGCTGTCTGTGTGGGTGGACCAATTCAGTTTGTCTGTGATGTGTACGCCGAGGAACTTAAAACTTACTACCCTCTCCACTACTGTTCCATCGATGTGGATAGGGGGGTGTTCCCTCTGCTGTTTCCTGAAGTCCACAATCATCTCCTTAGATTTGTTGACGTTGAGTGTGAGGTTATTTTCCTGACACACTCCGAGGGCCCTCACCTCCTCCCTGTAGGCCGTCTCGTCGTTGTTGGTAATCAAGCCTACCACTGTTGTGTCGTCCGCAAACTTGATGATTGAGTTGGAGGCGTGCGTGGCCACGCAGTCGTGGGTGAACAGGGAGTACCGGAGGGGGCTCAGAACGCACTCTTGTGGGGCCCCAGTGTCGAGGATCAGCGGGGTGGAGATGTTGTTGACTACCCTCACCACCTGGGGGCGGCCCGTCAGGAAGTCCAGTACCCAGTTGCACAGGGCGGGGTCGAGACCCAGGGTCTCGAGCTTGATGACGAGCTTGGAGGGCACCATGGTGTTAAATGCCGAGCTGTAGTCGATGAACAGCATTCTCACATAGGTATTCCTCTTGTCCAAATGGGTTAGGGCAGTGTGCAGTGTGGTTGAGATTGCATCGTCTGTGGACCTATTTGGGCGGTAAGCAAATTGGAGTGGGTCTAGGGTGGGTGGAGGTGATATGGTCCTTGACTAGTCTCTCAAAGCACTTCATTATGACGGAAGTGAGTGCTACGGGGCGGGTCTCAGATACAATACAATTATCAGGGTCTGCCTGAGAGGCCCAGATCTTGACATGATCCACTTTAGGTAATAAACTACGAATATTACGATGTAAAAATGTCAAACCTTTTCTGCATTTAAAATCATACAGAGTTTCAATACAAGTCAGATTACTTTGAGATTTCAGAACAACAGGAGACTGTTGAATCAAAGATTGGATTAAACCTATTTTTTTTTTATATATTTTTTTTAGAGGGTGGATCAGATTAATATTGCGGAAAGAATGTTGCTTCCAATGTAATTGTCTGCATCATTTCCAATCCCCCATATTTTTTGGGAAAATATATATATCCATACACGCATGCATACTGTATATATACATACACATACCTATATAGACATACATACTTTTTTAAAGAATATACCTTTATTATTATTCCCCGCAAACCCTACCGCCGATCCCCCAATTGAAGTAAACTAATAAACACTTCTGCTTCTACCTTCAATCCATACATTTTATACACATTCTACAGACACAGTCTACTTTACAATAGTTCTCTCTTGTTTGTTCTTAGTCCTTCCTCTATTTCTGATGTCCATCCAGTTTGATTTCTATTTGTAACTATGCTATTTCACAAAAGCTCCGAACCTATATACATTTTACAGATCCCGTATGCTTTACATTGTTTATCTTGTTATTAGTCCCACCCTTCAGCTCCATTCAACCCCTCCCATCTGTCTCTCAACATCATCCATTTCGGATTTCTACTTGTCATACATTGTTCTGTGATGCTTCACAAAGGAATTGAACCTTCCTATTCTCATAGCTTCTACAGATTGTAAATTAAAAATAAACATTTTTGCTAAAATAATTATTATATTATTGATTGATTGACTATGGCTTTCAAATCACCCAGTATTGCTATCTGTAGTGTTAGTTCTAGGCAAATGTTGCAATTCTTCAGCCATTCCTGGACCTATGACCAAAAATGAGCTACATATGGACAATACCAAAATAAATGATCTAATGACTCTGCCTCCTCACAGCAGAATCTGCAGAGCTGGAAAGATTGTATCCCCCATATATATAACATTCTATTAGTTGCAAGAATTTTGTATAGTAATTTATATTGAAAAATTTGAAGTTTTGAATCCGGCGTTGGTTTGTGTATCAATTCATAAACCATGTGCCATGGAATGGGTACATCGAAAATCTCTTACCAACTATTTTGCAATTTATATGGCACAGCTGTCAGTTTTTTGGTCCTTAAATGAAATTGGTATATGTTTTTATTTATCACACTTTTCTTAACCATTTATGATCTTTAATACAGGGCCGACATACAAGTTCCTTACTTTTTCCCCTTCTACTTGCCTCTTCCATTTTTGTGGTAATGCTGCTATTAATTGGTTGTAATTTTGGGTAGAGCAGACATTTCCATATGTCTGTGTTAGCTGCATGTGTGACATAACTCCACCAGTCCTATTTAGGATATCATTTACTAAAATTATACCTTTTTTAAACATTTCTTCGATAAATACAGTTTTTTTTATCGATTAGTATATTTGAATTTAACCGACAATATTTGTTGTACTATTTGTTCCGTCCTTTCAGGTGGATTAAACTGAAATTGCAACCAACTTTCTAAGGCTTGTTTAAAAAATAAAGATATTTTCGAGATTATTTCCTTTTCAAACAACCGAAAGTGAGCAGGTGTAATCTGAATAAGGGGGGGGGGGGAGACCCTTCCTGAATATAGGATGAGACATTCGTACCAATTGACTAGAGAACCAGTTTGGATTTAAGTATAACTTTTGTATGACTGATGCCTTTAGTGAGAGGTCTAATGCTTTAATTATTTCTGCCCACCGAATTCATATTCGTTATATAAATAGGCCCTTTTAATTTTATCTGGTTTGCCGTTCCAAATCAAATGGAATATTTTTTGTTCATATAATTTAAAAAGCAGGTCGCTCGGTGTAGGCAAAACCATAAGCAAATAGGTAAACTATGATATAACTAAGGAGTTATTAATCAGGGTGATTTTTCCACAAATAGACAGGTATTTTCCTTATCTTATCTTATCTATTTTTGCTAACTTTCTATAAAAATGTATTGTAGTGAGATCATTTCTTTCTTTTGGTATTTGTATACCGAGTATGTCCACATCTCCGTCAGACCATTTAATTGGTCAACTACATGGTAATTTAAAATGTGCATTTTTTAGTGATCCAATATGTAATATGGTACATTTATCATAATTTGGTTTTAATCCAGAGAGGATAGCAAAAGTATCTAGATCCTCTAAGAGGCCGTGGAGAGACTCCAATTGTGGTTTTAAAAGAAAACATGAATCATCAGCGTACAATGACACCTTAGTTTTTAAGCCACAGGTTTCTAATCCCTTAATATTATTGTTTGATCTAATCTTTGCAGCTAACATTTCAATGGCAGTAATAAATAGATATGCCGAGTGGACAACCTTGTTTTACTCCTCTAGGTAGTTTAAAACTTTCTGAGATGTCGCCATTATTTATTATTTTACACCTAGGGTTACTATACGTAACCTTAACCCATTTCATAAGAGATTCCCCAAAATTGAAATATTATAGGCATTCATATATAAACTCCAGTCGTACTTTGTCAAAAGCCTTTTCTAAATCAGCTATGAAAACCAGGCCTGGTGTCCCCGATATTTCATAGTGTTCTATTGTTTCCAGTACTTGTTTTATATTATCTCCAATGTATCGTCCATGTAAAAAACCTGTCTGATTAGGATGAATAATATCTGACAATACTTTTTTAATTCTATGTGCCAAGCATTTTGCTAGGATTTTTGCAACACTACACTGAAGTGTAAGAGGTCTCCAATTTTTTTCATGGACTGGATCTTTATATATACCACTTGGGTCCTGTTTCAGTAATAATGATATCAGACCTTCTTGTTGCGTGTCTGATAATCTACCATTTATATAGGAGTGGTTAAAACAAGCCAATACTGGTCCTTTGAGTAAAAAAAGTTTTGTATATTTCCACTGGTATGACATCCAGCCCTGGAGTTTTCCCATCCTTAAAGCCCCCAATTGCCTCAAGCAGTTCCTCCTCTGTAATTTGGCCTTCACATGAGCCTTTCTGTACAGATATTAATTGTACATTATTATTAGGAAAAAAATCCATACAATTAGTATCAGTTAGTGAATCATGCGTGACTCCATTTGTAACAAGTTTTAATACATTTTTTTTGGTAGCATTTCTATATTGAAGATTGAAAAATAATTTGGTGCATTTTTCCCCATATTCCATCCAGTTTGCTTTATTTTTTATAATATATTACACTAGATATTTCTTGAATAAGTTCCTCCATTTCTTTTTGTTTTTCCTCTAACTTATTCTGTGCCTCTATAGTACCGTTTTTATTGCGATCTAACTATACTGTTAGTCCTTCAATTTCCTTTGTTAATATGGACTCTTTTGATCTAAATTGCTTTTGTTTTATAGATGAGTACTGAATTGCATTGCCCCTAAAGGCACATTTAAAAGTGTCCCATACAGTAAGGGGATCTGCTGTACCTATGTTATGTCTGAAAAAGTCAGTTATAAATTATTCTGTCCTAGTTCTAAACAATTTATCATCTAGTAGGCTTTGATTAAATTTCCAATATCCTCACCCACGTGGAAATTCTGTAAGAGTAATATATATGCCAATTATGTGATGATCCGACCGCATTCTGTCCCCTATCAACACTTTTTAAACTTTTGGTGCCAGAGAGAATGGTATAAGAAAGTAGTCAAGGCGACTAGCTTGATTAAGCCTCCGCCATGTATATCTCACTAGGTCAGGATATTTAAGTCTCCATATATCCACAAATTCCAATATATCCATGACATTCATGATTTCCTTAAGTGCCTGAGGGTGATAGTTTGTAGTTTGTAGTGTGATTTCCTTTCCAGTCCATAGAGGTATTTACGACCGTATTAAAATCTCCCACCATAATAATAGAGTCTAGTGTTGCTTGTAGAGTTGATAGATTCTTATATATATTTTCAAAGAAGCTTGGAACATCATTATTCGGACCGTATAAGCCATATCTGTTTATTGTCCAGTAATCCATCTACCTTGAGGATCTGTTTGGACAATTTGCACATTTGGATCAAAATTATTGTTAATTAAAACCATCACATCTTTTGAATTTCTTTGCCCATGGGAGAAGTATATTTCGCCCCCCCCAGTTCTTTTTCCACAAAACTTCAACTAAAACTGTTGAATGGGTTTCCTGTAAACAATATATATTATATTCCTTCTCTTTTAGCCAGGTAAATACTGATTGTCTTTTCTTATTGTCTGCTAGGCCATTACAATTGTAACTGGCTATATTTATTTCACTACCTATCATAATGAGACACAACTTTCAATTATTTTTATCAAAATATATGTTTGTAAACGTACCATTAAAAAGTAACATGATGATTGAGTGTCTATATAGCTGTACTATGATCTTTGGCTTTCTACTAAGTAAACCTCCAATTGGTCCCTACTATTCCACCCGCTAAAAGCCCTCCTCATCCCGAGTTGGTTTGTCATCCCAATGCCCGGGAGTTGGTTTGTCATCCCAATGCCCGGGAGACCACCCTCGACCCCCTGTATCCCATAACCCATAACTGACTGGGATCCATCCTTTGAAAAGAGCACACAGTGCCATTTACCGAATTGAAGTAGATTAACTGCCAAATGCATTTCCATCGCCCTCACCTCGATTTGTATTATATATAGCTGTGGATCATCCTCTATTGTCCCTAACATATTTTACTTTTCGCAACAGTTGTGGGATACACACTCAACCAATACCCCCACACAACTCACTAACTCAACAATTTCACCACCCCAGAGCCTAACTCAAGATAGTTCTTCATTTACAAATGTACTTGCAGTTGCAGCTGCACGAGAAGGCTTGCAAGACCGCACAAAAAAATAGGCAAAAATGAAGAGATTTTATTTACAATTGTCACATCCTAGATGTGACAAATCGTCTGTGTCTTTAGAAGTCACGTTTCCGTTTTGAAATCAGTTCCCCTGTCTTACTCTCCGTCATGTTTGGGTGTTGCTTGTTTTCGTAAAATATTTGTTGATAAATGTCTCTAGTCTTAAGATTTGTTTTGTGTTATTATCCAGGTTGAAGGTTATCACCCACCAGATTATGTAGTGCTAATATTTTAGTCTAACTTGCCAATATTGAATATTACGTTTTATCTTGAGGTGCCCTTACATAACTTAGTTCAGTCCGCCATTACCTTTACGTCTGCCATGCCCCTGAAACAGCTAATTACTATCGGCTATCTCCCTCAAACCAGTGGGCTGGTTTGAATAAGCAGCAGGTGTTGGATCAATATCCACCCTTAAACCTATTAGGGGAAAAAAACAAAGTAGGAATAGCAATTACATTTCTCCGGTTAGCACCATTTGGTGCTGTCACCACTTTCAGATACAACATGTGGAACTCGCAAAGAGACCAAAGTGGAGATGGTATAAACTGACTAACATGTAATGCTAATATTGTCCTCATATCAATTTTGTTGGCCAACAACCTTTCCAATGTTTGATGATAACACCTGGGAGCCATTTTCACCCAGGTGAATTCCGTCTTCCACAAAGTAGCCAGGCCTATTCCAGAAGGACATGCCCAAGTCCTTGGTCAGACATTATTAACCACTGGGGAAGAGACCAAAGATGGCCAAAACACTCACAACGGTGAGATGGAATTGGGCCTGAGACAATTATATGTCCGGCTAATTTCTGAGCATTCTCCAGGAGTTGTAAGAAATTATCTCTTAGCTTTACAGATTTCACACGCATAATATCATTAGACCCAATATGGAACACAACAGTTTGAGCAGGAGTCTGTTTCTTGATGGTGGGCATGATTTCTAATAAATCCAATATCTTAGCTCCAGGAAAACAAAGTGTATTTCAAACTTCCACTGTTCTAACCATGCTTCCCATAATAATAGTTGATGGCTGTTGTCCATTTAGAGCCGGAGCCCTCAGGCCAAACCCTAGCCCCATAAGGGGCTTCTCTAACTCGCCCCCCACAAATGATAGGAATAGTAGACTACAGTGAAGCAGAACCTACCTTATTCCCCGGCGATCCCATGAAAATGTTGGCCGATACCGAAGGAACCTCCGACGCTTCATGAGAAGATGCAGCTGTTATCATTAACTTCTAGTGTAGTAGAAGTATTTCAAGCTAGAATCCAATACTGGTAACCAGCATCAAGTCATATCATGCTGGCTTGCAAAGTGATGTTTAATTCACAGTGGAATCCAGCCAGGGTGGGGATATCCAACAATTGGAACTTTTCTTCACCCCCAATCTGCATTCAGAAGGACTGCCAGGATTAAAAAGAAGAATGAATGAGACTAACTAAACCATCTAAACTTCAGTAATGAGTGCAAGAAGTCCATCTAACATATTAGTTTAGATAAATGTATGTTATTTATCTTTGTGTAAAATAAGATGAATTAATCAAATGCAAAAACAAACTAAACTAAAATGATATTGAAACAAACCATTTTAAAACTCAACTGCAATAGAGCATGCTGGAAAATATGATAATGATGGGCGTGGTCAGGCCAGTTTGACCAACTAAACCAGGTTGGACCTGCATAGAACAGCATGGACCAGCTTGGTCACCACCATACCACTGTCCAAAACACAGTGAATGTTGGTCACCAGTGTCCAAAACACAGTGAAGGCTGGTCACCAGCTTGACCAGCTAGACCACAAAACTAAAATATTTTAAAATTTGGTTGTGCATCAGCAATTTTTCTCTTGTTATGTCAGTCACTGACAGTCACTCAATTAGCAATGTCAGATAACAGTTTTTTGATTGGTAAGTTAGTCTAGCCAGCTATCTAAACATTTCGAATACCGACCAGGCAAGCAGGACACGTGCCCATGGGCCCTGATCTGTAGGGGGCCCCCATTGATTGTATTAGTCACTCTAATTCAGATATCATATTAACATGGCATGAGTAATGGAAAAATGTGTAGAATTGCAGGAAATTAGTTATAAAATATTTTCTCTTTGCCCTGTGGCAAAATGTGTAGAATTGCAGAAAATATGCGTTAAAACGGCAACATTTCTCTATGCCCCATGGCAAAATGTGTAGAATTGACGGAAATGTATTTTAAAACATACATTTTCTGTCCGCCATGGGGGCCCTCTTGCTTAGGGCCCCCAAAAAGCTAGGGCCGGCCCTTGCTACTGTTATAATGCATTTAGTTAAGAGAGTTAAGTAGTCTATCTACACAAATAGATGTATAAAATACGTTCAAATACCCTGTGTAAATAAGCTCTATTAGAGTTGCTGTCTCGTGGACAGACTACGTAAACTACGTACCATAGAGCTGTCATGATACCACAAGATGAGTGAGATAATGAGCAGCATTAGTTACAGTAGTTTGGACATGTCTGTAACTTGCAAAGAGTGAGGGTGGAGCTCTTCTTTCCAGTTCCAAACCACATTCTATTTCTTCTCTTAACATGTATGGAACCAGAACTTAATCGAGCATCTGACCAAGACTTTAGTTCTGGGTTAATAACCAAGATTATATTCAAGTTAACACTGCAACTATGAGAATGCCACAGTGTATTTAGTGATCTTTGTTGACTGGTGTTTTGGCTCACTGCCCGCAATTTACTGCTTGTTTCTACAGCACCAACTTGCGAGTTGGTCATCTCCCGCTCGTACAGTGTATGTGCAGCCAGGACCTATAGAGAGAGTAAGGCCTCTGCTTTCTCTCTGTTTGCCATACTGGTGTGTGCTTGTGTGTTTGCCATTTCACTGGCTGTGCTTGTTTCAGGAGGCAGGGTTAGGGCTGTATTTGCGAACCCACTGAAGCTCATAGCAAACTGTTAATAAATTATTTTCAAGAAGAGAGACACAGAAGCCCAGCTAGCCTGTAGTTTCAAATGGAGGTTGCTAACAAATGTTTTCAACGCTGCAGGAGCTGTGTTGGTGGGAGTGTTGCCGCTCTGTCGTCTCTCCGCAGCCGACTGGCTGGTGCCCTGCAGGGATTCCTCCCTGAAGGGGTCTCCACATTCTCTGGAGAATGGAGTTAGTGTGATGCTTTTGGATGACTTAGTGGATGTTCCTATTCTTCACCCTACCAAGCAACTATGGAGGCATGTCACTCGCCATGGAGGTTGAAAGCAGCAGCCTTTTCTCAATAAGGGCCCCCTTGGCTGTGGTAGGCCTGGAATGGATACATACTTCAAACAACTTTGCCGCCCTGGATCCAGAGGTTCTGACACCTTCATCCCTGGGGGCTTCCACTTCGAGATCAGATCTGGAGGTACCTTCATCCCATGTTCTGTCTCCCTCTCTGGTGGCTTCTACCTCAGGTTCAGATCTTCAGAGCTCCCCCCTTCGTTGGACCATGAGGGTGTCTGGGCGAAAGAAAGTCCAGACCTCCTCAGATATTTCACCAGCTGTCATCATCGACAGCTCTATGGTGAGAAACATCTCGGTTCCTGGGGCAAAAACTATGTGCTATCATGAGTATAGGACATTACAAGCATGAGCCTGAGTACAGGACATTACAAGATTGCTTCCTACCATTCTCCGACAGCTGTCGGGGACTGACGTTGTCGTAGTCCATGTTGGATAAAATGACACACATTAGGAGGGCTAGCTCGGAACTGCTGAAAATGGATTTTGAAGAACTGATTCTAGCTCTGAAAGATTCCAAAAAGCGGCCAATTATTCCAAGCCCGGTAACACCGCTGGGCCACGGCTGTGAAAGATTCAGGAGGCTACTGGCATTTACACACCTGGCTAAAATACTACTGTAGATCTGTTGCCATAACTTTTATAGATAACTTTGACACCTTTTGGAAACAGAAGATGCTCTACAGGAATGACTCTATCCTAATCATCTTGCCTCCTGGACCCTGTCCAAGCATTTCAAGGCTGCGTTGAGACAATGACGTATCAGTGACCCAAGCCCTGCTCAGATAATCCCTACCATGGTGTCGCTGAGTTGTTGTAGTGATGCTGCAAATGTGCATTGTCCCAGGGGTGTTGGCAGTCATAAGAGAGTAACCTGATTTATGTCCCTCTAACTCCCCTCAATGCCTCTGTCAATCCTACAGCTATGCAGTCCTATGCAGTATTAATGCGCCTATGAACCTGAGTTATACTGTTAGCACTGAGGAGGTTTGCCCTAGTAGGAAGTCCACTGTGTGCATTATCAGCTCAAACATATCACCGTCATGTCTACCTCTGATAAGTCTCCCAGTAAAGCAATAAAACAATCAAGAATTCCAGAAAAGTGCTAAAAATAGCCCACATTAAACTGGTCCCCGGCTACCTTCAGACTAGTCTTGTGAGGTTTATGGGCATCCTAGAGCATAACAACCGACAGGTACGTGTGTGTTAAAGACTCACCTTTTCATAGAGAGGTCATATTAGTGTTTGGACGCTACAGACAGATTGGCAGATTGGCTGTACCGACGTTAAACGAGTCCCGTAATGCTTGTGGGGGTCGTAGAGCAAAACTGTGAACAACATCATGTTCATGAGAGTTTCATGAGTGTCATCTCTCCATAGACGGGGTTGTTGGCCAAGTAGTTTGGACGCTACATAAATGTTTTACTATGTGAATTAGCATTCCGCTACCCATGAATAGCAAAGGATCCTTTACTGGCTCAAACAGCCAACCAATCAGCCTGTTAATCACCCTTAGTAAACTTTTGGGGAACAAATGGTGTTTGACCAGATACAATGCTATTTCACAGTAAACAAATTAACAACAGCATGTTTATAGGGGAGGGGCATTCAATATGTATGGCACTTACACAAATCACTGATGATTGGCTGAGATAAATTGCTAATAAAAAGTTTGTGGGATCTGTTTTGTTATACTTCAGTGCAGCTTTTGATTATCGATCATAATCTGCAACTGGAAAAACATATGTGTTATGGCTTTACATCCCCTGCTATATTGTGCATCGAGTGTTACCTGTCTAACAGAACACAGAGGGTGTTCTTTAATGGAAGCCAATCCCACATAATCCAGTTAGTCAGGCATTCCCCAGGGCAGAATATGTGGCAAGAATTAAATATGTGGCAAGAATTAAATTAGTCCTAAATATTTCAAAAATGTAAAGCATTGTATTTGGAACACATCATTCACTAAATGCTAAACCTTGTTGAAACATATTGATGCAAAAGTAGCTAAAATGGGGAGAGTCCATAATCTGTCCAAAATAAAGCGCTGCTCTGACTTATTAAGAACACTATCAACAAGGCAGGTCCTACAGGCCCTAGTTTTGTCGCACCTGGATTACTGTCCAGTCGTGTAGTCAGGCACCACGGGAATTAGGAAAATTACAATTGGCCCAGAACAGGGCAGCACGGCTGGCCCTTAAATGTACACAGAGAGCTAACATTAATAATATGTCAATCTCTCCTGGTTCAAAGTAGAGGAGAGATTGTCTTCATCACTACAAGTATTTGTGAGAGGTATTGATGTTAAATGCACAGAGCTGTCTTTTCAAACTACTAGCACACAGCTCAGACACCCATGCATATCCCACAAGACATGCCACCAGAGGTCTCTCACAGTCTCACAGGTCTCTCACAGTCCCCAAGTCCAGAACAGCTGCACCATCGAGCGCATGCTGACTGGTTGCATCACTGCCTCGTATGGCAACTGCTCGGCCTCCGATCGCAAGGCACTACAGAGGGTAGTGCGCATGGCCCAGTACATCACTGGGGCCAAGCTTCCTGCTATCCAGGACCTCTATACAGAGGAAGGCCATAAAAATTGTCAAAGACTCCAGCCACCCTAATCATAGACTGTTCTCTCTGCTACAGCATGGCAAGCGGTTCCGGAGCGCCAAGTCTAGGTCCAAGAGGCTTCTAAACAGCTTCTACCCACAAACGCATAAGACTCCTGAACATGTAATCAAATGGCTAATCAGACTATTTGCCTTGCACCTCCCCCTTTACACTGCTGCTACTCTCTGTTATTATAGTCACCTTAAAAACCTCTTAGCTGTCACAACTTCCGCCGAAGTCGGGTCCTCTCCTTGTTCGGGCGGTGCTCGGCGGTCGGCGTCGCCGGTCTTCTAGCCATCATCGATCCACTTTTCATTTTCCATGTGTTTTGTCTTGTTTTTCCTCACAACTGGTTTCAATTCCCTCAATCATTTGTTGTATATGTAACCCTCTGATTCCCCCATGTCTTTGTGTGGGATTGTTTATTGTAAGTGCTTGCTATTTTTATGCCGTGGGTTTTGCTATTAAACTGTTCCGGCTATTACCAAGTTCTGCTCTCCTGCGTCTGACTTCCCTGTCACCGATTACATTAGGGCACGGATCCCGCTAGCGGGATCAAATTCGACACATGAAATTCGACACATGAAATTGCAGAGCGCCAAATTCAAAATAAAGAATTATAATATTAAACATTCATGGAATAGAAGTGTCTTACATCATTCAAAAGCTTAGAATATTGGTAATCGAACTACGTTGTTAGATTTCAAAAAGGATTTATGGCGAAAGCATAGCATTCGATTATCTGAGGACAGTGTCCCACGTCAACATATTTTTCAAACCAGCACAGGCATCACAAAATCACAAATGGCGATAAAATAAATCACTTATCTTTGAAGATCTTCCTCTGTTTGCAATCCCAAGGGTCCCAGCTACACAATGAATGGTTATTTTGTTCGATAAAGTCCTTCTTTATATCCAATAAAGTCTGTTTAGTTGGCGCCATTGATTTCAGTAATCCACTCGTTCAACATGCATACAAAGGAATCCAAAAAGTTACTGGTAATGTTTGTCCAAACAAGTCAAACAATGTTTCTAATTAATCCTCAGGTACTCTAATATCAAAATAAACAATAATATTTAATACAGAGATTAGTATGTTCAATAGGGAAGATAAATAACTAAGAGCGTGCCACAAGAATACTTTCCTAATGAGGGACACCTTGGATACACTACAACTACTAAGCCAGAAACCTTGTTTAAAGACTGTTGACATCTAGTGGAAGCCATAGGTACTGCAAAAAAATCTGGATGGATTTTCCTCTGATATTTGCTTGCCATATCAGTTCTGTTATACTCACAGACATTATTTTAACAGTTTTAGAAACTTTAGAGTGTTTGTTATCCAATTCTACCAGTTATATGCATATCCAAGCTTCTGAGCCTGACAGGCCTGTTTACTTTGGGTAGGTCAGACAGGTGGATATTCAGGAAAATAGACCATGCGCTAACCCTACCTATAAAGTACATATTACCTCAATTACCTCGACTAACCGGTGTCCCCGCACATTGACCCTGTACCGATACCACCAGTATATAGCCTTGCTATTGTTATTTTACTGCTGCTATTAATTATTTGTTACTTTGATTTATTTTTCTTCTCATAATTTTTTGGGGTGGTGTTCAAAAAATTATAATATATACATTTTAAACTGCATTGTTGGTTAGGGCTTGTAAATAAGCGTTTCAGTCTCGTATTTGAAGCATGTGACAAATACAATTTTATTTGAGACTATGGGAGGAGCTCAGTACTACATAGAGCCATGACCACATGGAACCCTATTCCACATCAAGTAACTCATGCAAGCAGTAAAATCTGATTTGAAAACAGATAGATATACACCTTATGGAACAGCGGGGACTGTGAAGAGACACTCACACAGGCACAGACACATGCATTCACACACACACATGATAACATCCGCACAACACACACGCGTACACATGGATTTTCTGTGGTAGATATGTGGTAGTAGAGTAGCGGCCTTGGCAGCAGCTAATGACAATCCATAATAAAATCAAATACCATGGTTAAACGTCTTGACGGAATAACCTCTCTCCCTTCACTCTTCTTTTCTCCCTTCTTTCCTTCCTTTCATCTTTCCTTCCTTTCTACCATCCTTCCTTCCTACCCGCTATTCTTCCTCCCTCTGCACCCCCTTTCTCCCCACCTGCATACAAAGCTCTCCCCCGCCCTCCATTTGGCAAATCTGACCATAAATCTATGCTCCTGATTCCTGCTTACAAGCAAAAACTAAAGCACCAGTGACTTGCTCAATACGGAAGTGGTCAGATGGCGCGAATGCTACACTACAGGACTGTTTTGCTATTACAGACTGGAATATGTTCCGGGATTCATCCAATGGCATTGAGGAGTACACCACCTCAGTCATCGTCCCCACAGTGACTGTACATACATATCCCAACCAGAAGCCATGGATTACAGGCAACATCCACATTGAGCTAAAACCTAGAGCTGCCACTTTCAAGGAGCAGGAGACTAATGCAGACACTTATAAGAAATCCCGCTATGCCCTTAGACAAACCATTAAGCAAGCAAAGCGTCAATACAGGATTAAGATTGAATCCTACCACACCGGCTCTGATGCTTGTCGGATGTGACAGGGCTTGAAAACTATTTCGGACTACAAAGGGAAACCCAGATGCGAGCTGCCCAGTGATGTGAGCCTACCAGACAAGCTAAGTGCCTTTTATGCTCGCTTCAAGGCAAGCAACACTGAAGTGAGAAGGCTGTTCATTGACTACAGCTCAGCGTTCAACACCGTAATGCCCATGAAGCTCATCACTAAGCTAAGGACTCTGGGACTAAACACCTCCCTCTGCAACTGGATCATGGACTTCCTGACATGCCACCCCAAGGTGGTAAGAGTAGGCAACAACATATCTGCCACGCTGTTCCTTAACACTGGCGCACCTCAGTGGTGTGTGCTTAGTCCCCTCCTGTACTCCCTGTTCACCCACAACTGCGTGGCCAAACACGACTCCAACACCATCATTAAGTTTGCTGATGACACAACAGTGGTAGGCCTGATCACCGACAACGATGAGACGGCCTATAGGGAGGAGGTCAGAGAACTGGCAGTGTGGTGCCAGGACAACAACCTCTCCCTCAATGTGAGAAAGACAAAGGAGCTGATCGTGGACCACAGGAAAAGGCGGGCAGAACAGGCCCCCATTACCATTGACGTGGCTGTAGTGGAGGGGGTTCAAGAGTTTCAAGTTCCTTGCTGTCCACATCACCAAGGAACTATCATGGTCCAAACATACCAAGACAGTTGTGAAGAGGGCAAGACAACACCTTTCCCCCTCAGGAGACTGAAAAGATTTGGCATGGGTCCCCAGAACCTCAAAAGGTTCTACAGCTGCACCATCAAAAGCATCCTGACCGGTTGCATCACCGCCTAGTATGGCAACTGCTTGGCATCTGACCGTAAGGCTCTAAAGAGGGTAGTGCAAATGGCCCAGTACATCACTGGGGCCAAGCTTTCTGCCATCCAGGTCCTATATAATAGCCGGTGTCAGAGGAAAGCCTATAAAATTGTCAGAGACTCCAGTCACCCCATTTATAGACTGTTTTCTCTGCTACCGCATGGCAAGCGGGACCGGAGCGCCAAGTCTAGGACCAGAGTCTCCTCAACAGTTTCTATACCCAAGCCATAAGACTGCTGAACAATTAGTAAAATCGCCACCGGACAATTTACATTGACCCTCCTCTTCCCTTTTGTACACTGCTGCTACTCGCTGTTTATTATCTATCCATAGTCACTTCACTCCCACCTACATGTTCAAATGACCTCAAATAACCTGTACCCCTGCACACTGAATCGGTACCGGTCCCCCTGTACATAACCTCATTATTGTTATTCTTATTGTGTTACTTTTTTATTATTACTTTTTATTTTAGTCTACTTGGTAAATATTTTCTTAACTCTTCTTGAACAGCACTGTCGGTTAAGGGCTTGTAAGTAAGCATTTCTCGGTAAAGTCTACACTTGTTGTATTCTGCGCATGTGACAAATTAAGTTTGATTTGATTTCCGCCTCTCTACTCTTCTTTCTTCCCCTCCATCCTTTATTCTCCCTCTTTGTCAGGCTGATTGTGCGAAGCGGAAACAACTCCATGGCTCCGCTGCTCTTTGACTCAGACCTGGACGATGTTCCAGAGCGTGGCATCGTGAGTGAGGGCTTCATACTCTACCTGGAGCTCACGGCCGACTCCTCTTTCATCCCGCTACTGCTAGCTCTGCGCTATGAAGGTGAGACCTTAAAATGCTCCCAGCATCAGTACACAGTTTCTCTTGTCTCTTTCTCACTCTTAATTGTTAATTGACTGTGCAGTACAGTCACTGCTGCTTGCTTTAGTTTAGGGCTGTCCACGTCAAAATAAAATCTTGGTTGACCGAGAGTCGTCTTGTCCTTAAGACCAATCGATTGGTCGAAACTTTTAAACATATTTTTCAATATGTGCTTGAATAAAACCAACTACATATGCACTGAGCTTGTCTGATGGTTTAAGCATACTGTTTGATTAAATAATTAAGACACACAAATGACTCAAAGGTCAGACTGTGTTAAAAACATGACAGCAAGTGCCTGTGTGACTGGCGCACATTGTCTCGCTCTCATCGCATGCATATAACCAATAGGGCCTGACCTATAGCTTATCATAATCACATCAATACATTTGTTATAACAAACTCCAAACACAGTAAGGTTGACAGCAAAATGGATGAGAAAGACGTGAAAAACGTGAAACGGGCGAATGTTTACTGGTTGCTCAGGAGGGAGAGGGGAAGTCAGATCTGTGGAAGACATTTGACTGTGGAAACTACTGGAGGAGGGAGGGTATAAGAGTAAGCGTTGTATGAGTATTATGTGTGCCAAACAGCTGCTGTTAAATTACAATATGAAATTGAAATATGAATATGAAAAATGAATTTTTTTCTGACCATTTGGAACTGTGTAAACAACACTAAATAAATAACTGTACCAGAGAGTCTGTTCAAACACAAATAAATCATACAAAGCCTTTATTACAGCAGACAAAAAATTGTTGCATGCATTCTTGAATTGCAGTTTATTTGTTGCGTCGGCAAATTATTCAAAGCTCCCTTTGTTATTTCATTATAAAACTAAAATGCTTAATTGCATTTCAAAGCATAAATGTCTCGCATAGTGTGATGGCATGAACAAATTAATGATTGATTCAGTAGCCTATATATTGAAATGTTGGCCTAAGTAGTTAAGTAGTTACGGTATTAAGACTAAACAGGACGCCCTCTAATGCCTACAGTTCAATGGTGGTTATACCAGATCTACTAATGATAACGACATGACTTATTATTATAATGATGATCATAATAATAATGGTAATAATAACCATAAAAAGGAGATCAAGAAAAAGGAGTGTATAGGAGCAAGAGCTGTGTGCATATTATGTGTGACAAACAGATGCTGTTAGATTACAATATTATTTTTTCTGCCTGTTTGGAACAGTGTAAACAACCCAAAAAATTAAGTAATGCCAGTCTGTTCTAACGAAAAAACAATTGTAAAGCCTTTAAAAACAGCCAGATCTGCTTTATCCGACATTGTGCCATTGCATGAGACTTGGTGCTCATGGAATCATTAGGCTATTAAACAAGCACCTGGACTACTGTTCAGTCGTGTGGTCAGGTATGACAAAGAGAGACTTGAGAAAATTGCAGTTGGCTCAGAACAGGGCAGCAAGGCTGGCCCTTAAAAGTACACAGAGAGCTAACATGAATGACATGCATGTCAATCTCTCATGGCTCAAAGTGGAAGAGAGAATGACTTCCTCATTGCTTTTTAAGAGGTGTTGACGTGCTGAAGGTACAGAGCTGTCTGTTTAAAATACTAGCACACAGCTCAGACACCCATGTATACCCCACGAGACATGCCACCACCGGTCTCTTCACAGTCCCCAAGTCCAGAACAGACTATGAGAGGCGCACAGTACTACATAGAGCCATGACTACATGGAACTCTATTCCACAGCAAACAGATTTAAAATGCAGGTAAAAATACACCTTATGCAACAGTTGGGACTGTTGCATATGAACAAAAGCATTCATTGAAAGTTGATGCATGTAGGCCCTTCACACAGTGCATTCGGAAACTATTCGGACTCCTTTTCTTTTTCCTTATTTTAAAATGGATACAATATTTTTTTTCCTCATCACTCTACACACAATACCCCATGAGGACAAAGCAAAAACAGGTGTTTAGACATTTTTGCTGATTTATGTTTTAAAAAACGAAATACCTTATTTACATACGTTTTCAGACCCTTTACTATGAGACTTGAATTTCACATCACATGCTACCTGTTTCCATTGATCATCCTTGAGATGTTTCTACAGCTTGATTGGAATCGACCTGAAGTAAATTCAATTGATTGGACATGATTTGGAAAGGCACACACCTGTCTATATAAGGTCTCACAGTTAACAGTGCATGACAGAGCAAAAACCAAGCCATGAGTCCGAAGGAATTGTCCGTAGAGCTCTGAGACAGGATTGTGTCGAGGCACTTATCTGGGTACCAAAACGGGTACCAAAAGGGTACCAAAACATTTCTGCAGCATTGAAGTTCCCCAAGAACACAGTGGCCTCCATCATTATTAAATGGAAGAAGTTTGGAACCACCAAGACTTTTCCTAGAGCTGGCCACCCAGCCAAACTGAGCAATCAGGGAGAAGGGCCTTGGTCAGGGAGGTAACCAAGAACCAATGGTCACTCTGACAGAGCTCCAGAGTTCCTCTGTGGAGATGGGAGAACCTTCCATCTCTGCAGCACTCCACCAATCAAGCCTTTATTGTAGAGTGATAAGACAGAAGGCACTCCTCAGTAAAAGGCCGCTTGGTGTTTGCCAAATGGCACCTAAAGGACTCTCAGACTATGAGAAACAAGCTTAAACTTTTTGGCCTGAAACCTGGCACCATCCCTGCGGTGAATCATGGTGGTGGCAGCATCATGCTGTTTTATTGTTTTTCAGTGGCAGGGACTGGGATACTAGGCAGGGTTGAGGAAAAGATGAGTAGAGCAAAGTACAGAGAGATCCTTGATGAAAACCTGCTCCAGAGTGCTCAGGGCCTCAGACTGGTGCAAAGGTTTACCTTCCAAGAGGACAACAACCCCAATCCCACAGCCAAGACAAGGCTTCGGGACAAGTCTCTGAATGTCCTTGAGAGAGCCCGGACTTGAACCCAATCGAACATCTCTGGAGAGAAAATAGCTGTGTAGCGTCACTCCCCATCCACCCTGACAGAGCTGGTGAGGATCTACAGAGAAGAATGGGAGAAACTCCCCAAATACAGGTCATCTTGTGGCATTATACCCAAGAAGACTCAAGGCTGTAATTGCTGCCAAAGGTGCTTCAACAAAGTACTGAGGAAAGGGTCTGAATACTTATGTAAATGTAATATTTCCCTTTTTTTTTAAATATACATTTGCACAAAAAAAATGTTTTTACTTAGTCATTATGGGGTATTGTGTGTAGAGGGGGGATAAAATGTTTTAATAAATTTTAGAATAAAGGTGTAACATAACAAAATGTGGAAAAAGTCAAGGGGTCTGAATACTTCTTGATGGTAATACTAGGCACTTCATTCAATTTATTGAATCAGTCATTGTTTTCTTGCTCAAACCGTGAACAACACCTGTCAAACTCAGATATTTCTCTCAAAACACAGGGACTGGTATTATCAGAGGACACTGGAGTTTGCCAAAAAGCAGTTGGTTATTCTGGCTGAAATGACTCTCCTGCCATGTACAAGTTACTGACATGGCAGATTCGGATGGGACAAAAATGACAGATATGGTGTTTTGTGCTTGTGCACATAATTACATTACCCGACCACCCCATTCTGAATAGGGCAAGGCCTATTCGCTCGTCTCTGCTGCTGCTGCCTCTGCCGCATTGTTCTTTTTGCTATTATGCACATATCTGCTTTATTATTTTTTACACTATTCTTTTTTACATAATATAACCACAAATACAATTTCCGTATCACATGTCTTAGAGTAATGGACTGTGCCATTGCCGTGGCCTCCGCAATGGATTAGTCCAATGATACAGGCGGGAATCAAACAGGTGTCTTGTGCACCATAAAAAAAGAAATCTCGGCCGACCAACAGTCGATAGACCAAACAATCGACCAGTCAACTAAATGGGGTCAGCCCTACTTTAGTTAATCTTATATTATGCTTTATCCTACTTCTCTCTCTTTCTCTCCTTATATTCACACGTGCACACTATTTTATCTCTCTCTCTCGTTCTCTCTCGCTTTCTCTCAGCCTTTGACGGGGAACACTGTTATGAGCCCTACTTGCCCCATGGTAATTTCAGCAGCAGTGACATTACCTTTCCGTTGGGCACCACAGTCATCTTCTCCTGCTCCCCAGGCTTTGTCATGGAGCAGGGCTCCGGGGTCATTGAGTGTGTGGACCCAAGCGATCCACACTGGAATGAGAGTGAGCCTGTGTGTAAAGGTAATACTATTGAATACTACCATTTCATTATGATAATGTGTTTGTAAAGCCCCTTTCATTCACTAAACAACAAAAAAAGATAATAATACAGTTAATGTTATAATAACCTTTTCACCCCCCCTTCCCTATCTTGCTTTCTATCTTCCGCCCCTAACTCCCACTCTCTCTCTCAGCTTTGTGTGGGGGAGAGTTGACTGATCCCTCCAGCACTGTTCTGTCCCCTGATTGGCCACAGAGCTACTCCAAGGGGCAGGACTGTGTGTGGCAGATCCATGGTAATGAGGAGAAGCGCATCGAACTGGACATCCAGATGTGAGTTTTGCCTCTCCAACACCCAAAAGGCTTTAAGCTGTGGTTGGAGCATTTGGGAGAGGGAATTGTTCTCCTTGAATTTTCCCATGCCTCTTTTGCCTCTGAAACCTCATTGCATAACATGGGCGCTCTCTTTGCATAGTTGTTTTTTTAGCACTACACCAGAGGTATATGATGGAGATAGAACTCAAAATAAGTATGTTTGTGCATGTTTTGAAAGGAATATACTTAAAGCATAAAACAAAGGTTGAACAATGTGAACCTTGCATTTCGTCGCTTCACTGATGCTGCTTCCGTGGCTGGTGTAGCGAGTCTCATTGATTATAATGTGTGCCTTTCAACTGTGACTGACATACATTTAGAAAATGTGATGCTTCCAGTGACGTTTTTATTGTAAGGATTAGAAATGACAATGATTGTGAGAATATATATTTTATGATTCCATTTGAAGTGACATTGTGAAAGTTTTTTTCCTCTCTTCATGTATTTTGTCTCCCTCAAAGTTTGAATATCCGCCACAATGACGTTCTCACCATATTCGATGGTCACGACCTCATGTCCCATGTGATTGGCCAGTACCTGGGGTCACGAGAGCGTTTCCAGGTCGTGTCAGGTGGTTCTGAGGTCACTATTCAGTTCCAGAGTGACCCTGACGATTCCTCCTTTATTCTCAGCCAGGGGTTCCTTATTCACTACCGTGGTACGTACACATACAGGACTTTTACATACAGGACATTACATTCACATAAAGGACATGATATGATTGCCCATACATAACATCACACAAATACAATATTTACATTTTCCAGGCGTGTATTCAGTGAGGCAATATGTTAATAACTTTGTAGATATAATATGAACAGACAAGACGATTTACGTATTCTACCTCAATTGTGTGTTCTACACGATTATTTTTCAATCTGAATGTTCTGAACAAGCACTTGGTTTATCCTACATCTAATGACATCAACTTCTTTCACATCCAGAGGTAGAGCCTAATGACACCTGCCCTGCCCTCCCTCAAATCGAATTTGGTTGGATTAGCTCCTCCCACACCTCTCCTGTGAGGGGAAGTGTGTTGACCTATCAGTGCCAGCCGGGGTATGACATCAGTGGCTCTGACATCATCACTTGCCAATGGGATCTTTCCTGGAGCAACAGCCCACCCACCTGCATCAAAGGTGAGCTAAAGTGCGTTCCTGCCCGACAACATTGCTGACTCATGCCAGATCATATATTATAGCAATCTGGTGCCCGACGGCACAGTCAATGTGGTATGCAACAATTGGTTGATGCAACGCAACACCTGAGCAGGGGAACACAACCCGAACTTCCAACAACCCTTCGGATGTGTTTGAGAGCATACATTTTGCTCCGTTGCAGATCACCGACTGAGCATACATCTTAGAGGTTGAGTAAGGCTTAGATTCAATCAGATCTAGCATTTACTGGCGATAGCCGACATCCGCAATAGCTGTTTTGGTGGTGTTGGAGGTGGAACTGCATTGGCGTTTTCAAATTGGTGAGCAGCTGCACTTGATAATTGTCATGAAGCCAGACCTGTCCCACTCACGTTCGAAGTTCAGAAAGAGAAAGTGTAGGCTACATAGAAATAAAGACACTCAAATTAAAAATCATTAAACGAAATCATGAGAATATGATATATTATTCCAGTGTTCGAACTTCTAAGCAAGGCTATATGGGATTACTCTTAATGCGACTCTGAGCAGCCAATGGCAATGTCTGCGTTAGGTATACGGCCAGGAGACGTTTGGAGATTTGACAGCTCTAACACAGTTCCACCTCCGACGCCACCCAAACAACCACTATGCAGATGTTGGCTAAATTGAATAGAGCCATAGGTCCTTTCAGACACTGAAAGTGAAGATTTTAGAAATAGGTTGCTGGTAAACATTCTGATCATGTTTCCAATTAAAAGTCCCAATATGACATATCACTTTACATTTGTATTTTGGGAGAAATTTACATTTAACCCGAATTTGACATGTCATGTTGGAAAAGTGATGTCAAAAGAATAACACACGAGTGAATACACAGCAGGAGTGAGCCACTGTCCACATAAGATGGTAAAGACCCATATCATACCGAGTCCTCATTGGCACTGAATAAAACCAACTTATTATCTGACCATATCCTGTGATTTCTTTATTCTGTATCAGCAAAAAATGTATCACTTATACGGTGTGTAGGCTTTTAGCATAGTCCTGCTAACCACTAGCAGCCTTGAAACACATCACTTATTAGCAGTTCAGCAGACCTGCATTTCTCGTGCTGTTGCA
Organism: Oncorhynchus kisutch; assembly: GCF_002021735.2. Lineage (NCBI taxonomy): Eukaryota > Metazoa > Chordata > Actinopteri > Salmoniformes > Salmonidae > Oncorhynchus > Oncorhynchus kisutch. The sequence continues at coordinate 46,911,616 of NC_034183.2, read as the reverse complement.
CAAAATCAAGAGACTTTTACCATCATAGTAGACATTGAACATCGATAACAAAAAAACTCTGTTGTTGGGCAATAGTACAGTGGTTCTTCCTTTAAAAGTTGCGTCATACTACAGCACAGCTTGCAGAGTGCTGCATAAATGTATGGCACATTAAAGTGCATGAAGTCATAATATTTTACTGTCAGCCATTGTTGTCATTAATGCTAGTTTGACCACCAGAGGGCATTGTTGAGAAGCGAAGTTATTGAAATAGCATGGAGCTCTAGGCCTACGTCCTGTTTACTGTAGCTGTTTTTGCTTAACTTATTTATTGGCATAATGGCCTACTTCAATATACAGTATATCAATCATTCATTAATTTATGCATGTCATCACACAGCATGCAAGTCATCCAAGTCTTAAAATACAGTCAAGCATTTTAGTTATAAAACCAAATAATTAAACAATAAATGAACAGCATTTGACTGTTTTTGATTTATTTTATTTGTTTATTTCACCTTTATTTAACCAGGTAGGCTAGTTGAGAACAGGTTCTCATTTACAACTGCGACCTGGCCAAGATAAGGCATAGCAGTGTGAACAGACAACAACACAGAGTTACACATGGAGTAAACAATAAACAAGCCAATAATACAGTAGGGGGAAAAAATTGTCTATATACACTGTGTGCAAACGGCATGAGGAGGTAGGCGAATAATTACAATTTAGCAGATTAACACTGGAGTGATAAATGGTCAGATGGTCATGTGCAAGTAGAGATACTGGTGTGCAAAAGAGCAGAAAAGTAAATAAATAAAAACAGTATGGGGATGAGGTAGGTAAATTGGGTGGGCTATTTACCGATGGACTATGTACAGCTGCAGTGATCTGTTAGCGCTCAGATAGCAGATGTTTAAAGTTGGTGAGAGAGATAAAAGTCTCCAACTTCAACGATCGGTGCTAAAGTAGTTGACCACACACAGATAGGATATTACTTCAAATCCTATTATAACAATTGCATGACTTTGGGTGTTTCAGTAAGCAACAATTCGTTGCCTTCCTTAGCCTAGTTTATTCCAATATTTCTGTCATTCAGGGATATTTATTCCCATAATAATTCGTTATGGATCAATCCAGATGTGGTTAGAAAACAGTGCATTTGGTGGGCTATGCAAAGAGATGGAAGAAGTGATATGCCTCGCAAACATCCATTAATACCGTTAAAGTCTCAATGAATAAACCGCAACATGTCGGCTAACACGGAACCCAAACCGGCTGCGCTATCGTGCATTAATTTATTTTGCCCCCCCCACACCAAACGTGATCACGACACGCAGGTTAAAATATCAAAACAAACTCTGAACCAATGACATTAATTTGGGGACAGGTCGAAAACAATTAAACATGTATGGCAATTTAGCTAGTTAGCTTGCACTTGCTAACTAACGTTAATTAGCTAGCCGAATCGTTTCTAGTCATCGCTCCTCTTTCCAGGCTTTTTCATTTTTGAACTTATATGGTGATTGGCATCTAACTTACACGTTTACCACGACCGGCAAAACATTTTGTCTTTCAATCGCTCACATGGGTATAACCAATGAGGAGATGGCACATGGGTACCTGCTTCTATAAACCAATGAGGAGATGGGAGAGGCAGGACTTTCAGTGTGATCTGCGTCAGAAATAGGAATGACTTATATTTTAGTTCTTGGCAACGCAGACACTCATTGGTGCACGCGAGCAGTGTGGGTGCAGTAATTGAATAACATGGATTTCTAAATTTATTTTGCGGCGCTCACGCACGCGACGTGTCCGGTCTGGTCAGCATGTTAAGCGATTGAATTCACGAATGCATTTGACTTTTTTAAATAGTGGCTGTACTTGTCACACCCTGATCTGTTGCAATTGTCTTTGTGCTTGTCTCTACCCCCCTCCAGGTGTCGCCCATCTTCCCCATTATCCCTAGTGCATTTATACCTGTGTCCTCTGTTTGCCTGTTGCCAGTTCATTTTGTTCGTCAAGCCTACCAGCGGTTTTCCCCTTGCTCCTGTGTGTTTCTAGTTCCTGTTTACTAGTTTTCCCGGTTTTGACCATTCTGCAAGCCCTGACCCTGAGCCTGCCTGCGGTTCTGTACCTTTTGGCCTCTTATCTGGATTACTGACCTTTGCCTGCCCTTAATCTGTCGTTTTGTGTGCCCCCTGTTCTAGTAATAAACTTTTGTTACTTCGACACTGTCTGCATCTGGGACTTCCCTAAAATCGTGATAATACGAACTGGCCATGACTGACCCAGCAGACTCAGACCCGCTCCCCAATGCTGTCTCCCTGGAAGAAGCCACTATTGGAAGACACGAAGAGTTACTTCAATATCTTATGGAGGGACTCCATACCCTGGCAGAACGCAATGATCAGGCGTACAATACATTGCGGGAGCAATTCCGTCACACCCGTAATCTCCCAGCCTACGCCAGTGTGCCGAGAACCCCACTTACCTCCACCAGAGCGCCACGCTGAAGATTCCGGAACCTGCCAGGCTTTTTTCTCCCAGTGCTCCCTCATTTTCGAGCTGCAGCCTTCTTTCTGCAGCCTTCTTCCTCGGACATTCACACCTCCATTACTTTACGAAAATATAGTAAATTTGTGCCACCATTTAGACTACAAATAGATCCGTGTTCTAACTCCCCCTTGTGATAGGCCCAAAAATGCTATTTTACAGGAAACAAATTGACAAGATAATGTCAGCATGCTTATAGGGAAGGACACTCAACAAGCACAGCACTTACACAAATGACTGATGATTGGCTGAGAGAAGTTGATGATAAAATGAACGTGAGGGCTGTCCTGTTAAAAATCAAATTTGATTTGTCACATACACATGGTTAGCAGATGTTAATGCAAGTGTAGCGAAATGCTTGTGCTTCTAGTCCCGACAATGCAGTAATAACCAACAAGTAATCTAACTAACAATTCCAAAACTACTACCTTATACACACAAGTGTAAAGGGATAAAGAATATGTACATAAAGATATATGAATGAGTGATGGTACAGAGCGGCATAGGCAAGATGCAGTAGATGGTTTCGAGTACAGTATATACATATGAGATGAGTATGTAAACAAAGTGGCATAGTTTAAAGTGGCTAGTGATACATGTATTACATAAAGATGCAGTAGATGATATAGAGTACAGTATATACGTAGACATATGAGATGAATAATGTAGGGTATGTAAACATTATATTAAGTAGCATTGTTTAAAGTGGCTAGTGATATATTTTACATCAATTCCCATCCATTCCCATTATTAAAGTGGCTGGAGTTGAGTCAGTGTGTTGGCAGCAGCCACTCAATGTTAGTGGTGGCTGTTTAACAGTCTGATGGCCTTGAGATAGAAGCTGTTTTTCAGTCTCTCGGTCCCTGCTTTGATGCACCTGTACTGACCTCGCCTTCTGGATGATAGCGGGGTGAACAGGCAGTGGCTCGGGTGGTTGTTGTCCTTGATGATCTTTATGGCCTTCCTGTGACATCGGGGGGTGTAGGTGTCCTGGAGGGCAGGTAGTTTGCCCCCGGTGATGTGTTGTGCAGACCTCACTACCCTCTGGAGAGCCTTACGGATGTGAGCGGAGCAGTTGCCGTACCAGGCGGTGATACAGCCCGACAGGATGCTCTCGATTGTGCATCTGTAGAAGTTTGTGAGTGCTTTTGGTGACAAGCCGAATTTCTTCAGCCTACTGAGGTTGAAGAGGCGCTGCTGTGCCTTCTTCACGATGCTGTCTGTGTGGGTGGACCAATTCAGTTTGTCTGTGATGTGTACGCCGAGGAACTTAAAACTTACTACCCTCTCCACTACTGTTCCATCGATGTGGATAGGGGGGTGTTCCCTCTGCTGTTTCCTGAAGTCCACAATCAGCTCCTTAGTTTTGTTGACGTTGAGTGTGAGGTTATTTTCCTGACACCAGGGCCCTCACTTCCTCCATGTAGGCCGTAATCAAGCCTACCACTGTAGTGTCGTCTGCAAACTTGATGATTGAGTTGGAGGCGTGCATGGCCACGCAGTCGTGGGTGAACAGGGAGTAAAGGAGAGGGCTCATGAGTAAGGTTGGGTTTTTTGCAGATCCAAGGTTACGACTGTTCAGAATGATGATATGATAAGAGGTAATGATTAATAAGATTACTGTTTATCGATGTAATAGATATATATCTTATAGAGTTTAATTCTGGAAATGGTAACTCTTTAAACAACCTCTTCTGTGGTGCCCCAAATTCCTAATGAGTTAGTTGTTACATGATTAATTTAATCGAGTAACAATTAAACTGTTACGGTTTTCTTGCGGTGAAGAGGACCAAAATGCAGCGTGGTTAATTCGATACATCTTTAATGAAGATGATACACGAACAATACAAAAACAGTAACGTGAAAACCTGAACAGCCTTCTCTGGTGCAAACAAACACTGAGACAGGAACAATCACCCACGAAACACTCAAAGAATATGGCTGCCTAAATATGGTTCCCAATCAGAGACAACGATAAACACCTGCCTCTGATTGAGAACCATTTCAGGCAACCATAGACTTTTCTAGATAACCCCACTATACCACAATCCCAATACCTACAAAAAAACAAGAAAAAACACACCACATAATAAACCCATGTCACACCCTGGCCTGACCAAAATAATAAAGAAAACACAAAATACTAAGACCAGGGCGTGACATAAACATAGTCAGTGGATGAAATAAATAACAGTCATCAGATTAATACAAGTAAAGTCACAACAGGAGTTTCATGTGTCTCTTTTCAAAATAAGCAAAGCTAATCGTACTATGGTTCATAAGTGGCAGGTTGCCTCAATAGCTGCAGAATTTATTTTCAACTTTTGCATGCAAACCCCACTTTGGGAACGTAATGCCAAGGTACCAGAGGACAATAGACTCAACATTACAATTCAGCATGATACATGTGTCACCAAAATATATTTAATTAACATATTATTTTTTATGTTATGATTTGCTCAAGCTATATTTTTCATAAATATATTCTGGAAATACAGTATTTGTAAATATATAAATATATACATTAACTGTATGTACATACACTGAGTGTACAAGACATTAGGAACACCTTCCTAATATTGAGTTGCACCCCTTTTTGCCCTCAGAAGAGCATCAGTTCGTCGGGGCATGGACTCTACAAGGTGTCGAAAGCATTCCACAGGGATGCTGGCCCATGTTGACCCCAATGCTTCCCACCACAGGAGGCTGCTGAGGGGAGGACGGCTCATAATAATGTCTGGAATGGAGCAAATGGAATAACGTCAAAACCATGTGTTTGATGTATTTGATACCACTCCACTCATTCCGCTTCAGCCGTTACCACAAGTCCGCCCTCCCCAATTAAGGTGCCACCAACCTCCTGTGCTTCCCACTGTTGTGTCAAGTTGGCTGGATGTCCTTTGGGTGGAGGACAATTATTCCACGCAGCGTTGAAGTTCTTGGTACACTCAAACCGGTGCGTCTAGTTGATACCCCGTTCAAAGGCACTTAAATCTTTTGTCTTGCACATTCACCCTCTGAATGGCACATGTACACAATCCATGTCTCCAATGTTTTAACTGGTGACATCAGTAAGGGATCATAACTGGTCATGGAAAGAGCAGGTGTTCCTAACGTTTTTTATACTCAGTGTATATTATAATGCATTTGTTTTCTGTATGGGTTTATTCAGGGACAGTGGACAATCATCTACATATCAGAAAATAAGTGTGCCGGAGTTCACTCATTTAGCTCCGTTTCATCTGTAGTACCAGGGTAGATAAAACAATATATACAAATATTAGATCATGTCTTTTATACCCTTATCGTCCGCAGTCCAGCAGTGTCCTGATCCGGGGGAGGTGGTGAATGGAGCACGTTCGGTACGCCCAGAGTCTGGATTTGCTGTTGGAACGGTGGTGCGCTTCTCCTGTAACCAGGGTTACCAGCTGGAGGGCCCTGGTCAGATCTCCTGCCATGGACGGGATACGGGCACCCCCAAGTGGAGTGACCGCAGCCCCAAATGTGTCTGTGAGTCACTCCCCTGGGTGTTTGTCTGTGTGTTGAGATGGATATCAAACTGTAATCCTATGGGATTATACAGTGCCTTCAGAAAGTATTCACACCCCTTGAATTTTTCAACATTTTGTTGTGTTACAAGGTGGATTAAAATAGATGTAATTGTCTTTTTTTGTCAATGACCAACACATAATACTGTAATGTCAAAATGGAAGAAAAATTCTAACATTTGTAAAAATAAATTTAAAAAAATATATATATATGAAAATAAAACACTAATATATTGTATCTGGATTAGATAAATATTCAACCCCCTGAGTTGAATCAGCTTTGGCAGTGATTACAGCTGAGTCTTTCTGGGTGAGTCTCTAAAAGCTTTCCACACCTTGGCTGTGCAACATTTGCCCATTTATTATTTTCAAAATTCTTCAAGCTCAGTCAAATTGGTTGTTGATCAATATTCGACAACTATTTTCAGGTCTTGCCATAGATTTTCAAGCAGATTTAACTCGGCCACTCAGGAACATTCACTGTCTTGGTAATCAACTCCAGTGTAGATTTGGCCTTGTGTTTTAGGTTATTGTCCTGCTGAAATGTGTATTCATCTCCCAGTGTCTGTTTTAAAGTCACCTTCGGCCTCATGTTGAAATCTCTGAGCGGTTTCCTTCCTCTCCAACAAGTGAGTTAGGAAGGACGCCTGTATCTTTGTAGTGACTAGGTGTATTGATACACCATCCAAAGTGTAATTTATAACTTAACCTTGCTCAAAGTAATATTCAATGTCTGCTTTTACATTTTTTACCCATCTACCAATAGATCTTTGTGTTCAATCTGTGTTTGAAAATCACTGCTCGCTTGAGTGACCTTACAGATAGTTGTATGTGTGGGGTACAGAGACAAGGTAGTCATTGAAAAAATCATGTTAAAAACGTTTATTGCACACAGAGTGAGTCCATGCAATTTATGTGACTTGTTAAGCACATTTTTACTCCTGAATTTATTTAGGCTTGCCATAACAAAGGGGTTGAATACTTATTGACTCAATACATTTTAGCTTTTCATTTGAAATTCATTTGTAAACATTTCGAAAAATATAATTCTCCTTTCACATTATCCGGTATTGTGTGTAGGCCAGGGAAAAAATAATCTCAGTTTAATCCATTTTAAATTATACAACAAAATGTGGAAAAGGGGCTGTTAATACTTTCTGAAGGCATTGCTCTTTTTCTCTCTCTCTCTCTCTATCTTTATTTCCTTTCCCAAAACAGTGAAGTATGACCCATGCCCAAACCCAGGTGTGCCAGACAATGGTTACCAGACATTGTACAAGCATAGCTACCAGGCAGGAGAGGCGCTACGTTTTTTCTGCTATGAGGGCTATGAACTCATTGGGGAGGTTATTATCAACTGTGTCCCGGGCCACCCATCTCAATGGAACAGTCCACCACCCTTCTGCAAAGGTGACAATCTACATTGGACTGCTGGAAATGAGGATGAGGGGTTAGAGGGGTTTCAAGAAATTCTGCATGAGAATTGAAACACTTGAACATATGGTAAAGAGTGAATGAGGAATGATGATCTTATAATAATAATAACAATCTGCATTTCTCTATCTATCAGTGGCATACGAGGAGCTGTTGGATGATCATAAATTAGAAGGTGATTTTTCGTCTCCCTCTACATCTTCTTTAGGGGAATTTCGACACTTTTCAACCTCATATTCATTCTCCTGTTCCTTACAAAGACTATGAGATTCATGGTGACACAGGGAGAAGGAAAATGCCTCCCCCTGGCTAGAAACTCATAGTAGGTTTTTTATTTGTATTTTGTTTTTACTTTTTAAAAGTTTTTAATGCAACTTGATGATGTCATGAAATTTCTTCTTATCTCTAACGACAGAGCATTGAAACGTCATGGTAACCAATTTTCAACATAGACAAACCTTGTATGATGAATTTGTAGTTTTGAAACAATGTCATATCTTCACTTTATCTCCACTATGAGATATTTTTAAATCCAGTTTACCAACAAGTTAATACTTGTTATGTTGGATTTACGTCTCCATCTCAACCAAAAATCAATGTTGAAGAATAATGCAGGGATTCAATCTGATCACGGGTTGTGGAAAATGTGGATTTTAAGGTCAATGTTCCTGCGTTCATGGAGATCAGCTTCACGGTAAATGCTGCAGATTCCGGCTCAATCATGGGAACACATTGGGAATTCTACAAACTTTTGGCTGTCTTTTTGAGTGGGTGAATATAGGTTGTAATCTCATTGATCAATGTCTCAACCAAATATTACCCTATTGCCCACGTTGAAATTATGTGGTGTACTCAGTGGGATAGTGCTGGAAATAATGAAAATGAGGTTGACATTTGGTGGAATTCCCCTTTAATCGTCTTGATTTAACTTCTTCTTTCATTTATTATTTTTTATTATTTCCCTAGTATCCCAGTCATTGGAGCCCTCCCACCAGATGCTAAGTGAGAACATTGCCTTGGCAATCATCCTGCCAATCATCCTGGTCATCCTTCTGATTGGTGGAATCTACATGTATTACACAAAGTACGTACTGCGCAGTTCAGCAGTCACAATTCAAATGCATTCTTCTTACTTTCACCAAATATTGGCATGGTACTGAGCCATTGCATAGATCAGATATCAGAAGTTGACTGTATGCTTTATTCTCTCCCTTTAACATTTATTTCCCTCTCCCTCAGTGTATGTAGACTGCAGTGGAAGCCACTTTTCTGGAAGTCTCTCTCTCACACCCACTCATACAGCCCAATTACTGTGGAGTCTGACTTCAACAACCCTCTATACGAGGCAGGGGTGAGTATTTTCTCTATTTTTGCCTAATGTGTAAGTATTGCTCAAGCGCTCTCACTTTGGGGGTAGATTCTATCAGATCCGCGCTAGCCAGCATAGCAGTTGTTTTGGAAGTCTCTGAGGTGGAACTCCATTAGAGCTGTCAAATCTACAAGTGGTTCCTTGCGTTACCCTATCACAGACTCTGCCAATGGATGCAACGAAACCACACCCAACTTTATACCCGACAAGTCATGCAGCCGCATGACACGTTCAAACACTCTAATGTGTGATGTTCTATTGTCTACAACTCAATTAAACTGATAGGCTAAAAATCCCCCCATCCAAATTAACTTGAAAACCTGCATTAGCCTGTCATTATTTTTTTATCATGGATAGCCCTGTCTGTGTAACCAACTGGGAATCAAACCCAGGTTATTGGTATAACTAAACCACCAAGTAAAATTGTTCTATGTCACTAAGCTAGAGTTTAATGTAGAGCTCATGTACAGGTATATTGTATCAACTTTAATAAATTGACAATTCTTTTTTCAACTTTTCACCTTTTGGCTAGTATTTAGGAAAATATATTTACTTTTTATTTGTCTGGAAGTTGAAATGCTATTGACTGTAGTTTAACGAGAAGTGAATACTCTAGTCCATTGCTTATGAATCCTGGAGGTTGCATGTCCTAAACTGCTGAGGATATTTTGCTGTAGCATTTAAAACCAACTATTTTCTTCTTCAAATTAATTGTTATTTGGGTCTGTTGTATTGCTACCTGGTTCCTAGGACACACGGGAGTATGAGGTGTCCATTTGAAGAAGAAACGTCTTCAGAAGAATTAAAACCCACAGATAGAGAGATCTGGAGGAAGAGGAACAACTTTCTTTTTCTTTCAGATGACTTCTTTCACTCCCCTCATCTCCCATCTCGTTATTTCCTCTTCCCTGCCTCTCTCTTTCATTCTCTCTCTTTATCTTTGAGTTTGTGTCTTTACACCTCACTTTTCTTTTGTGTGTCTCTCTAATTTCCCAGTCACTCTTTCTGTCAGTGATTGTAGGTTTGCGTCTCCTTGGGCCAGATTAAATCCGATCGTGTTCAAGCCGCTAAGCATATTTTAAAGGCAATGTTCCAGCGCTAGTGGAGACGGCATTCACGGTAAATGCTGCATATGTCGGTTCAATTGGAAATTACCTTTAAATGTCAATCGCACTTTAACATGGATTTTCCATGGCCCAAGATTGAATCTAGGCCCTTGTCTTCATCTGTTCATAGTGTGCAGCGATGTCTCCCAGTGGTGTGCTGTTTTCCACAGTCCAACTTTTTGTCTAAAATTAGGATTGGTGCCTTACAGAGGTTAAGTGGTGGATAATATGGAAGGAGAGACATAAAGAGGGAGAGCCAGAGAGGGAGAAAGGGGGAGTGCAGAGATATATTTATGAGGTAAATAATGAAAAGGGAAAGACAGGAAAGCAGACACATACTCTCTCATGCTCAGTTGCACACAGTATACACACACACCGAGAGAGAGAGAGAGAGAGAGAGAGAGAGAGAGAGAGAGAGAGAGAGGAGAGAGAGAGAGAGAGAGAGAGAGAGAGAGAGAGAGAGAGAGAGAGAGAGAGAGAGAGCGAGATGCATACACACATTGAATGTAAATATTTGGTGGAATATTGAGGCTCATATATACAGAAAATTCAGTGGCAAAATATGACATTGCATAATGTATCTTCATGTTTCAACTCTCGTTGCCATAGTAAAATGTAAAATTACAAAGCCAGCGTTTCATATTGTTCTTTGCCATTTTTGAAGTGTATTTCCACTTGATGTTGAATGACATTGAGAAAAAGGTGAGGACCTGAATGTTGTCACGCTTATAGCACGCAATGATTGTATATTTTACCGCTTCTGCTGAATCATATTATTATGATTATCAACGATTATCATTGTTATCAGTGCAAATTTGAAGTTGTTGTAAGAAAATAAGCTAACTTGGCTGCTTGATGTGATGCAGTATTTAACTGATATGTTTTTTGAATTTCTTACCAGTTTATTGTCTGAACAGTAAATCTACTTTAATTCATTGTGCCAATATGGGGGTCCAGGGGACTCTTTTGCATTGTAAAGGTATTATTTGCATTATATTTTGTCATGAAGGCATTATTTATTTGCTGAAATTTAAGATTAAATCAAAGTCTGAATGGTGAAAAGAGGTCTTGTCTTCATTAAATACCAAATGTTTGTAGTTCTTGTGTGGATCAGTTGGTAGAGCATGGTCCTTGCAATGCCAAGGTTGTAGGTTTGATTCCCATGGAAAATGTATGCACTCACGACTGTAAACCGCTCTGTATAAAAGCATATATTGCTATATTCTTTCAAAAATTGTTATAGCTTTTAAAGTCTATTGTGCATGTACAGAAGACTGAATGCCCAAGACAAAATATCAGATGTGTACATTATTTAAGTTTGATCTGTTATACTTTATGGAGGAACTGCTCTTTGGAGGAACAATCACACCAATTTAATCTGTTAATCAGATTGAGGAACACATTGAGTTGACCAACCCTTTAAGCCTGTCAACCATATTTAATGACACAGGAGATAAGGGTGACAGCACATACTAATTGATACAAAAACACCAATCAAACACAGAATGGAAAGGAGAAATGCAGTGACACATAAATACGGTGAGGAATGGGTCACACAGCAAAATAAACCCAAAACAGTGTTGTGGTTCTGTAAATCACCAAATAACAGTAAACGAGCAATTCTAGCATTGTGATGTCTGTGCAAATTGGTATCACTTTCATTGTGTTGGCCTATTTCCAGATAGTCAAAAGGATGTGGAATCACAATCATGTCAAGTTCATGTACAGCAATTGCTAAATGGATTTAGGGGACTGTGACACATTTACTGTATACATGCATTGCTAGTGACAACAAGGTGAAATTAAACAAAATAGTTCAAACAGAGAATGTAAATGAGGCTATGGTTCAAAACCTATTGCCCGTGGAGTGTTTAAAAGAGGGAATCTCAACTGCTCAGAGAAGACCCTCAGACTGCCAGCATTACTGTACCCCCCTATTGTTCTCTCTTGCCTGACCTTCAGCTAGCGAGGTATGTTGTCCTTGGCTCCGCAATTTTTCAATATAAAACCGTGGTGCCTGAGAGCTGTGACTGCGCCATCGGCTAACATATTGTGCGTTGTCTCTTCGTGCACAGGGCAAATAAAAATCCAACAAGCAGACCTCCAGTTGTGGCAGTGTCCTCGTTAAATTACACAACGCAGAACGAACCACGCTACACAGACAATAGACTTTACAAATGACATGCCTTTAAAAACATTAACATGTAGTGTGCGTACGTGCAGCTCAATCAAATCTCAGACACCTAAGATATTGGGAATTAATACTACCACTTAGAGACAGAAAGTTGTGGTAGAGGTTTATCAGATGAGGAAATCATAAGCTTTATGAAAACTGAATCAGATGAACAGCGTGTAACTGGAGATGTTGACGTCGAAATAAGCGAGGATACACTGAAATTGGTTTTGTCAGATGAGGCACATTTTGGAGGTTACGGCATATTTTTTTTTAACTAGGCAAGTCGGTTAAGAACAAATTCTTATTTTCAATGACGGCCTAGGAACAGTGGGTTAACTGCCTGTTCAGGGGCAGAACGCCAGGTTTGTACCTTGTCAGCTCGGGGATTCGAACTTGCAACCTTTCAGTTACTAGCCCAACGCTAACCACTAGGCTAGCCCTGGAGGGTTCAGGAATTTGGAGGGTTCAGGCACCTCTGTTGCTGTAAATGTGTATTTTCCTTAATATGTTTTGTAATTTTGTATATTGTATGTGTTTGATGTATTTATGCAGGGCTCATCTGTAAAAGAGGCAGTAGTCTCAGACGTATTAAATATTAAAAAATACCACTCCAAATAATGGTGTGTTTACATTGACTCGTGATGAATCTCCCATTGTGCATTGAGGACATCGTCCCCACAGTGACTATACCCCAACCAGAAGCCATGGATTACAGGCAACATTCGCACTGAGCTAAAGGGTAGATCTGCCGCTTTCAAGGTGCGGGACTCTAACCCGGAAGCTTACATACAGCTTAAGAAATCCAGCTATGCCCTGCAACGAACCATCAAACGGGCAAAGCGTCAATACAGGGCCAAGATTGAATCATACACCGGCTCCGACACTCGTCGAATGTGGCAGGGCTTGCAAACTATTACAGACTACAAAGGGAAGCACAGCCGCGAGCTGCCCAGTAACACAAGCCTACCAGACGAGCTAAATCACTTCTATGCTCGCTTCGAGGCAAGCAACACTGAGGCATGCATGAAAGCATCAGCTGTTCCGGATGACTGTGTGATCACGCTCTCCGTAGCCGACGTGAGTAAGACCTTTAAACAGGTCAACATACACACGGCTGCGGGGCCAGACGGATTACCAGGACGTGTGCTCCGGGCATGTGCTGACCAACTGTCAGGTTGACGGGGCTGTAGTGGAGCAGGTTGAGAACTTCAAATTCCTTGGTGTCCACATCAACAAAAAACTAGATTGGTTCAAACACACCAAGACAGTTGTGAAGAGGGCACGACAAAGCCTATTCCCCCTCAGGAAACTAAAAAGATTTGGCATAGGTCCTGAGATCCTCAAAAGGTTCTACAGCTGCAGCATCGAGAGCATCCTGATCGGTTGCATCACTGCCTGGTACGGCAATTGCTCTGCCTCTGACCGCAAGGCACTTCAGAGGGTAGTGCGTACGGCCCAGTCCATTACTGGGGCAAAGCTGCCTGCCATCTAGGACCTCTACACCAGGCGGTGTCAGAGGAAGGCCCTAAAAATTGTCAAAGACCCCAGCCACCCCAGTCATAGACTGCTCTCTCTACTACATGCCAAGCGGTAACGGAGTGCCAAGTCTAGGACAAAAAGGCTTCTCAACAGTTTTTACCCGCAAGCCATAAGACTCCCCTCAAACCCTCTTTTACGCTGCTGCTACTCTCTGTTTATCTTATATGCTTAGTCACTTTAACTATACATTCATGTACATACTACCTAAATTGGCCCGACCAACCAGTGCTCCCGCACATTGGCTAACCGGGCTATCTGCACTGTGTCCCACCACCCATCAACACCTCTTTTAACGCTTCTGCTACTCTCTGTTCATCATAAATGCACAGTCACTTTATGTACCTACATGTACATACTACCTCAGTAAGCCTGACTAACAGGTGTCTGTATAGAGCCTTGCTACTATTTTTTTCAAATGTCTTTCTACTTGTTGTTTTATTACATTTTAGATACAGTTGAAGTCAGACGTTTACATACACTTCAGTTGGAGTCATTAAAACTAATTTTTCAAGCACTCCACATGTTTCTTGTTAACAAACTATAGTTTTGGCAAGTTTGTTAGGACATCTACTTTGTGCATGACAAGTAATTTTTCCAACAATTGTTTACAGATATTTCAATTAATCACAATTCCTGTGGGTCAGAAGTTTACATACACTAAGTTGACTGTGCCTTTAAACAGCTTGGAAAATTCCAGAACATTATGCCATGGCTTTAGAAGCTTCTGATTTCCAGCATTCTAGTCAATTGGAGGTGTACCTGTGGATGTATTTCAAGGCCTACCTTCAAACTCAGTGCCTCTTTGCTTGACATCATGGCAAAATCAAAAGAAATCAGCCAAGACCCCAGAAAAGAAATGTGTAGACCTCCACAAGCCTGGTTCATCTTTGGGAGCAATTTCCAAATGCCTGAAGGTACCACGTTCATCTGTACAAACAATAGTATGCAAGTATAAACACCATGGGACCACGCAGCCGTCATACCGCTCAGGAAGAAGACGCATTCTGTCTCCTAGAGATGAACGTAAAAGTGAAAATCAATCCCAGAACAACAGCAAAGGACCTTGTGAAGATGCTGCAGGAAACCGGTACAAAAGTATCTATATCCACAGTAAAACGAGTCCTATATCGATATAACCTGAAAGTCTGCTCAGCAAGGAAGAAGCCAATGCTCCAAAACCTCCATAAAAAAGCCAGACTACTGCACATGGGGACAACAATCGTACTTTTTGGAAAAATGTCCTGTGGTCTGATGAAACAAAAATAGAACTGTTTGGCCGTAATGACCATCGTTATGTTTGGAGGGAAAGGGGAGGCTTGCAAGCCGAAGAACACCATCCCAACCGTGAAGCACGGGGGAGGCAGTATCATGTTGTCGGGTTGCTTTGCTGCAGGAGGGACTGGTGCACTTCACATAATAGATGGCATCATGAGGTAGGGAAATTATCTGGATATATTGAAGCAACATCTCAAGACATCAGTCAGGAAGTTAAAGCTTGGTCACAAATGTGTCTTCCAAATGGACAATGACCCCAAGCATCCTTCCAAAGGTGTGGCAAAATTGCTTAAGTACAACAAAGTCAATGTATTGGAGTGGCCATCACAAAACCCTGACCTCAATCCCATAGAAGATGTGTGGGCAGAACTGTAAAAGTGTGTGCGAGCATGGAGGCCTATAAAACTTGACTCAATTACACCAGCTCTGTCAGGAGGAATGGGTCAAAATTCACCCAACTTATTGTGGGAAGCTTGTGGAAGGCTTCCTGAAACGTTTGACCCAAGTTTAACAATTTAAAGGCAATGCTACCAAACACTAATTGAGTGTATGTAAACTTCTGACCCACTGGGAATGTAATGAAATAAATAAAAGCTGAAATAAATAATTATCTTTGCTATTATTCTGACATATCTATTTCTTAAAATAAAGTGGTGAGTTTAAATGTATTTGGCTGAGGTGTATGTAAGCTTCTGACTTGAACTGTATACAGTACCATTCAAAAGTTTGGACTCATTCCAGAGTTTTTCTTTATTTTTATTTTTACTATTTTCACCATTTTTACCATTTACATACAGTATTTACGGCTCTGACTTAGAATGTGTGGACAACTACAAATACCTAGGTGTCTGGTTTGACTGTAAACTCTCCTTACAGACTCACATCAAACATCTCCAATCCAAAGTTAAATCTAGAATTGGCTTCCTATTTCGCAACAAAGCATCCTTCACTCATGCTGCCTAACATACCCTTGTAAAACTGACCATTCTACCAATCCTCAACTTCGGCGATGTCATTTACAAAATAGCCTCCAATACCTACTCAATAAATTGGATGCAGTCTATCACAGTGCCATCCGTTTTGTCACCAAAGCCCCATATACCTGTATGCTCTTGTTGGCTGGCCCTCGCTTCATACTCGTCCCCAAACACACTGGCTTTATCTCAGCTCACTGGTCACCATAGCAGCACCCACCTGTAGCACGCTCTCCAGCAGGTATATCTCTCTGGTCACCCCCAAAACCAATTCTTCCTTTGGCCGCCTCTCCTTCCAGTTCTCTGCTGCCAATGACAGGAACAAACTCCAAAAATCTCTTAAACTGGAAACACATCTCCCTCACTAGCTTTAAGCACCAGCTGTCAGAGCAGCTCACAGATTACAGCACCTGTACATATCCCATCTATAATTTGGCCCAAACAACTACCTCTTTCCCTACTGTATTTATTTATTTTGGTCCTTTGCACCCCATTATTTCTATCTCTACCTTGCACATTATTCCACTGCAAATCAATCATTCCAGTGTTTTACTTGCTATATTGTATTTACTTTGCCACCATGGCCTTTTTTTCGCCTTTACCTCATTTGCTCACATTGTATATAGACAGATTTTTTTACTGTATTATTGACTGTATGTTTGTTTTACTCCATGTGTAACTCTGTTGTTGTATGTGTGGAACTGCTTTGCTTTATCTTGGCCAGGTCGCAATTGTAAATGAGAACTTGTTCTCAACTTGCCTACCTGGTTAAATAAAGGTGAAAGAAAATACATTTGATAACATTCAGCTCCAGTCATTACCATGAGCCCGTTTTCCCCAATTAGGTTGCCACCAACCACCTGTGATCTTTACCAACCCCCTTCTTTCTCTCCCTCCCATCGCTCTCTCTGTTCTGTGGGTTCTAGTGGTGTGATATGCACACATCCATAATACCACTTCTCTACATTTCTACCCTGCAGGTATCCTGGAGACGATTTGGGATAAGCACAGTGTTACGGCTGCCACCCCCCCTCCCTCTCCCACCTCAGGAGAAAGTGGTGAGAATATGGGCTGTAAATCAGGCGGAACATGTGCTGGCCATGACATGCATCAACGACTTGGTGTCCAAGAACTGTGTGCCGCTTGACTTTGAGGAGTACCTGCTGAGGATGTTTCAGCAGACTTTCTTCCTGCTACAGAGGCTGACAAGGGAGAACAATGCACACACCGTCAAGAGCTGGCTGCAGGAGCTTAATGAGAGGTAGGCCCACACATGGAATAAAATAGAACCTTCAGAAAGTATTCACACCCTGTAATGCTCCGGGTGTCGTGGGTGTGGAGTCAAATGCAGGAGACAGAGAGTTCAATGCTGTGCGTCTTTTAATAGCGCCTAACACACCACAGGGTGCTCACAAAAGTAACGTTCCCAAACACAGGGAATCAAAATGTACAATGGAACAAATCACGACCAGGCACAAAACACGTACCTCTACAACAGAGCCGAAGGTTACATAGAAATAATCCCGCACAACAACCAGGCGGGCCGGCTGTCTAATAAAGACAAACTAATTAACCCTACACAGGTGCTACCTCTAAACATACAAGGAGGGGGAGGAAAAACAATCAGTGGCAGCTAATAGGCCGGTGACGACGACCGCCGAGCGCCACCCGCCCGGGAAAAGGAAACACCCTCGGTCGGACTCGTGACCGTACCCCCCCCCCCTGACGCGCCGGCCTCGAGGTCGCCCCGGAGGACGAGGTGCAGGGCGATCCGGATGGAGGCGATGGAAATCCCTCAACATGGAGGGATCCAAGATGTCCCCCACCGGTACCCAGCACCTCTCCTCCGGACCGTACCCCTCCCAGTCCACGAGGTACTGCAGGCCCCTCACCCGGCGTCTTGAGTCCAGAATGGCCCGGATCGTGTACGCCGGGGTCCCCTCGATGTCCAGAGGGGGGGAGGGACCTCCGGTACCTCACTGTCCTGCAGGGGACCAGCCACCACCTGCCTGAGGAGAGACACATGAAACGAGGGGTTAATACGATAATAGGAAGGGAGTTGTAATCGATAACACACCTCGTTTATTCTCCTCAGGACTTTAAAGGGCCCTACACACTGCGGACCCAGCTTCCGGCAGGGCAAGCGGAGAGGTAGGTTTCGGGTCGAGAGCCAGACCCTGTCCCCCGGTACAAACACGGGGGCCTCACTGCGGTGGCGGTCAGCACTCCTCTTCTGCCGTCCACTCGCTTGTCGTAGAGAGTCCTGGACGGCCCTCCAGGTCTCCTTGGAGCGCTGTACCCATTCCTCCACCGCAGGAGCCTCGGTCTGGCTCGGATGCCATGATGCCAGGACCGGCTGGTACCCCAACACACACTGAAAAGGGGACACGTTAGTAGAGGAGTGGCGTAGTGAGTTCTGAGCCATTTCAGCCCAGGGAATGTATCGTGCCCACTCCCCTGGCCGATCCTGGCAATACGACCGCAGAAACCTACCCACCTCCTGGTTCACTCTCTCCACCTGCCCATTACTCTCGGGGTGATAACCGGAGGTCAGGCTGACGGAGACCCCCAAGCGTTCCATGAACGCTCTCCATACCCGAGACGTGAATTGGGGGCCCCGATCAGAAACGATGTCCTCCGGCACCCCGTAGTGCCGAAAGACATGGGTGAATAACGCCTCCGCAGTCTGTAGGGCTGTAGGGATACCGGGCAACGGGAGGAGATGGCAGGACTTAGAGAACCGATCCACAATCACTAGAACCGTGGTGTTCCCCTGAGACGGCGGAAGATCGGTCAGGAAATCTATGGACAGATGTGACCATGGCCGCTGTGGAACGGGGAGGGGTTGTAGCTTCCCTCTAGGAAGGTGCCTAGGAGCCTTACTCTGAGCGCACACTGAACAGGAGGAGACATAACCCTTAACGTCCTTAGCCAACGTAGGCCACCAATACCTCCCCCGAAGGCTCCCCACTGTCCTCGTCACCCCAGGATGACCCGAGGAGGGTAGGACGTGAGCCCACCGAATCAGTTTGTCCCGAACACCAAGCGGCACGTACCTTCGCCCCGCTGGACACTGAGGAGGCGCGGGTTCAGCCCGTAACGCCCGCTCGATGTCCGAGTCCACCTCCCATACCACTGGGGCTACCAACTTTGAGGCGGGAAGGATGGGAGTTGGTTCGGTGGACCCATCCTCCGTGTCGTAAAGGCGGGACAGTGCGTCAGCCTTTACGTTCTGGGAGCCCGGTCTATAAGACAAAGTAAACCGGAACCGGGTGAAGAAGATGGCCCACCTTGCCTGACGTGTGTTAAGTCTCCTAGCTGCCCGAATATACTCCAGATTCTGGTGGTCGGTCCAGATGAGAAAGGGGTGCTTAGCCCCCTCAAGCCAGTGTCTCCACACCTTCAGAGCCTTAACCACCGCTAGCAACTCCCGGTCCCCCACATCATAGTTACGCTCCGCTGGGCTGAGCTTCCTTGAGAAGAAAGCGCAGGGGCGGAGTTTTGGTGGCGTACCCGAGCGCTGTGATAGCACGGCACCCACCCCAGCCTCGGACGCGTCCACCTCCACTATGAATGCTAGAGAGGGGTCCGGATGCGCCAACACGGGCGCATCAGTGAACAGCGCCTTCAACTTGTTGAATGCTCTGTCCGCCTCTGCTGACCACTGCAAACGCACCGGGGCCCCCTTCAGCAGTGAGGTAATGGGAGCCGCTACCTGGCCAAAACCCCGGATAAACCTCCGGTAGTAGTTGGCAAAACCCAAAAACCGCTGCACCTCCTTTACCGTGGTCGGAGTCGGCCAATTACGCACAGCACTAATGCGGTCACCCTCCATCACTACCCCCGAGGTGGAAATGCGATATCCCAGAAAAGAGACGGCTCGTTTAGAGAACACGCATTTCTCAGCCTTGACGTATAGGTCATACTCCAGCAGTCTACCAAGCACTTTGCGCACCAGAGACACATGCGCGTGTGAGTGGACGAGTAGATCAGAATGTCATCGATATAAACAACCACTCCCTGCCTGCACAGGTCCCTGAGAATCTCGTCTACAAAGGATTGAAAAACGGCTGGAGCATTTTTTAACCCATACGGCATGACGAGGTACTCATAGTGGCCTGATGTAGTACTAAATGCGGTTTTCCACTCGTCTCCCTTCCGAATACGCACCAGACTATACGCGCTCCTGAGATCCAGTTTTGTGAAGAACTGCGCTCCGTGTAACGATTCCACGGCCGTAGCGATGAGAGGTAGAGGGTAACTATACCCCACTGTGATGGCGTTTAGACCTCTATAATCGATACACGGACGCAAACATCCCTCCTTTTTCCTCACAAAAAAGAAACTCGAGGAGACGGGTGAAATGGAGGGCCGAATGTACCCCTGTCCCAGCGACTCCGTGACATATGTCTCCATTGCCAACGTCTCCTCCTGGGACAGCGGGTACACGTGACTCTTGGGAAGCGCAGCGTCTACCTGGAGATCTATCGTACAATCCCTTCCCGGTCGATAAGGTGGTAATTTTGTCGCTTTCACTTTACTGAAAGCGATTGCCAAATCGGCATACTCGGGGGGGAATGCACACCGTGGATCCCTGGTCTGGACTCTCCACCGACGTGGCACCGATGGAAACTCCCAAACACCTTCCAGAACACTCCTCTGACCACCCCTGGAGAACCCCCTGTCTCCACGAAATTTTAGGATTGTGCCGGGCCAACCAGGGAGTCCCCAGCACCACTGGAAACGCAGGCGAATCAATAATAAAGAAACTGATACGCTCACTATGATTCCCCTGCGTCACCATGTCCAGTGGGACCGTGGTCTCCCTGACCATCCCTGGCCCTAATGGCCGGCTATCTAGGGAGTGCACGGGGAAAGGAGAATCTATCGGCACCAGCGGAACCCCTAACTTAAGGGCGAGTCCGCGATCCATAAAGTTCCCAGCTGCGCCTGAATCGACTAGCGCCCTATGCTGGGAAGAGGGAAAAAAGTGAAGGAAAAAGGTTAAGACAAACATGTGGCCAACAAGGGGTTCTGGGTGAGTTTGATGCTGACTCACCTGGGGTGACCGAGAAGCGTTCCGCCTGCCATCTCTACTCCCAGACGGACCCCCCCAGCACCGATCAGACGTGTGTCCTCTCCGACCACAGTTGGTGCAGGGAAGGCCTCCTCCTCCGGTACCCCTCGGCGCAGCCCCTCCCAACTCCATCGGAATGGGAGCGGAGGGGCTGGGTGGTGGAACGCACAGGACCCTCTCTGAACGCCCGCGGGCAGCCAGCAGATTATCCAGTCGAATGGACATGTCAATCAGCTGATCCAGTGACAGAGTGGTGTCCCGACACGCTAACTCCCGGCGGACGTCCTCTCGGAGACTACACCTGTAGTGGTCCATGAGGGCCCTGTCGTTCAACCCAGATCCGGCTGCCAAGGTCCGGAAACTCCAGCGCGTAATCCTGGGCGCTCCTCCTCTCCTGCCTGAGATGAAATAGTCGTTCTCCCACCGCTCGGACGTCTAGAGGGTGATCAAACACGGCACGGAAGCGGCGGGAAAACTCTGGGTAGTGCTCCCGCGCTGAGTCTGGGCCATTCCAGACTGCGTTCGCCCACTCCAGAGCACGACCCGTGAGGCAGGAGATGAGGACACTCACCCTCTCTGCTCCTGAGGGAGTGGGTCTGATGGTGGCCAGGTATAGCTCCAGCTGAAGCAGAAACCCCTGGCAACCCGCCGCAGCTCCATCATAAGCCTTCGGTAGCGTCAGACGGAGGGTGCTGGAGTCGGGAGATGGAGAGTCCGGAACCGTGGGTGCCGAAGGTGGAGAGAGGAGACCACTCCTCTCCCATCTGTCCATTCTCTCCATCACTTGATCCATCGCGGATCCGATCCGATGGAGGACGGTGGTGTGGTGGAGAACCCGTTCCTCCATCGATGGGAGAGGGTTGGCTGCTGCTCCTGCTGACTCCATTCAATTTGATAGGTGCGGGATTCTGTAATGCTCCGGGTGTCGTGGGTGTGGAGTCAAATGCAGGAGACAGAGAGTTCAATGCTGTGCGTCTTTTAATAGCGCCTAACACACCACAGGGTGCTCACAAAAGTAACGTTCCCAAACACAGGGAATCAAAATGTACAATGGAACAAATCACGACCAGGCACAAAACACGTACCTCTACAACAGAGCCGAAGGTTACATAGAAATAATCCCGCACAACAACCAGGCGGGCCGGCTGTCTAATAAAGACAAACTAATTAACCCTACACAGGTGCTACCTCTAAACATACAAGGAGGGGGAGGAAAAACAATCAGTGGCAGCTAATAGGCCGGTGACGACGACCGCCGAGCGCCACCCGCCCGGGAAAAGGAAACACCCTCGGTCGGACTCGTGACACACCCTTTGACTTTTTCTACATTTTGTTGTTACAAAGTGGGATTAAAATGGATTTAATTGTCTTATTTTTTTCCCCCAATGATCAACAGAAAATACTCTTTCAAATAAGAAAAACTATTCAAAAATCTGTAATAAAAAAAAACATGGAAAATAAAACGCTAATATATCTTCACTAAAAAAAGTATTCAACTCCCTGAGTCAATACATGTTAGGATCACTTGGCAGTGATTACAGCTGAGTCTTTCTGAGTAACTCTGTAAGAGCTTTCCACACCTGAATTCAAATCAAATTTTATTTGTCACATGAAGCCGAATACAACAGGTGTAGACCTCACAGAATTGTGCAACATTTGCCCATTATTCTTTTCAACATTTGTCAAGCTCTGTCAAATTGGTTGTTGATCATTGCTAGACAACCATTTTCAGGTCTTGACATAGATTTTCAAGCAGATTTAAGTCAAAACTGTAGCTCGGCCACTCATGAACATTCACTGTCTTCTTGGTAAACAACTCCAGTGTAGATTTGGCCTTGTGTTTTAGGTTATTTTCCTGATGAAAGGTGAATCAATCTTCCGGTGTCTGGTGGAAAGCAGACTGAACCAGGTTTTCATCTAGTGTGCTTAGCCCCATTCCATAAATATTTTATACTTAAAAACTCCCCAGTTCTTAACGATTACAAGCATACCCATAACCCATGATGCAGCCAGCACTATGCTTGAAAATATGGAGAGTGGCAGGTACTCAGGACAAAATGCTAATTGCTTTTCCACATTTTTTGCAGTATTGCTTAAGTGCCTTGTTGCAAACAGGATGCATGTTTTGAAATATTTTTATTCTGTACAGTCTTCCTCAATTTCACTCTGTCAATTAGGTATTGTGGAGTAAATTAACTACAATGTTGTCAATCCACCCTTAGCTTTGTCCTATCACAGCCATTAAACCTTCTTATCTTTGTAGTGACTGGTGTATTGATTAGGGCAGACCCCATTTAGTCAACTGGTCGATTGTTTGGTCGATTGTTTGGTCGATAGGCTGTTGGTCGACCGAGATTTCTTTCGTCGAGCAGTCCAATGTTTTTTTTTTTTTTTTTCATGGTGCACAGGACACCTGTCTGATTCGTTGCGGAGGCCACGTGGATTGCACAGTCCATCACTCTAAGATCTGATGCAGAAATTGTATATGGTTGCCTCATGCAACCACAATATGTCAGATAAAGCAATTTCACAGATTTGGACAGGAAGCACCTGAGCTCAATTTCGAGTCTCATAGCAAAGGGTCTGGATACAAATAAGGTATGTGTTTTACTTTTTGATTAATTAGTCAATGTTCTAAACCTGTTTTCGCTTTGTCATTATGGGTGTACACATTATGTGTAGATTGAGGAAATAAAATAATGTAATACATTTTAGAATAAGGCTGTCATGTAATGAAATGTGGTAAAGTCAACAGGTCTGAATACACTGACCATGGCCATATTCAATCATTTTTTAAATGTTAAATAGCAGGCTACACCAAATGACCATTGCTTTTAGGGGTGGAATCGATTATCCTGATTGGATAAGAAGTACTTTAGTTACAACATACTTCCACAAAATACTACACTGAACAGAAATATAAATGCAACATGTAAAGTATTGGTCCCATGTTTCATGAGCTGAAATAAAATATCAGAGAAATGTTCCATACTCACAAAAAGCATATTTCTCCCAAATGTTGGGCACAAAAAAATCCAGGAGGAGTATTAATGTCTGTAATAAAGCTCATTCCGATTTTCTAGGCTTGGCTCCCCATTGGGTGGGCCTAGCTCCCAAGTGGGTGGGCCTATGCCCTTCCAGGCCCACCCATGACTGTGCCCCTGCCCAGACATGTGAAATCCATAGATTAGGGCCTAATTAGTTGATTTCAATTGAATGATTTCCTTATATGAACTGTAACTCAGCAAAATCTTTGAAATGGATTAATGTTGCGTTTATACTTTTGCTCAGTATAATACCACAGTAACGGCAGGGTAGCCTAGTGGTTAGAGCGTTGGACTAGTAACCGAAAGGTTGCAAGTTTAAATACCCAAGCTGACAAGGTACAAATCTGTCGTTCTGCCCCTGAACAGGCAGTTAACCCACTGTTCCTAGGCCGCCATTGAAAATAAGAATTTGTTCTTAACTGACTTGCCTAGTTAAATAAAGATTTTTAAAAATGAAACACTCAATAACTGACTTGCCTAGTAAAATAAAGGTAAAATAAAAATTAAAAACTTCAAAACACACTGCTTAAATATAACCAGGTTAGAATGGTCAGGATTCTGTGACTTTCTCCCCTGGGAATCTGAGAGGACTGCAGATATTATGCATGTATGAGCCATACATTGACACATCAAATCAAAAACATAAGGTCTAAAAAATAAAAAATAAATAGCAATGTAGTTTCCAAGATCCTGTCTAGCATCTTTAGTTTAATCAAAGTTAATTTTTCAAATTATAGGATTTGAATGCTGATTCCATCTTTGTGGGGCTGTATTTTCTTTGGACCTCAATACATGCAGAAAACTGTTCCACAGCTGAAACACCTTGGAATTGGTGCATTTCTACATTGTATTCATTTGGCCGGCTCTGGGCCACAGACAGATTTTTGAACTAGTTGCCTCGGGGATTTGAACCAGCAAGCTTTGAGTTACTGGTCCAACCCTAATAACCACTAGGCTACCTGCCCCCATACAGGTCACGCCCTACATTGCATTGAAGTCTCAAGCTATATTTCTGAACCCATAACCAAATCTTGTATGCACTGGCCAGCTACTTAATTTGATTCTAGGGGCTGTGGTATTCAAATTCTGCACTGAACAGAAATAGCAGACTTGAAGTGGACTGAAATAGGTACGGTTACTCTTCATATCCAAGTCATGCCCTGACCACTCCTCTCAAAGCCTGTCCCCAGCCCGCTCCCCCTGTGCTTACAACCCATGCAATCCGATGCACTTAATGACAATAAGGAGGTATCTGATATTTTACCTTTATTTAACTAGGCAAGTCAGTTAAGAACAAATTCTTATTTTCAATGACGGCCTAGGAACAGTGGGTTAACTGCCTGTTCAGGGGGAGAACGACATATTTGTACCTTGTCAGCTCAGGGGTTTGAACTTGCAACCTTCCAGTTACTAGTCCAACGCTCTAACCACTAGGCTACCCTGCCACTAGGCTACCCTGCCAATAGGCTACCCTGCCAATAGGCTACCCTGCCAATAGGCTACCCTGCCAATAGGCTACCCTGCCAATAGGCTACCCTGCCAATAGGCTACCCTGCCAATAGGCTACCCTGCCGCCCCACTTATTAATAAGGAAAGCATGTCACACCACACACACAAGTGCATGATTTGAGTGCTCTGCAATAACGATGGCTGGTCGACGAACCACCCTTCAGGTGATTCGTTGAGTGCCCCGACACAAAGGATACAAAGATCTTCTTTAGCAAAAATACACCCCTTAGTCTATAATGCAAACAACAGATGTGTGGAATGGGTCACAAGGTTAGGATTCGTGTAAAATAAATTAATAATTCACAGCAGACAGTATCTGCTGTGAAGACTGTTCACATTGTGTGGAAACCAAGGTTTGGTCACTAAAACAAGGTTCCTCTCATAATTATCCAAACCCGAGCCATCTCAACCCAGGTATTTCCCAATACACAAACACTAGCTCATGCTATGGAATGGTTTCTTTAGGTTTTATCACCAAAGGCATCGTAAATCCACTGTCAACATCATTAAGCCCCAGAGGCCCAATTCAGAAGACCACGCACAGATGAGTGTCTAAATTCTTGTACCTTTAAAAAAAATTTAACCTTTATTTAACTAGGCAAGTCAGTTCAGAACAAATTCTTCTTTACAATGACGACCTACCCCGGCCAAACCCGGACGACGCTGGGCCAATTGTGTGCTGCCCCAAGGGACTCCAAATCAAGGCCAGATATGATTCAGCCTGGATTCAAACCAAGGGACTGAGATGCAGTTTCTTAGACCGCGTTCTAAGAACCCTATTCTATTCCATAAAACCATTTGATGCAATATCAGTATTATAACAATCTTGTAATTTTGCTCTCACAACGGCTGAATCTGCCGAGTTGATGTGTACGCTTTAGAATGTTTTAATTATAGGACTTTTCTCAGTTATATTTTACAATTTCATGGATTGAACTTGAAATTGAAAACTTTCAGGATGAATACAGCAAAAACCAAACCTTTTTTTTTTATGATTCATACATACTTTCCTAACCCAAAAATGTGCCTAAATAATCAACAAAATCAGAGTACTTTTAAATCTACCAGTTGGTGCTGAAACAAAAAATAAGATAAATATACTGAACAAAAATATAAATGCAACATGCAACAATTTCTAGGATTTTACTGTTACAGTTCATAGAAGGAAATTACTACATTTTAATAAATTCATTAATTTCACATGAAATTAACATTAAATTATCTGGCAACAGCTCTGGTGAACTTTCATGCAGTCAGCATGTCAATTGCACGCTTCCTCAAAACTTGAGACATCTGTGGCATTTTGTTGTGTGGCAGAACTGCACATTTTAGAGTGGCCTTTTATTGTCCCCAGCACAAGGTGCACCAGTGTAATTATCATGCTGTTTAATCAGCTTCTTGATATTCCACACCTGTCAGGGGGATGGATTCTCTTGGCAAAGGAGAATTGCTCACCAACAGTGACGTAAACAAATTTGTGCACAGCATTTGAGAGAAATAAGCTTTTTCTGCTCACGGAAAATTTCTGGGATCTTTTATTTCAACTCATGAAATATGGGACCAACACTTGACATGTTGTGTTTGTATTTTTGTTCAGTATAGATGGCATTCTTTCATTGAACCATATATATTCTGAACCTGTTCTCTCTATGTATTCTATTGAGTCTGTGGACAAATTTAAATTAAAAGGTACAAGATAAATGTATTGAAAACCCTAAACCCGAGAAAATCTGTTGTGCAGCAAGTGGGAGGGTTGAATGAAACGTATTCAGAGAGCGCAAGGTAGCCACACTTGCAAAGCATTTTATGCAACTGAATAAGGTAAGTCTGAATACCAAATACTGAGAAGTGAGTAGGAAAGGTGTGTGTACGTGGGAAAGGCATGCATACGTAGGAATGGCATACATTCCTAAGTCGGAATCAGACTCAAAGGAGAGTAATAGCAGTGGCATCTTTTGTAGGCACTAACTTCATTATGGTTTGTTGGACAAAGCCTATGGGAAAATTAATGGAGTTTGTTGGGTTTTTGGATAAACTGCAAAAAACAACGCTTAGGAGATCTCATACATTTTGTCCAGGAGAGAATCTTCATCTAACGACATTTTTTAAAATTAGTATTTATGTAATTCAAAAAAGCACATGAAGGCTTCATATCTAATAAAGGTCATATTAACTGACTGATACATTATAATCTCATAGAACAAAATGTATAAGATCTCCAAAACCTGTGTTTAACAGACCTTATGTTCTATGTTAATCACAAAACCCTATTCTTTCCCCATTCATTTTCACCACAAGAATGGCTGAACAAACCCAGAAGTAAATCACTTCAGAGTACTGATCTAGAGACTCATCCAACTCCTCCGTGAGAAGCGCTCTTTCCAACTTTTGCAGGATGTTTAGACTGTCCTGGTCAAAATAGTCGCCAAACTGAACCTCCACACCATCCAACACTTTAAAAAATTCTGCCCTATAGTGATCCACTGCTTTGCCAGCAAATCGTCATGAGTGTGTCTCAATGGATTCAATGGAGTCAATCAATGTTGTTGCATTCTCATACAGTGCAAGGTAGCTTCGTAATTTCTGCTGTTTACGTTGGATAACTGGGCACTTATTAGATTTAGCTGGTGTGCTGTTACAGTTACAAAGTGGCGGTGGGTTTGGCAGATGAGCTGTGAATTTTACAATGGCTTTTCTCCAGTTCCTAAATCCTGCACTAATGAAGGCAGCATCCACTCTTTGGCCAAAAGATGGCTGGCTTGAAAACCCTTGGCTACAGTGAAAACACAACACTCCTTTTATTGATGGATTATAAGGTAGCCAGGGGAAATCGCGAAACCATCTCTTGAAACGTCAACACTCTGTTGGCAAGAATTTGCGGTTCTATAAATTGTGGGTGTGGCTGATATGGTTTTATGCCATCACTGAGGTAACTGGACAATGCTGTGCCACTGGTGCTGCTGGCAACAAGGTTGACACCTGGTCCTGCCGTGGCTGTGACACTGTCCTCTGAAGTCTCTCTCCCGGCTCTTTCCCTTTCACCACCCTCACTGACACACAGTCTGTCTCCTAGAAAATAAATAAGGTGTTTGAAATACTCCTAAATACTGGTACCCAAAACTACACAATCACAACAGCAATACCATTGCCTTAAACAAATCTTAGTTCAGTCACCAGTTTAAATTGAGAGTTGGGGTATCCATGGCATTTTCCCTATTTTACAAGTCTAAAAAAGAGAGAACCTTTCATAATGTTGCAAACAAAGAATGTCGTGGAAATTTCCTGTATTACCAAATCATGAGAGCAAACCACACACAAGTCAGAGTTATCATAAAGTCCATCTTTAATTATATGAGCTTCACCATAGCCCTGTGACTCTCAGATCAATTCAGTGGCTATAAATGAATTCTCTGAGAGTGCTTACAAAACAATTCTTAGTATCATTTATAGCCAAGACACACCCCTCTCAACTCACATGACAAATAACAGATCTTAGGAACATTACAAAGGAAGACTTTACTTGAGAGAAGAGTATCCCATAGGCAGACGGCATTAGCTATATATATTATCGTTCAGTTTGGTCTCCTAAACAAAGTTCTTATCTCGTTCTTGGTACCACTTAGGACCAAAACATTACCTCATCCAATGGCAAATATCAATTGTCAATTCGAGATACTCCCATCTCAAATACACCCCCTACTGGACAAGATCAGAAAAGACAGTGAGCCTCCTAGGCCATATACTAAATCAAGATAAGGGCAACCTCAGAGGGGACATGTAATAGTTACAGACACATTCCCAAAAGAAGACAAGCCTGACCTCTCCCCTCTCTGGGGCCCAAGTAACCTTCCCACATAAGCATACTTGTGAAAAATGATAAAACATCTTATTTATCAATTTTACCTAAAGAATTCTGATTCTGCCACAACAAGACTCAAACTTACCTGAGACTCTCTGTCTTTGCCAGTCTGTCTTTTCGCACCAAAGTATGTTCATCTCTAGGAGACAGAACGCGTCTCCTTCTTGAGCGGTATGACGGCTGGGTGGTCCCATGGTGTTTATACTTGCGTACTATTGTTTGTACAGATGAACGTGGTACCTTCAGGCATTTGGAAATTGCTCCCAAGGATGAACCAGACTTGTGGAGGTCTACAATTTTTTTTCTGAGGTCTTGGATGATTTATTTTGATTTTCCCATGATGTCAAGCAAAGAGGCACTGAGTTTGAAGGTAGGCCTTGAAATACATCCACTGGTACACCTCCAGTTGACTCAAATTATGTCAATTAGCCAATCAGAAGCTTCTAAAGTCATGACATCATTTTCTGGAATTTTCCAAGCTGTTTAAATGCACAGTCAACTTAGTGTATGCAAACTTCTGACCCACTGGAATTGTGTGTCGTGTCTTTGGCTATGCCGGATTAAGTGATATGACATGCTATTCTATAAAATCATTTCTCCGTAATTAATATTACCTGATTCAGCTAATCATGTAAATGTAATTAACTAGAGAGTCGGGGCACCACAAAATAATATTTATAGAGCTGTTATCTTCCGAATAAACTCTTAAAGACCTAGTAATATTTTACATCAATAGCAGTCAATATTAATCGTCACATTAATTCAGTCTCATCTGGAAGTTGTAAATTCTTGGTTATCTTCATGAACCCTGGCTAACAAGTTGAATAAGCAATACAAAATTGGGTTGAATTATTTATTTACTAAATACCTAACTATCACACAGAATTACACATACACATAATTAATCATAACTTGATTACAAATGACGTCATAAAGGAAAACGTCCCTAGCGGGCGGAACAAATATGACTGCTTGTTGTTTGAGTGAAAGAGCGGTAAGACTGAGGGATATCGTAAATACTGTGCTATCGTAAATACAGTATCTTATGCATTCTAAATTACCGCCCATTTGGAAAAGGAAAATGCAATAAATATTTACTCTGAGCTGCGCTTCGGTAGGTTGGTGGTAGATGGAAGGCCGTGTTGCCCAACCGAGTCCTTTGTCCTTTGACGAATGTCTCTGCTGGTAAATTGTATACGTTGTAGTAACGTCATTGTGTGATAGACGGGATACTTTGTCTGTTCCTTCCTAACCTGCGTTTGAAGCTGCTGTTGCTAACTCAACAGCTAGGAGGTATCACTTCTGTAGTGAATAAAAGTTAAAAGTTCATACCATTCGCAACCAAAGCTCACACTGATGTTGGCTTCGTTCTGTAGTTATTATCTGAACCATTCTGACATCGGACCGTCGTCCTGACATCCTCGGAACAGGAGGTTATATTATCTTCAAGGCTTTATATAGGAAGGGAGAGGAGGTCGTGTTTGAAAAGTTTTATAGCCCATGTCCCTTCACAGGGGCGGGCCACTGATTGAGCAGGGCCCTAACCTTATGAAAACCCAAATCTCACATTTTAGAAGCTAAAATCACATTTCATCCCATCATAAATAATTTAATATTCAAACATTTAAATTGAACAACAATTCCATGTGAATCCGATAACTCTGATGTGTAGACTTTCCACTGTAGAGTTTATGTCATCTTATCATTGATGAGAGTGTCTCAGATGACAACCGAACTGACATCATATTCATTAAGTACCACCGCATATGTTCAATTGGTCAGATTACCAGAATATAGTTTCCCCCCACCTTTTGATGTTCCCAGAATCTCTATGTTAACCAAGGTGTTTGCAAATGTAACATCAGTAGGGTAGAGAGAGGAAAAATGGGGGAAGAGGTATTTATGACTGTCATACATAAACCTACCCCCAGGCCAACGTCATGACATGTGATACAGTAAATTATAAGTGAAATAATCTGTCTGTTAACAATTGTTGGAAAAATTACTTGTGTCATGCACAAAGTAGATGTCCTAACTGACTTGCCAAAACTACAGTTTGTTAACAAGACATTTGTGGAGTGGTTGAACAACGAGTTTAAATGACTCCAACCTAAGTCTATGTAAACTTCTGATTTCAACTGTAGCTTTTCTATCTATCTTCAAATATAACTAATTGGAACACAAAAGCACTAATTAAACTGGGTGGAGATAAAAACACAGTAAACAGAAGGCACAGTATGTGTGGATGTATTGAGATGGATGTTGTGGTGTGGGTTTTTTGGTGTTTGGGAAAGTGTGGCGTTGAGTGAGAAAGGAAATGGTTGCAAATCCCAGAAGCAATGCAGGTCTGTGAGCAGGGGTTGTGAGAGAGCTTTCAATGTTGTACAGATGAGGGATATACATTTTATAATGAATTATACAACTTATTTATTGCCATATCATGGTGGAACAGCGTTTTAAAGTAAATTATACATCGAGTTTATTTATTGTCCTATCATGGGGAACTACATTTTTAAAATAAATTATACTGTCACTAAAGGGTTGTGTCTCCTCATCACTGAAGGTTTGTGTCTCTTATCTAGCCCAATAAATTAATTTAGATTCTGTCCCTATTACTGACTAAATTGATATCATGAATGTATTTCAAAGCCAGCTCTTGGAAAAAAAAGTAGTTTGGATGTAGATGGTGAAAATCTATTGAATGATACTGAAAATGCTGGTCAGGTGTTTTCTTTTCGGGAATTCACTGATAAAGAAGTCCTGGATGCTTTGTTAAACATCAGACAAAAATCCACAGGGGCTGATCATTTGGAGCCTGATCTGCTTAAGTGTGCAGCACCCCGTATTGTTGGCTCAGTAGCCCACATTTGTTATTTAACATTGTTATCAGGAAGTATTCCAAAAACATGGAAATCCGCATATGTGCTGCCACTCCATAAGGGGGGGATACAAATGATCTTGACAACTATAGCCTCATTTCAAGGCTACCTTGTTTAGCTAGTACCGTAAAACTTAAATGAATAGCCTTGGCCTTTAAATGCTTCAGTCACTGTACACAACCGGCGCTTATTAGAGGCTGGCTTCTGTTTGAGCCAGGCGTCTATTTCCTTAATGCACACAACTTTTGCTCAATAAAATATTGAAAAGACTACCACACGGTTTATTGTGATCAGTATTGTGGCAAATAAAATGACCAAATCCATCACATATCAGACAGACTTTCTTTTGAGCTTCAGCACTATTCTCTCACTTGTTGCACCTTGTATCCCCCGTAGTTGCAGGGAGATCACAATAGATAGATTTCAGTATTCATAGTTTTTCCAGATGCCTTCAATACTATCCACGAGGGGCAACGTAAGCACGAAGCACTTTCTGCTTAACAGTCAAGATTTTTCTGTTTAACAACCTTAACTTATCCCGCAGCTCAACTTACCCCATACCCAGGGTATGTTGTGCCAAGAGACAGCTTGACACAACTTGAATGAATTCTGATTATTTCCATGGATACACAGCATCCTAAAATATAATGTATGTAGATATCTGTTAGAAATAATAATACGTTTCCCTTCATGGAGTGAACCTTAATGTAAAAAAGGTCTCAACTTACCCTGCTCTCCCCTACCTACTTTCACTTCACCCATAAACATTTATCCCTCGGAAGGGTCTTTTCATGGAAGCCTTCACCCTGTGCATGCGGCTGGCCACTGAGCTGGCAACAGGCAGCCGTGAGATCATCCTGTTCGCATACCGCACAGAGTACTACGACAAGCTCAACGTGTGGAGAAAGGCTGACGTGTATGAGAGGGGACTTTTATTTTTTATTTTTTTATTTCACCTTTATTTAACCAGGTAGGCTAGTTGAGAACAAGTTCTCATTTGCAACTGCGACCTGGCCAAGATAAAGCATAGCAGTGTGAACAGACAACACAGAGTTACACATGGAGTAAACAATTAACAAGGGGGAGTCTATATACATTGTGTGCAAAAAGGCATGAGGAGGTAGGCAAATAATTACAATTTTGCAGATTAACACTGGAGTGATAAATGATCAGATGGTCATGTACAGGTAGAGATATTGGTGTGCAAAAGAGCAGAAAAGTAAATAAATAAAAACAGTATGGGGATGAGGTAGGTTAAAATGGGTGGGCTATTTACCAATAGACTATGTACAGCTGCAGCGATCGGTTAGCTGCTCAGATAGCAGCTGTTTGAAGTTGGTGAGGGAGATAAAAGTCTCCCTCACCGACTCTTGATTTGATTTTCGGATTGGAGATGTTTGATATGAGTCTGGAAGGAGAGTTTACAGTCTAGCCAGAAACCTAGGTACTTATAGATGTCCACATATTCAAGGTCGGAACCATCCAGGGTGGTGATGCTAGTCGGGCATGCGGGTGCAGGCAGCGATCGGTTGAAATGCATGCATTTGGTTTTACTAGCGTTTAAGAGCAGTTGGAGGCCACGGAAGGAGTGTTGTATGGCATTGAAGCTCGTTTGGAGGTTAGATAGCACAGTGTCCAAGGACGGGCCGGAAGTATATAGAATGGTGTCGTCTGCGTAGAGGTGGATCAGGGAATCGCCCGCAGCAAGAGCAACATCATTGATATATACAGAGAAAAGAGTCGGCCCGAGAATTGAACCCTGTGGCACCCCCATAGAGACTGCCAGAGGACCGGACAGCATGCCGGGACGGGGTCTTCTCCACCTGCTTGAGCTCAGCACATTCCAGACCCACCTGTGTCTCACCTCGGAGTCTATGTCAGGCATGGTCATGTTCTACAGTGGTACAGTGGGGCCAAAAAGTATTTAGTCAGCCACCAATTGTGCAAGTTCTCCCACTTAAAAGGATGAGAGAGGCCTGTAATTTTCAACATAGGTACACTTAAACTATGACAGACAAAATGAGAAAAAAAATACAGAAAATCACATTGTAGGATTTTTAATGAATTTATTTGCAAATTATGGTGGAAAATAAGTATTTGGTCACCTACGAACAAGCAAGATTTCTGGCTCTCACAGACCTGTAACTTCTTCTTTAAGAGGCTCCTCTGTCCTCCACTCGTTACCTGTATTAATGGCACCTGTTTGAACTTGTTATCAGTATAAAAGACACCTGTCCACAACCTCAAACAGTCACACTCCAAACTCCACTATGCCAAGACCAAAGAGCTGTCAAAGGACACCAGAAACAAAATTGTAGACCTGCACCAGGCTGGGAATACTGAATCTGCAATAGGTAAGCAGCTTGGTTTGAAGAAATCAACTGCGGAAGCAATTATTAGGAAATGGAAGATATACAAGACCACTCATAATCTCCCTCGATCTGGGGCTCCACGCATGATCTCACCCCGCGGGGTCAAAATGATCCCAGAACCACACGGGGGGACCTAGTGAATGACCTGCAGAGAGCTGGGACCAAAGTAACAAAGCCTACCATCAGTAACACGCTATGCCGCCAGGGACTCAAATCCTGCAGTGCCAGACGTGTCCCCCTGCTTAAGCCAGTACATGTCCAGGCCCGTCTGAAGTTTGCTAGAGAGCATTTGGATGATCCAGAAGAAGATTGGGAGAATGTCATATGGTCAGATGAAACCAAAATAAAACTTTTTGGTAAAATCTCAACTCGTCGTGTTTGGAGGACAAAGAATGCTGAGTTGCATCCAAAGAACACCATACCTACTGTGAAGCATGGGGGTGGAAACATCATGCTTTGGGGCTGTTTTCTGCAAAGGGATCAGGACGACTGATCCGTGTAAAGGAAAGAATGAATGGGGCCATTTATCGTGAGATTTTGAGTGAATACCTCCTTCCATCAGCAAGGGCATTGAAGATGAAACGTGGCTGGGTCTTTCAGCATGACAATGATCCCAAACACACCGCCCGCGACGGACGCAACGAAGGAGTGGCTTCGTAAGAAGCATTTCAAGGTCCTGGAGTGGCCTAGCCAGTCTCCAGATCTCAACCCCATAGAAAATCTTTGGAGGGAGTTGAAAGTCCATGTTGC
This sequence comes from Oncorhynchus kisutch, assembly GCF_002021735.2. NCBI lineage: Eukaryota > Metazoa > Chordata > Actinopteri > Salmoniformes > Salmonidae > Oncorhynchus > Oncorhynchus kisutch. Next base: position 46,876,170 of record NC_034183.2, on the reverse strand, counting down.
CCAGCAACAGCCCCAAAACATCACTGCTCTGAAGGAGATCTGCATGGAGGAATGGGCCAAAATACCAGCAACAGTGTGTGAAAACCTTGTGAAGACTTACAGAAAACGTTTGAGCTCTGTCATTGCCAACAAAGGGTATATAACAAAGTATTGAGATAAGCTTTTGTTATTGACCAAATACTTATTTTCCACCATAATTTGCAAATAAATTCATTAAAAATCCTACAATGTGATTTTCTGGATTTTTTTCCCTCATTTTGTCTGTCATAGTTGAAGTGTACCTATGATGAAAATTACAGGCCTCTCTCATCTTTTTAAGTGGGAGAACTTGCACAATTGATGGCTGACTAAATACTTTTTGCCCCACTGTACTTAGATGGGAAGAGTAGCATTAGGAAGGTATATAAAACCGGAACAAAGCACAAGCTGTTGGTACAGTCATCCTGGGACCCAGACTTCTGAAGGTGTTTGCCACCAAGCAGAGTTTTGTTGTAAACACCTGCACTCCAATGTCATGATGGAAGCTTTGTGTGCTGGGAAACGTGTGCCCAAACGGAACATTTTTGACCATGAAATCAAAGAGCAATGGGAACATCAGGGTGATCACTAAAGACAGTGGCGGTCTGTATCGTTTAAGAGGGAGGACGATTATTGGAATTTGTATGAGCATAGCTTTTTTTCTATTACAGTTTATTGGATATCTGTCACATATTCCATTCACCCAGGTCAATATAACACGGATAGGTTTAGGCTACTTACGACATGATACTCAAATTGTCCCTATACCCATCATGAGGTTGCTACAACCTAGCCTATGAATGAAAGTTTACAACGTGGGTCGAGAGACATTTGAGAAATCAATATCGCCTTCCACAACATTCCCTGCATCTTGCTGATTTAGGGTGTAATCATTAGTCCAACAGTTGCAAACGAGAGCTTCTATTGGACAAATTCAGGGATCCCCGTTCCGTTTAAGAAACGTTTTTCAAACAGAATCGGCGGAATGAATACATCCCTGGTCACATGCAAACACAGTTCACTTTCATAGCAGCCAGATCATATAATTCCTTCTCGCATCTACACACTTTTCTCCTCTCAACTTTTCCCTTTGCCTGTGTGCTTCAGTGTACAACACTGAAAAAAAAATTCGGGCCAAACCTTCATATCATAACTGCTACACACAGCCTACATCGTTGTCACCATATTATCTAATGTCAAGTCAACAACATAGCTACTAGAACTAACGCATTAGTAGACCCACTACAATCGTGCAGTACAGTGTACAATTAGCAAGCAGTTTAGAAGTTATAAATGTAATACATTTATAAAACCGAAAGCTTACCTTGACTTGGAAGAGTTCTAGTGTAGAAAAGCCATTGCCAGCTAGGTAACATAGCATCCGTCTCTGTTTGAACTGGGTGTTTGAGTAGGCTAAACTATCTAGCTAGCTTCATTTGCTAGCTAAGTAAGTGAAAGTGAAAAATGTGTGTGTGTGCAACATTGCAGCACAGGTTTGAGCACTGATGTAATCTCATAGATGAACAGTAGGGGGAAATCCATTATTAATTTTGACAGACATAGAGCCCCACAGCGGAGGTGTCACCCATAAAACCTAGCAGTCAAACAGGGAAATGATTACAATCACCTTGTCCAAGATATTTACACTGCTTTCAAAACGTCCCGTGCCTACACGAAACACATCCCTTATTTTAAGTGTTTCTAAAAAACACTTTGGGAAAAATGATTGGAACCATTTCCCTGTTTGACTGCTATGTGGGTATGGGTATTATGACTCTATTGACTCTATTGCAGCCGACATAAACGGCAAGTCCAGACTGACTGTTCTACAAATCACCTTGCATCACACCTTGCTTTACAGATGAGCTTAAGGTCGAGTTCCTACCCAACTACATTGCAGACTCATACCAGATCCTACAACACCTGAATAGGTATTCAACATATCAGCTAATCAAATCATATGACATAGCATATGACGCCACACCTTCAGTGATAGTGGATTTATCAGTGGTGACGGTGTTTCCTATCCTCAGTGCAGTGGGCAGCTGGGAGGAGGTGTTCTTATTCTCCATGGAGTTTAGTGTCCCAGAACTTTTTTGAGTTTGTGTTGCAGGAAGCAAATTTCTTCTTGAAAAAGCTAGCCTTGGCTTTTCTAACTGCCTGTGTATATTGGTTTCTAGCTTCCCTGAAAAGTTGCATATCAAGGGGGCTGTTTGATACTAATGCATAATGCCATAAGATGTTTTTGTGTTGGTTAAGAGCAGTCAGGTCTGAAGAGAACCAAGGGCTATATCTGTTCCTGGTTCTACATTTCTTGAATGGAGCATGCTTATTTAAGATGATGACATACTTTTATTTTGAAGGCTAACAGCAAAGTCCACTATAGTTTCTAGCTTCACATAAAGGGGTCCGACCACCATTAATCAAATAAGAACTGCTTTATAAATTAGCATTATTTTAGTTGATGACATGGATCATGCTAAACGAGGTTGAAATGTTGTTATATAAAATCAACAAAAGACAATAATTTGTTCATTTGACAAAAAGCTGTTGAAATCACACTAGATGTATTAGACTTTAGAATTGCATTGAGGGCATACTTATTTCACTGTACAGCCTTACCTATGGATTGTGGATCAATGACATAGGGTATCAGTCTACTCAGTAACACCCAGAGAACCAATAGCGTCATAGCTCTTATTGCAGGACTCTGAAACAACTGTGAATTGAGACACATTTATTGTCAACCCATGTGTATTGAACACCATTCTTGAGGAAAAACAATACAGGGTGGATGTTTTTGGAGTCTGATAACGGAGGAGGACGTTGGGAAAAATATATATTTCGTATTGAGTAGACAGATACCCTATTTCATTGATCCCCAATCCTTTGGTAAACCTGTACAGTGCAATATGAATGTCAATACACACAATAGGCTGACTGGGGAGGTGATTTCACAGTTACAGTCCCGCGATAAGAGTTACAACACTAATATTTGTGTAAACTCTTCACAGTTGTGTTCTGTCTGGTAACCCATTTAATTGCTTCACATTCCAACCTTGTTTAACATTATCTAGACTAAACATGGCATAATTCCATGAGACCCAAACGGCGTTCCACAGTAACCTATGGTTGCGGCACATCCCCTCCCACAACCAGGCAAGCATGAATAGACCATAGACAGCCTTCAACGGACCATACCATTATGACTACAAAATTACGGATATCATCTAATTTATTTGATTAAATTATATACAAACGAGTTATACCTTTCTTGGCAACAAATTATATCATTTGTATTCTCACGCGAACGAAATGGACATGACACGCAGGATATTTTGGACACCCCTACATCGACATAATGGGACATGGCCAGTGGACTGATCATGTGACATATCCCGTTTCGCCATTTTCTACCGCTACACCAGTGTTCCTGTGAAGAGGTGGCTTTGTCGGGTGTCGTCCCTGTGCTGCACGAAAGGGCCTTGCAATTGCAAGTGTTGAGAATCGACAGAAACGTTGACGTTTAAAAAAAAAAAGGACGTTTGTGCGCTTTTCCCTGAACGCGTAAGAATGTCGTCAGAAAGTCCCGAATACTCCCCTTTCTTCGCAGTGATGGGAGCCTCTGCGGCTATGGTCTTCAGCGGTAACGTTAACTATCACAACACCCTCGTTCAGTCATATATCTCATGCCTCGTTCAATCATAAGGGGTGTGTGGGTCGTATTACACTCGGCCGAAATGTCTACTACTAAGGAATGTTGTGTTGAATATGGAGCGGGCAAGTCAAAAAAGCCAAGAGGATGCGGTTGCTTGTTAGATAACTGGCTATCATTCCTGTCATGTGAGGGGGTAGGTATTCGGAATGGAGATTTCCATCGTAACAGGTGACGTTGCCATTGACGTAATAAGCTGGCCAATTTCTATTGATACAGTTTGATGTAGGTATTTCTGTGTTAACCGGAGACATCCAATTCGATACTTTAAATAACGATGGTTGGTAGTCGTGTCGACTAGCAACAAGATTGCCTATCTGCTAATCAGCTTGCTCACCTGGGCTGTATGTTTCACCATACATCTGAAGCATCCGGTTGCATTTCCACTCACCACCAAATATGGTTATTTGTATTTATTTTATTTAACCTTTTATTTTACAGATGAGCCCAGAATTGCGTAACTTACACACATCGATGTAAATACAAAATGCAAGCAGAAAGGACATGGTCATAAAAAAAACACATTGATCAGTAATAAAGTCCTCAATCAGCCTTCTGAATTGCACCAAAACATTTAGAAGATTTTTACAAATAAGGTCAAATCAAATTTCATTTGTCACATGTGCCAAATACAACAGGTGTAGTAGACCTTACAGTGAAATGCTTACAAGCCCTTAACTTGTTGAGGATAGGGGGCAGTATTTTCACTTTGGATGAATTGCGTGCCCATAGTGAACTGCATCCTACTCTGTCCTAGATTGCTAATATATGCATATTATTATTACTATTGGATAGAAAACACTCTGACATTTCTAAAACTGTTTGAATTATGTCTGTGAGTATAACAGAACTCATAGGGCAGGCAATCTTCCAAACAAATGAAATTCTGAATGTGGGGCAACTGACGTCATCGCCCCCTCCTTTCCCAACAAGATATGGATCTGGTAGCACTTCATACGCCTTCCACTAGATGTCCTCATTCAGTAGAAAGTGGAATGGAGCATTTGCTGTGAACTTTGACCGAATGGGAGGGGAAATAGTCAGTGTCCCGACAGAATGCCATTTCTCTGTGGCGCATTTCTCCCCAACAATGTAGTTTTAAGGGGGGGGGTAAAACAAATAACTGTAGCGAGCAACAATAAAATAACAGTAGTGAGGCTATATAAAGGGGGTTCTGGTACAGAGTCAATGTGCAGGGGCACCGGTTTATTGAGGTAATATAAACATGTAGGTAGAGGTAAGGTGACTGCATGGATAATAAACAGATTAGCAGCAGCGTGAAACTCGGAGGTAGGTTTGGACCAATGCAAAGAGTCCGGGTAGCCATTTGATTAACTGTTCAAGAGTCTTTTGACTTGGGGGTAGAAGCTGCTATGACTTTTTGACCAAGAATTGGTGCTCTAGTACCGCTTGCCATGCGGTAGCAGAGAGAACAGTCTATGACTATGGTGGCTGGAGACCTTGGCAATTTTTGGGGCCTTCCTCTGACACCGCCTGGTATAGAGGTCCTGGATGGCAGTAAGCTTGGCCCCAGTGATATACTACAGTTTGAAGTGCCTTGCGGTCGGAGGCCGAGCAGTTGCCATACCAGGCAGTGATGCAACCAATCAGAATGCTCTCGATGGTGCAGCTATAGAACCTTTTGAGGATCTGAGGACCCATGCCAAATCTTTTCAGTCTCCTGAGGGGGAATAGGTTTTTCCGTGCCCTCTTCACAACTGTGTTGGTGTGCTTGGACCATGTTAGTTTGTTGATGATGTGGACACCATGGAACATAAAGCTCTCAACCTGCTCCAGTACAGCCCCGTCGATGAGAATGGGGGAGTGTTCGGTCCTTCTTTTCCTGTAGTCCACAATCATCTCTTGATTACATTGAGGGAGAGGTTGTTGTCCTGGCACCACACGGCCAGGTCTCTGACCTCCCTATAGGCTGTCTCTTTTTGTCAGTGATCAGGCTTACCACTGTTGTGTCACCTGCAAACTTAATGACGGTATTGGAGTCTTGCTTGACCAATTGTAACACACAAACTGTATCTCCCGTCATGTGCTGAACTAGTTTCATGGTGGATATTGACCAACGCATTATTTCAAACCATGTTCATGGAAATTAACTTAAGTTATTTCAGGTAACACACCGACTGTTCCCCTTGCATGCAGCACTAGTTGCATGGTTGATATTGACTAAAACATGATTTTAGACCACGGAAAATGTTTTAAGAATGTTTATTTGCAACTCAGTGTCTCTCTTCAAATACTAAACTAGTGGAATTGTGGGTGTTGCCTAACAATTGATTTTAGACCATGTTCATGGAAATCGGCTTAAGTTATTTCAGGATAGGCAAACAATTGTAACACAAACTGTGTCTCCTGACATATGCTGAACGAGTTGCATTGTGGATATTGCCTTACACATGATTTTAGACAATGTTCATTGTTTCCCTATTACACCGAGGGGTAATCAAAAGGAAGAGAGCTGGAAAGATTTTTAAAATCCATTGAACTATTGTCATTCTCAATGGATGTTAAAACAGACTTTGTTTGAGGTGAAGAAAACATTACTTTGAGAAGCTCCACAGCTCATTAGTGGTGGTGCATTAAGTCAATCAGAAATACTATCAGATACCCAAGGCTCTTGATCCAGGAGGGGATTCTCTGCTGTTATGTTTTGTAAGAAGCTAACCATTTAGCTACTACATTTGCAAACCAAATGCACAACTGCAGAGCATTTAGCACATTTTAGACAGTTAACTTGATATAAGATCTCTAGCTGGCAAACATTTAGTTGTGAATTCCATACTGTAACTCGATCATCTGCCGCGTGCTACACAACAGTGAGTGACTCACAAGGCTCCGGTCTCTCGTCATTGTGTGCTTGTAAACAACCACCACGTGACTACCGGTAAAGCTTCATAATGAAAAATTATGTGATGGATGAAATGAAGAATGCAATGTTCTTCATCTCCTAACGTTTTGCAGAACTTGACTGCGTTATTTACTTAAAGTAGCTACAAATATTCAAATGTATAAATAGTTTCAATGGTATTGACACAGTAAGACTGAGTGACTGACAAGCCATCTTCTAATGCAGCACCTGACTAGCCATATTCAATCAATAGCCTAGATGGTGCTAAATTCATTCGAGTTAGGGTCCCCTCTTCATTTGATCATATGTGTCATTCATTTCCTCCGTTGGTAGAGCATGGCGCTTGCAATGCCAGGGTTTTGGGTTCGCTTCCCACGGGTGGCCAGTAGATTTTCATACACTAGTGAGTAGATACGAAAAAGTAAGTCGATCTGGATAATGTAAATGTAAACTACAATGCTTTATTTGCCAAGGTCAGTGAATAAATATTGTAGCATTAACTGAAAAATGGCCTCTATAAGACTACACCAGAGATGGTGTATAACTTTGCCCTTCTGTCACATTCAAAACACCTGGGAACTCTGAAATCTCCGACTTCCAAGCGTTTTGGAACAGTCATCCAACTCGGAATTCCAAGTCGGAAACTCATCTTTCTAGAGGTCCGACTTTCCCGACGTCATGAGTTCCCAGTTGTCTTGAAAGCACTATTCATACTGGCTTTGACTCCACTCTCCAGAACCAGTCATTCACCCGCAGTCATATGACTCACAAAGCTTAGACAGCCAAGGACTTTCCACCCACTCATACCTCGCCTGAACTGTGTGCGCACGGTGAAGATAAAGATGACTTTCTCTGTGAATCCGCAAGCGGTTTCGAAGACCGCTGCATGTGGATAGCTTAGCCTCAGAGCCTTCATGAGGAAATTATTTTTTATAACTAACCCAAGATAAGACCACATCCTGTCATTTCCAATGGGAGAAAATTCATCAGTGGGTAGAACAAGCAAGGAGGTGGGCAGAGCCAAGCACAAGCTAAGGAGATTCTATTGGCACGTTCTAGCATGTATTTGCACATTTCTGTTAGAATGCATACTCTGAAGTGAAGATGTGAAACAACTCAATTCGCCCTTGCACTCCAAAACACCATTTTTTTAAACTGGCAAAGGATAAACCTCTACAAAACTTAAGTCCACATTATAGTTTGAAGAACAGAGAACTGTATTGAGATTAAATGTTTCATCAATGATCAAATTAGCAGAATGTCGTCCAACATCCATCTTCTCCATCTGCCCGCCACTGGGTTTCCTTTCATCATTTTAGGACGTTAAAGGATGTTGCTCTAGGTGGTCAGTCCACCTCACAGGAGCAACATAACAGCCACAAACTCCCTGAGACAAATCAGGCGCACCTTTAGACCAGCATTAGGTGGCGCCACACAGACTGGCGAACAGCCAGCAACACTGCCCCCCACACCACTTCTTTCCCAAGAACTGCATGCAGATACACTGAGCTATGCCCAAGCCGTACGCAGTCAAGAGAGGCCCCATGCAGAGTTTGGAGCGTCGCCGGCCACACTGCCCTACTCTTCAATTCCCCCTACAATCGCCCTCCCATACTACCAGACCAGGCCAGCCTCAGCAAAGCTCTACCAGACCTGGCCCATCACAGCCCAGCTCGACACAGGTATGACCACTACCCTAGGGTCTAGAAAAACACTGTTGAGGGTAGTGCACCATATGATGCAGTCTACACAATGTATCATTCACATCATCAGCCCTCATGTTGAATGTGTGGAGCTTCGCCAGCCACTGTCCTCCTCAATTCTCCCCACAACCTCCCTCCCAGGCTAGTTTTAGTTACTCTCCCTACTCCCATCCCTAGGACAGGCCTGGGACAGCCCCCCCCCCCCCCCATTGCAACCCCAGCCCTGCAACAGGATCCACACCAAGGCCTCTTGTGAATACCCAGAATGGAGAATTGGCAGCCACCACTGCTGCAGGATCCCCTGCAGCAGCTACACCCCACTAGGCGGGAGCTTCATCGGGGTGGACTGAGCTCTGCCAACACTGCTCTCCCAGTTCCCGCCCCAGCCACTACAGCCAGCAACTTGAGGGAGGTCTGTCAAATGCGCAGTCTACTGTGCTCTCAGCTGGTCGGCAAGGGTCTGCAGAGTCTCAGCTCACTCAAAAAATAGCTGCAGATGACCTTATGCCTGTTACCGCTTATGGGAACGAGCTTAAAACCCCCTCTGACTTTAAATCACATATGGGGCTTGGAATAATGCACTTAAATGTGCAAAGTATGATTTCAAAAGTTGACAATTGACATTTGGGCACAGGACTCGTGTCCTGACACTCTGGTTCTCTCAGAAACATCGTTAAATGGTTCTGTATCTGATAGACATTGAAGTAAATGATTATAATGTATTTACATGTGACGGATTACAGAAAGGTGTAAGCGTGGACATATGTCAAATCAAATTTCATTGCATCCCAATCTTGAAATATTTCTGTTCTCAAGAAATGTAAAACTCCTGGTTGTAAAGATGCCCATCAACCAGAATTAGGGCTGACCGCAATTAGTCGACTGGTCCATTGTTTGGTCGACCAAGATTTTTTTTAGTTGAGCAAAGGCACATAATACAGTGCTTTTGGAAAGTATTCAGACCTCTTGACTTTTTCCACATTTGTTACGTTACAGCCTTGTTCTAAAATTAATTAAATAGTTTGCGCCCCTCAACCTACACACAATACCCCATAATGACAAAGCAAATAAACATTCACAGAAGTATTCAGACCCTTTACTCAGTACTTTTTGAAGCACATTGGGCAGCGATTAACACTTGGCACACCTGTATTTGGGAAGTTTCTCCCATTCTCTGCAGAGCCTCTCAAGCTTTGTCAGGTTGGATGGGGAAGATCGAAGCACAGCTATTTTTAGGTCTCTCCAGAGATGTTTGATCAGGTTCAAGTCCGGGCTCTGGCTGGGCCACTCAAGGACATTCAGAGATGTGTCCCAAAGCCACTCCTGTGTTGTCTTGGCTGAGTGCTTAGGGTTGTTGTCCTGTTGGAAGATGAACCTTCGTCCAAGTCTGTGAACGTGAGCAGGTTTTCATCAAGGATCTCTCTGTACTTTGCTCCATTCATCTTTCCCTCGATCCTGACTAGTCTCCCAGTCCCCGCTGCTGAAAAACATCCCCACTGAATGATGCTGCCACCACTATGCTTCACTGTAGGGATGGTGCCAGGTTTCCTGCAGATGTGACACTTGGCATTCAGGCCAAAGAGCTCAATCTTGGTTTCATCAGACCAGAGAATCTTGTTTCTCATGGTCTGAGGGTCCTTTAGGTGCCTTTTGGCAAACTCCAAGCTGGCTGTCATGTGCCTTTTACTGAGGAGTGTCTTCTGTCTGGCTACAACCATAAAGGCCTGATTGGTGGAGTGCTTCATAGATTATTGTCCTTCTGGAAGGTTCTGGTATTCTGGAGCTCTGTCAAAGTGACCATCGGGTTCTCATGACTGACCCACTGCCAAACCGGTCATGCTGGAGGATTTTGCAGGCAGCAGAACGTTCTCCACGGCGTCTCCAGACTGTCACGTCTGTCACGTGCTCAGTGTGAACCTGCTTTCATCTGTAAAGAGCACAGGGCGCCAGTGGCGAATTTGCCAATCTTGGTGTTCTCTGGCAAATGAAAAACGTCCTGCACGGTGTTGGGCTGTAAGCACAACCCCCACCTGTGGACGTCGGGCCCTCATGGAGTCTGTTTCTGACCGTTTGAGCAGACACAGGCACATTTGTGGCCTGTTGGAGGTCATTTTGCAGGGCTCTGGCAGTGTTCCTCCTTGCACAAAGGCGGAGGTCGCGGTCCTGCTGCTGGGTTGTTGCCCTCATACGGCCTCCTCCACGTCTCCTGATGTACTGGCCTGTCTCCTGGTAGTGCCTCCATGCTCTGGACACTACGCTGACAGACAGCAAACCTTCTTGCCACAGCTCGCATTGATGTGCCATCCTGGATGAGCTGCACTACCTGAGCCACTTGTGTGGGTTGTAGACTCCGTCTCATGCTACCACTAGAGTGAAAGCACCACCAGCATTCAAAAGTGACCAAAACATCAGCCAAGAAGCATAGGAACTGAGAAGTGGTCTGTGGTCCCCACCTGCAGAACCACTCCTTTATTGGGGGTGTCTTGCTAATTTCCTATAATTTCCACCTGTTGTCTATTCCATTTGCACAACAGCATGTGAAATGTATTGTCAATCAGTGTTGCTTCCCAAGGTGGACCGTTTGATTTCACAGAAGTGTGATTGACTTGGAGTTACATTGTGTTGTTTAGGTGTTCCCTTTATTTTTTTGAGCAGTGTATAATTAAAATTAAAATCTATCTCAGTGAATTCATCCATTGCGGAGGCTGAGACTAATCCATTGCGGAGGCTGAGACTAATCCATTTTGGAGGCTGTGTGGATGCCACAGTCCAAGGAGTGTGGCCAAAATGCACGTCCCTCTCCAGAATGTGTTCTCCCACCAATTTGTGAGCATTCATTGTTTCTTAACTTCAATGTGTTAATTGTTTGCCTTGATTGTTAGTGTCTATCAATTCCCCATTACAAATGTCACGAGTAGTAGCCTAAATATTACTGTTAATTTCTATAAATGTCTAATCTACAATGTTTGTTTATGGTCATTTCTGTTAATGCATTCAATGTAGAGGTCGACCGATTATGATTTTTCACTGCCGATACCGATTATTGGAGGACCAAAAAAGCCGATACCGATTTTAATTGGCCAATTTTTTTTATTTTATTTGTAATAATGACATTTACAACAATACTGAATGAACACTTATTTTAACTTAATATAATACATCAATAATCAATTTAGCCTCAGGTAAATAATTAAACCTGTTCAATTTGGTTTAAATAATGCAAAAACAAAGTGTTGGAGACGAAAGTAAAAGTGCAATATGTGCTATGTAAGAAAGCTAACGTTTGAGTTCCTTGCTCAGAACATGAGAACATATGAAAGCTGGTGGTTCCCTTTAACATGAGTCTTCAATATTCCCAGGTAAGAAGTTTTAGGTTGTAGTTGTTATAGGACTATTTCCCTCTATACCATTTGTATTTCATTAACCTTTGACTATTGGATGTTCTTATAGGCACTTTAGTATTGCCAGTGTAACAGTATAGCTTCCGTCCCTCTCCTCGCTCGAACCAGCAACACAACGACAACCACAATCGAAGCAGCATTACCCATGCAGTGCAAGGGAAACAACCACCCCAAGGCTCAGAGCGAGTAAATTTTGAAACGCTATTAGCGCGCGCTAACTAGCTAGCCATTTCACTTCGGTTACACCAGCCCCATCTCGGGAGTTGATGGGCTTGAAGTCATAAACAGCGCAATGATTGACGCACAACGAAGAGCTGCTAGCAAAACACACGAAAGTGCTGTTTGAATGAATGTTTACGCGCCTGCTTCTGCCTACCACCGCTCAGTCAGATACTTAGATACTTGTAAGCTCAGTCAGATTATATGCAACGCAGGACATGCTAGATAATATCTAGTAATATCATCAACCATGTGTAGTTCACTAGTGATTATGATTGATTGTTTTTTATAATATAAGTTGCTAGCTAGCATTAAACTTACCTTGGCCTACTGCATTTGCGTAACAGGCAGTCAGTCTCCTTATGGAGTGCAACGAGAGAGAGAGGCAGGTCGTTATTGCGTTGGACTAGTTAACTGTAATGTTGCAAGATTGGGTCCCCCGAGCTGACAAGGTGAAAATCTGTCGTTCTGCCCCTGAACGAGGCAGTTAACCCACCGTTCCTAGACCGTCATTGAAAATAAGAATGTGTTCTTAACTGACTTTCCTAGTTAAATAAAGGTATATAAAAAATCGGCGCCCAAAAATACCGAATTCCGATTGTTATGAAAACTTGTCATCGGCCCTAATTAACCGGCCATTGCGATTTAATCGGTCAACCTCTAATTCAACACAATTATTATTCCAGTCTTTTACTGTTCTCATTGTCAGAGTGGACACGTTGTTTGCAGAGCCCACAAACTATGCTACACTTGTGAGAAACAAGTATTAGTTTATTTAATTCCATTTACAAGCTTTGTCAATTTAGTCATTGTCTTTTGTTTGGAGCACTTCTGTCAATGTTGAGTAAGGACGGGCACCTGATTATGCATAGAAGTAGGCTCATAGGCTACCTGTGGCCTGTGTGCAAATGTAGGTGTCTAATACTTGTTTTGTGTGTGCACCAAACTGTGAGTAGCATCTTTTGAGTTACTTGTAAAACTTTGCTGGAATGTCTGTCTTGCAAATAGTTTAGGTCAGAGACTGTATAAAATGTCTGTATTGCGCTCGTTAGTATTAGCATTCTCATGTACTTCTGATTAGTCTGTGGGGTTTGAAAATAGCGGCCCTTGTGTTCAGTGACGATATTACCAAATATCCCAGTATGGCACAAGGTCGTTATGACAATCTGGACACCGCCCAAACCCAGCATGCCCCACACTGATATTTGTGGAGATGTGAGAATAGGCTACATGGCTAATTAAAGTACTGTGGATGATAACCAGCCTAACTTCTTATGGGCAGATGGAATGGTAGCGTCCCACCTGGCCAACATCCAGTGAAATTGCAGAGCTTGAAATTCAAACTACATTATTATAAATATTTTACTTTCATAAAATCACAAGTGTAAGACATCAAAATAAAGCTTAACTTCTTGTTAATCCAGATGTCAGATTTCAAAAAGGCTTTACGGCGAAAGCAAACCATGCGATTATCTGAGGACAGTGCCCCGCATACAAATACATGAAAAACATATTTCAACCAGGCAGGTGCGACACGAAAGTCAGAAATAGCGATATAAAAAATGCCTTACCTTTGATCTTCTGTTGGCACTCCAAAAGGTCCCAGTTACATCACAAATGGTCCTTTTGTTCGATAATGTCTTTCTTTATATCCATAAAAACTCAGTTTAGCTGTCGCGCTTCAGTCAATAATCCACCCAGTTTCCCTCCCATCAAAATGCATACAAAATGAATCCCAAACGTTACTAATGAACTTTTCCAAACAAGTCAAACAACGTTTAATCAAACCTTAGGTACCCTAATACGTAAATAAACGATAACATTTAAGACAACGAATCGTTATTGTCTTTACCAGAGACGAATACCAAAGAACAAGCTGTCTTCCACACGCTTGGAAACACTACAGCCAAAATGGGAGCCACCTAGAAAAACTACAATTTCTGGCAGATTTTTCCAGAAACCAGCCTGAAACTCTTTCTAAAGACTTACATCTAGTGGAAGACCTAGGAACTACAATCTGGGAGGACTTGGCCTGATAATAAAAGTGATAGCCATTGAAAATAGAGGTAGGCAGAATTTTTTTTTTTGGGGGGGGGGGGGGGGGGGTTTCGTCCTCTGGGTTTCGCCTGCCATATCAGTGTCTGAGTATAACAGAATAATTTTCAAATTAAAGTTTTAAACTTTAGAGTGTTCTATCCAAACCTACCAATTATATGCATATCCTAGCTTCTGGGCCTGAGTAACAGGCAGTTTACTTTGGACACCCTTTTCATCCGGACGTCAAAATTCTGCCCCCTACCCAAGAGAGGTTAAACCGAGTGGCACAGTGGTCTAAGACACTGCATCTCAGTGCTAGAGGTGTCACTACACGACAACCTGGTTCAAATCCAGACTGTATCACAACCGGCTGTGATTGGGAGTCCCATAGCGTGGTGCACAATTGTGCCAGCGTCGTCAGAGTTTGGCCAGTGTAGGCCGTCATTGTAAATAAGAATTTGTTCTTAACAGACTATTATTAAATAAAGGTTAAATACCAGACTGGCCTCGCCCTTTGGCATTTTTTTCTCTTCGGTTTGGCTAGGCTAGCTCTACTGCCTTCGGGGTTCAGCACTGCATGGCTATGTCCCTATTTATCCCATTCAGGGACTAGAATTAACACCTGTCAAATGCGGGTAGATTTTGGCATTGGGGGGTCAAATTCACCAGCCACATTGGTGGGTGGTCAGTCTTGACAGTGAGCATTTCACTTGCATTTGTGAATAAAAATAGTCAAGTATGATCACATTTATTCTGCAGTAGCTATTTTCAAAGTATTTCTGCAGTTTTGTTTCATAGCCGGTAAATTAATTTGCACAAAGTCAAACAACTACAAAACGTATAACCTATCCCACCCATCTCTTGGCTATTTACACTGAACAAAAATATGAACATTGTTGCATGCAATGTTTTGGTCCCATGTTTCATGAGCTGAAATACAAGATCCCAGAAATGTTTCATATGCACGAGAAGCTTATTTCTCTCAAATGTTGTGCCCGAATGTGTTCACGTCCCTGTTAGTGAGAGGCCACTCTAAAATGTTCACTTTTGTGTCACAACACGATGCCACAGATGTCTTAGGTTTTGAGGGAGCTGACTGCAGGAGTGTCCAACAGGGCAGTGGCCAGATAATATCATGTTAATTTCTCTACCATAAGAATACATTTTTTACCCCCCTTTTCTCCCCAATTTTGTGATATCCAATTATGATCTTGTCGCATGGCTGCAAAGGTCGAGTCATACGTCCTCCGAAATATGACCCCGCCAAACCGCATTCCTTAACACACCCGCCAGCTTAACCCGGAAGCCAGCCGCACCAATATGTCGGAGGAAACACTGTTCGACTGATGACCGAAGTAAGCCTGCATGCGCCTGGCCCGCCACAAGGAGTGAAATAAAGCCCCCTCCCCTGTTCAAACCCTCCCTAACCTGGACAATGCTGGGCCAATTATGCCCCTCCATATGGGACTCCTGGTTGTGACACAGCCTGGGAACGAACCCGGGTCTGTAGTGACGCCTCAAGCACTGCGATGCAGTGCCTTAGACCGCTGCTCCACTCGGGAGGCCACTGAGGAGTATTTATGTCTGTAGTGAATAACTTTTTGTGGGGAAAAACTCATTCTGACAGGCTGAGTCTGGCTCTCCAGTGGGTGGGCCTATGCCCTCCGAGGCTCCCCTGCCCAGTCATGTGAAATTCATAAATTAGGACCTAATGCATTTATTTCAATCGACTGATTTCCTTCTATGAACTGTAACTCAGTAAAATGTTTGAAATTGTTGCAGTTTTATATTTTTGTTCAGTATATGTATTTCCCATGCCACCATCAAGACAGTGCTTTTTTAGGTTTGTGGGAAGTAATGAACAAGTGTACACTTCATGAGAAAGGAGATATTGGGACACACACCATGTCTTTCTCTGGCTACATCCTGGAGTCTCTCTCTGTGGCTCTTTTTTAAAATAGTTATTCCTTAAATCCTCGCATCCTCTCTCCTAACTGAAAGACCTGACCAAGGGAAAGCTATCCTAATGTTTTCACCATGTTTATACCTGTCAAGTCTTTGCCAATCAGTACAGTTGACAGGGAGAAGAGGACACTTTTTTTTAAAGGCGATTAAGGCTCTCATGAATTTGGAAACCTTTGCAATCACAGAAAGGTGTGAGCCTCAAGAGTTAAAGGGATAGTTTGGGATGTTGGCAATGAAGCCCTTTGTCTACTTCCCCAGAGACCGATGAACTCGTGGATACCATTTTTTTTATTTTTATGTCTCTGGGTTCAGTTTGAAGGGAAGGGAGTTGTTAACTAGCTTTAACACAGTTGGTAACTAGCATTAGTGCAACGACTGGAATGACTGTTCCCATAGACTTCCAGTCATTGCATAACACTAGTTAGCATTGGATCGTGAATGTACCTTTAACTTCATATTGGACGCAGACATACAAATGGTATCCACAAGTTCATCTGACTCTGGGGAAGTAGATAAAGGGCTTCGTTGCCAAAATAACAAACTATCCCATTAAACACACACAAACTCCCCTACCTCTTTCTCCACCTTGCACAAACTCCTGAAACCATTGTGATGGGCATTACCATTGTGCTAATGCATTTGCTGATCTATTGAGTGTTCTTCATAAATGTAAAGATTTAAGATGTTTTTCCTAGAGCTACAAAGTGTGGAAAAGGGAAGCTTACCTGTGGTGAAAAGGGGCTTTGATCAACAAGCGCAGACACTACTGTCAAACTCCATTGGTTTTAATACCCACACGCTCTATAACAGTAATCTCTCGTTCTCATGTTTTTTTTACTTGAAACAATTGTGTTCTGTCTTGGAATTCTGTCTTTTTTGAAATTCTAAATTCTCCTTCTCCAGCATTGGGGGCGGCCTATGGCACGGCTAAGAGCGGCACGGGCATCGCTGCCATGTCGGTGATGCGGCCGGAGCTCATCATGAAGTCCATCATTCCTGTGGTCATGGCAGGTATCATCGCCATCTACGGGCTGGTGGTGGCGGTGCTCATCGCCAACAACATTTCGGAGAAAGTCACCCTCTACAAGTAAGAGCTCAGAAATTGCAGACGCTAGTTACCCATTCTCAAGTCTACCGCTAGGCACTGCATGTCTGAAGCGATCTGATTGGTAGTAATATGGTATTGGCTCCACTTGATAGGATTGGTGGATTTTTCACCATTGTTTTTCAGAAGTGTTAGCGATGTACTACATCTGTAAACTGAAGGTCTGCAATCTCTTTGGAATGCTTTGACTGCAATTGTTTTAAATAAATCTTCCTCCCCATCTTTCTCCCTCTCTCCAACCCATCTCCATCCCTCTCTTTCTACCCTCTCTTCATCTCGCTCTATCCCTCACCTCTCTCTCATGTAGGAGTTTCCTCCACCTGGGTGCTGGGCTGAGCGTGGGGCTGAGTGGGTTGGCGGCTGGTTTTGCCATCGGCATTGTGGGTGACGCAGGCGTTCGAGGCACAGCTCAGCAGCCCAGGCTCTTCGTGGGCATGATCCTCATCCTGATCTTTGCAGAGGTCCTAGGGCTCTACGGTCTTATTGTGGCTCTCATCCTCTCCACGAAATAGAGAAAGAAAGAAAAGAACAGTCCTTCTGTCCATCCATCCGTGTCCGTTGAGTCAACGCTGTGTCATCCATATATAAACAACTAAGAAATAAAGAACAAATTGTAGAGCATGCCTTAATGCCCGGTTCCAAATCAACTCCCTTTAGCCACTTCTTTCCTAGTGGCACTACTTGATGGTCCTTTGTAGATCTAATATGTTTGAATAAGTGTTAGCAATATGGTAATAGTAAAGCCACATATCTACCCCCTACCTATATTGCTTATGTCAGATCTACGAGGGAGGTGTTATGGGCTGTGTCCCAAATGGCACCATATTCTCTACATAGTGCTCTGGTCAAAAGTAGTGCACTCAATAGGGTGTGATTTGGGACACGACATGGGGTTGCTTTGGGATTGGGCGGGAAGCGAAAAGCGTCCTCTTCCTGTACAGTCGTCCTTGAGTCCAGTAGTCAACCCCTTGTAAATGTAGTGACGCGTTCGTCCTGTCCGTGCTTGAGTATCAGTTTACCTCCTTCCTCCCAATTTCCTTTAATTTGTGTGTCTGCTAAATGGCTTATTATTATTCCTTAGTTTTTTTCTGAAGAACTGACTGTTTGGACAAATCATTTTAATTTTATCTGGGGACAATTTTCACATTAAAGGACCAAACTAATACGAGGACATGGATAACTATTTTTGTTTGTTTTTTCACAAATTATTTATGAAGATTTTGAAATGTTAATAAAACTGTTTAAATGGAACAAAGTCATTATTGCATTCCCAATGAGAGAGAGAGAGAGATCTGTGTATAACTAGATGAATTGCACTGTGGGTAATTGTTCGAAGTTCTTGGAGTTCCTCTGGATGCATGTATCCAGTTGTTACTATGGAGACTCTCTGTCCAGATGTGGGAGTTAACTGTGTTTGTTTATGGCAGCTGGCATGTAAAAGTGTGTGGGGCATGTGAATGTGTGTGTTTTAACTCGAATACATCATTCTCAACACTCATTCGCACCATTTGACCTGTAGTACTGGGGTGTAATCATTACTCCAAATAAAAACTAAACGGAAACCGGTGGGTTCGTAAACAGTTTCCGTTGCAAGACGTAATGAATAAACCCCAGCCGTGTGGTTGCAGATGCTCACTGTCAGGCCACGTCTAATTTCCAATTAAATCTCAACCTCCAAATCATGTATTTTCTTGCATTATTTAATGATTTTCTGTAGCAATGTTAGACTACCTTGCTCTTTATCCATTTGCACTGAAAGTGTATATTCACTTCTGTTCTAGTTCTCAACCCAGAAGCAGCACATGGTCAATTGTGTAGCAGTACCCCTGGAGCAGTTTTTTTGTTGGGGGGGGGGGGGGGGTTCAATGCTTTGCTCAAGGGTTCAATGGCAGTAAGTAGCACATGGATTTGGATATTGATGCTGTTGCCACTTTGCCAGCACTACAGATGCCTGCTCAGTCACACCTGAATTCTCCCGTCAGCCTTATGTGAATAGTTCCAGCAACAAGCAAGTGGTGATGTCTATGAAATTGATCCTATATGGGCTGTAGTGTAGGAATGTTGAGCCGTGTTCATGTTTATATAGCAGCACTATAAATAACAGCATTCACAATGTGCAACTTCGCAATTAGTTGGAGGGAAGAAAAATCCCACATGACAGCAGTTGGTTTGACAAAGTATTGTTTTTCTGTTGCCGGAAAGTAGATCATGATAGTCAGACAGTACAGTATGAACATAGAACAATGAGTCAGATATTTCACCGGATGTATTAATGTGAAGCATCCAGTTGGCGTTTCCTCACTACCAAATATAATGAGGAAGCCCAGTAGGAGAAGGTGGAGCGAGATGGATTTTGGCCGAAATTCTGCACATTTTGTCATTGATGAAACATTTGATTCCCATACAGTTTTATGTTTCCAAAAATAAAATATGTAGCAAAACCCTGTTTTGCCAAAGTTTTGATATGTGTTTTTTAGGAGTGTTTGGCGAATTGAGTTACTGCACACGCGCAGTGGGCGTTCCCTTATGGAAATAAATGCTAGAACACGCCAATAGGATTTCCGTAGCTGGTGCTTTGCTCTGCCCACTTTTATTTTTTCATTTTACTAGGCAAGTCAGTTAATAACAAATTCTTATTTTCAACAAGAGCCTAGGAACAGTGGGTTAACCGCCTTGTTCAGGGGCAAAACGACATACTTGTACCCTGTCAGTTTGGGGATTCGATCTTGCAACCTTTCTGTTCCTAGTCCAACGCTCTAACCACTAGGCTACACTGCCGCCCACTCGGATTAATTTATTCCCATTGGAAACGACAGGCTCTTGGGTTAGTTATAAAAAATCTTTGGATTGAAGTTGGGCAGAAACTGCTTCGCCGATAGAAATCCCGCTTCAGGCGATGTCGGTGGCGACGCTGGCGAGCTAAAGAAATGCGTAGAAACACAGCATCGGGTTAACGGACGTCTCGCGCCAAACTGCGCACGTGCAAGCCTTCAAATCAAAGGCACTCCTTATTAACTATAAAGTCATTTGTGACGAAAATGAACACGTGTCCGTTTCGCACTTTCACGATGTTGGAATAATAACGTGTTGAACTACTTAAAACATTGTTAGAATCCAGGTTGTGCCTTTAGATTTTGAGAAAAGTAAAAACTAAGGAATACTTTTTGACGTATGTCATTGAAGTCTCAAATCCGGCCTGGTCTGGCAAGCGTTTCCGGAAGTCTCGCGATGTTGCGCCTCGGTTTAGAAACTGTCATAGAGAGTGACTTAAGCTAGTTGGCCGACTAGCATGTTAGTAAAGAAAGTACTTCGCTGCAAATGTTTCAAAAAGATATTGGCCTATATAGTCCTGTGGCATTTAACGAACACTAAGCGTTTATTTTTAAGTGTCGGACAGGAAACGGACGGCTGGTAACGTTACAATACAGGTACATTAGCAATCGCGCTAACGCTGTCTAGCCAGCCAACTGTAACTAACTAGGTACTTGCAAGCTAGCTAACGTCAACAACAATAACATGTTGTCGGAGAAAGGTTAAACTGTAGATATGTAACTAGTTATGATGCATATTATTTCTTACATTTTTGCCATGATGTAAATGTTTAGGCCTTGACCATGTAGGCACAGCTAGCCCGTTGACGTTAGTTAAATTGAAAACGTGTTGCAGCACTGTTGGGGCTGTTCGCGAGCCAGCTAGGCCCAAAACGTACCAGACGAGATGATTGATTGTATGATCTAGTCAGTAGCCTAGCCTACATATTTGCGTCGCTTGGTCACTTAGTTTAAACAGATGGATGGTTATTTTATGCACAGCAACTAGGTAAGTAACATGTAGCTAGCTAAAATCTATGCATGACAGTTGATGGTACGTGAAGTGTATAGAGAGACGCAGGGTTGCCAGGTGAAGTTAAAATATCGAGCCCATGACCACTCAAAGCCAACCCAAAAGGCTCGGAAAAACTAGTACACACTTTTTTTTGACAGCATGGGAGGAGTTGCCATATCTCTTACAATAAACCATTTTCCCGTAACGTTGAGTATCATAGTAACTTGTAACGTAGTAACTTGTAACGACATTAGAAGCAAAATTCGGGTTTCCTCTAAATAATAATAATTGCAAGTTATGACATTGCAACCTCTTAAGGATTGGACCCTTTAAAAAAATCAAAATCAAATGACATACCCAAATCTAACTGCCTGTAGCTCAGGACCTGAAGCAAGAATATGCATATTCTTGATACCATTTGAAAGGAATATAACACATTGGGAGAATATAACACAGATCTGGTAAAAGATAATACAAATGAAAAAACATGTCCCCCCCCCCCCCCCACCTTTGAAATGCAAGAGAGAGGTCACAATGTATTATTCCAGGTAAGGCGTAATTCTGTATTTGCCAAATAACCATTGCATTTCTGTTCAAAATGTTGTATCAAGATTACCCAAATGTGCCTAATTGGTTTATTAATACATTTTCAAGTTCATAACTGTGCTCTCTCCTCAAACAATAGCATGGCATTTTTTCACTGTAATAGCTACTGTAAATTGGATAGTGCAGTTAGATTAACAAGAATTTAATGTTTCTGCCCGTATTGGATATGTCTATGTCCTGGGAAATGTTCTTGTTACTTAAAATGTCATGCTAATCACATTAGCTCATGCTAGCTCAACCGTCCAGAGGTGTATGGTATATGGCCAATATACCATGGCTGAGGGCTGTTCTTAAGCATGACACAATGCGGAGTGCCTGGATACAGCTGTCAGCCATGGTATATTGGCCATATACCCCAAACCCCCGGGGTGCATTATTGCTATTATAAACTGGTTACCACTGTGATTAGAACAGTAAAAAGTAATGTTTTGTAATACCCGTGGTATATGGTGTGATGTAGCACAGTTTTCAGCCAATCAGCATTCAGGGCTCGAACAAGGTTTTTAAATGTATATAAATCCCCTTTGCGCGTGTGCATAGCTATAGATAAATCCGACAGTAAATCTCTGAGCAAGAAATACTTGGATGAACATAAAAAAAACTGTTAGGCTATTTTCTGGCAATTATGTGCCAGAAATTAAGACTACAAACCATTATAAATGGCCATTTGCAAGATTGACTTGTAATTTCAATAGGCATAGGCTACAGACTAAAATCTGGGTTTATGAATGCAATTACATTTTGCTGTAGTTTGCTTAGCTTAGCGTATCCTATAGCCCCTGATAGGCTACATCTCATTTCAGATAGTCTACAGTATCCTAGACAAGATGTAGGCAAGATATAAACTGAACGATTTAGCAGCTTGCTTAGTTCAAATTAAGACTAATTTATTAATGAAGAGTAAGGCGATTTCGCAATTAGAGGTGCTTGTTTCCCAACAGCCTGCTTGGGGCGGCAGGGTAGCCTAGTG
This sequence comes from Oncorhynchus kisutch, assembly GCF_002021735.2. NCBI lineage: Eukaryota > Metazoa > Chordata > Actinopteri > Salmoniformes > Salmonidae > Oncorhynchus > Oncorhynchus kisutch. Next base: position 46,853,743 of record NC_034183.2, on the reverse strand, counting down.
GTTAGAGCGTTGGACTAGTAGCCGGAAGGTTGAAAGTTCAAACCCCCGAGCTGGCAAGGTACAAATCTGTCGTTCTTCCCCTGAACAGGCAGTTAACCCACTGTTCCTAGGCTGTCATTGAAAATAAGAATTTGTTCTTAACTGACTTGCCTGGTTAAATAAAGGTTAAAAAAATATAGAAAAAAAATAGGCTGCTGAGGATGGGGTCATAATTTCAATAATATGTATATGAACTGAATATGCTTGTCAACAACAGCCAGTGTTTATAAAAATAAATAAATAATTATTTTACCTGTAGCCTAATCTGACAACTGTTACGTCAATCTAATGCGTTCATAATAATACAAGGCTACAACAACAAACGTAGGCTATTTATTAAATTGCTTTGCCAGGTCCAGGTAGGCTACACAAGTGACACACATTGATTTGCAATGACTCCAGTGATGTTGTCATTTCAACATATTTATTGTATGAAATGGCATATACAATGGCATATACATTTAATAGGCTACTTGATGGCCAGCAGAGGCAAATGTATAGTTCTACACATTTAGCCTAATGTCAGTTACATTGAGGACTTTTCTCCATAAGATGAACAGCTTCCATTTCAAATTTCCACTCGGGTAGCCCCGGAGACCCATGCATGCATAAAGCATAAAGCATGCTTGATACCTTTTTTCTTTAAGCAGTCAACATTAGAATGCAGTTTAAACCACCTCTGAGCAAATTTATGTAATGCACTCTAGTGCGCCCAAAGCCGTTTTCAAGTGCTTTTGGAACCGGTTCTATACTGGTACCTTTTTGCGTTGTGTTCTGGGGAGTTTTAGGTGGAAGGGAAAGCTCTGGACACAATTGCTGGTTGTCTCTTTTACCCCCTTTTTCTCACCATTTTCGTGGTATCCAATTGTTAGTAGTTACTATCTTGTCTCATCGCTACAACTCCTGTACGGGCTCGGGAGAGACAAAGGTCAAAAGCCATGCGTCCTCCGAAACACAACCCAACCAAGTCACACTGCTTCTTAACACAGCGCACATCCAACCCAGAAGCCAGCCGCACCAATGTGTCGGAGGAAACAGTGGCGACCTGGTTAGCGTGCACTGTGCACGGCCCGCCACAGGAGTCGTTATTGCGCAATGAGACAAGGCTATCCCTACCGGCCAAACCCTCCCTAACCAAGACGATGCTAGGCCAATTGTGCCTCGCCCCATGGTCCTCCCGGTCTCGGCCGGCTGCGACAGAGCCTGGGCTCGAACCCAGAGTCTCTGGTGGCACAGCTAGCACTGCGTCACCCGGGAGGCCCCGGTTATCTCTCTTTTTTTTAAATGACTGCATGGAATGGATACAAATGCAAGGCAAATGTTAATGCTGCTGTCTGGACTCATACACAAGTATATTTGCCTCTCCTCACCACGCTTTGAGCAAACTGACAACAAAAAAAATGATCGTACAAAATGTACATGTTCATATTTTCAAAAGACTCAAATGTCATTTTATTAAAGTTGTACACCAATATACTAGTAATTTGCTAATAAGAAGTATTTATTTGAATGTTCTATTATACTGCAGGCATACAACACCCTTCCTGACATGACCAGACAGTTAACAAAATGAACGACAGCTAACTAGGCACATCAAACATGAAATACAAAAATGTCACATTTTAACAACATACCTGCATGGAAGGGCTACAAATCCAAGGCAAACAATGCTGCCATCTGGACCGTCATAACTCAAGTATATTTGCCTGACAAAGGAATACCGTGAGAAAATCAGAGAACTCACACTGTCTGTACCTGAAAGAGACCCTCTCTAGCTGGGCTAGCCTTTCAAAGTTGCACTCAAATGATCCCCATTCACGCTAATATATATTCCTGTAGACAGTAGTGCAACAAGACTATGTTTATTTAAGATTTTTGTGCATTTGTGAAAATGTGCATTCAAAAGACAGATAAACATACATAAACACACCTTTCCTCATCACACTTTGAGCAAACAGGAGTAAAAGCATGGCTCCTGTTGATGGGCATCACATCACAATTTAGAAAATAACTACAATAAAATAGTTATCTTGAAAGTAGTATACTTTGTCTCCATTGTTTCTTGATGTGCATCAGTTCTAGCATAATGTTTTATGGAAAAAGTGTTACAAATAGGTGTCTCCCTAATGACAGTCTAAATGGCCTACATTCAACTGGTAAAAAGTTGTCACAACATGCACGTGTGCTGCTTTCTGTCCTCTCCCTCACATGACTTAGCCAATAACTGTAGTGTTCTCTTAACAAACAAACACACACACACACACACACACACACACAAACCTCTCCGGCCCTCCCCACCAATCACTCAGCATCAGCCTGCCTCATTGCCTGACACTCAGCAACAGGCCACAGTGAAATATACAGTACCAGTCAAAAGTTTTGACACACCTACTCATTCCAGGGTTTTTCTTTATTTTTACAATTTTCTACATTGTAGAATAACAGTGAAGACATCAACTTTGAAATAACACATATGGAATCATATAGCATCCAAAAAAGTGTTAAACAAATCAAAATATTTTATATTTGAGATTTTAGGTACACTTCAACTATGACAGACAAAATTAGAGAAAAACAAATCCAGAAAATCACTTTGTAGTATTTTTTATGAATGTATTTGCAAATTATGGTGGAAAATAAGTATTTGGTCACCTACAAACAAGCAAGATTTCTGGCTCTCACAGACCTGTAACTTCTTCTTTAAGAGGCTCCTTTGTCCTCCACTTGTTACCTGTATTAATGGCACCTGTTTGAACTTGTTATCAGTATAAAAGACACCTGTCCACAACCTCAAACAGTCACACTCCAAACTCCACTATGGTCAAGACCAAAGAGCTGTCAAAGGACACCAGAAACAAAATTGTAGACCTGCACCAGGCTGGGAAGACTGACTCTGCAATAGGTAAGCAGCTTGGTTTGAAGAAATCAACTGTGGGAGCAATTATTAGGAAATGGAAGACATACAAGACCACTGATAATCTCCCTCGATCTGGGACTCCACGTAAGATCTCACCCCGTGGGGTCAAAATGATCACAAGAACGGTGAGCAAAAATCCCAGAACCCCACACGGGGGGACCTAGTGAATGACCTGCAGAGAGCTTGGACCAAAGTAACAAAGCCTACCATCAGTAACACACTACGCCGCCAGGGACTCAAATCCTGCAGTGCCAGACGTGTCCCCCTGCTTAAGCCAGTACATGTCCAGGCCCGTCTGAAGTTCGCTAGAGAGCATTTGGATGATCCAAAAGAAGATTGGGAGAATGTCATATGGTCAGATGAAACCAAAATATAACTTTTTGGTAAAAACTCAACTTGTCGTGTTTGAAGGACAAAGAATGCTGAGTTGCATCCAAAGAACACCATACCTACTGTGAAGCATGGGGGTGGAAACATCATCTGTTTTTCTGCAAAGGGACCAGGACGACTGATCCGTGTAAAGGAAACAATGAATGGGGCCATGTATCGTGAGATTTTGAGTGAAAACCTCCTTCCCATCAGCAAGGGCATTGAAGATGAAACGTGGCTGGGTCTTTCACCATGACAATGATCCCAAACACACCGCCCAGGCAACGAAGGAGTGGCTTCGTAAGAAGCATTTCAAGGTCCTGGAGTGGCCTAGCCAGTCTCCAGATCTTAACCCCATAGACAATCTTGGGGGGGAGTTGAAAGTCCGTGTTGCCCAGCAACCAAAATATGTAGCCAAATATGGCGGGAAAACCGTGAACATGGCAATGCTGCAGAGAAGGAAGATGAAACATCCTCTCTGGTAATACTTGACCGAATAGAGCTATAACATGGCAAAGAACAGGTTTATCAGCAAAGTGCGCTGCATCATGGGACACGTCAAGGCTGCACACAGCAGGAATATCACTGAAATATTTTTGTTACTACACATTACCTTCTATATTCAAACAAAATAGGCCTTTTATAGGCAAGTGGGCAACATCATGCTCATGTCCTCTAAATATAGTCTTCCTAGTAGGACTGCAATAATGAGATGGTGTCTGTGCGCATCCATTTCAGAGTCTACTCCTTTCGACTCCAAAAATCCTGGAGTCGTGCACCACTAGTTTTCCAAATGGAGCAAAATAATCATAGTGGGCAGAACAAGCAAGGAGGTGGGCAGAGCCAAGCACAAGCTGGTGAGAATCTATTGGTGCGTTCTAGCATTTTATTTGCATATTTCCGTTAGGGAACGTCTACGCTGTGAAGTGCGTGTGCAATAACTATATTCGGCCATTTTTTAAACTTTGGCAAAGGGTAAAGTCTAAAAAACACAGTCCACTGTTTGTTACAGATTTTAGTTTTTGAAATCCATCTCTCTCCATCTTCTCACACTGCAGGCCACTGGGCTTCCTCTCATCACCATATTTGGTGGTGTGGAAACGCCAACTGGATGCGTCACATTCATACATCCGGTGAAATATCTGTCTCATTCTTCTATGCATTGCATTGGTGCCCCTTAAGCAGACCGGAACTGTAACAATTTGTTTAAATGGTAAATAGCCTGAGTAGGAGATCTTCATTTATCCATAATTGATGGTGTAGCAAGGCTAGGCATCAGTTAGCCCAAGATGTACTCTTAACCCCCTAATTGATTGATTGCACCCGTGCATCAGTTTAACATAATTAAAATGCCCCATAAATCTGTCTTTGCGTTATGTTTTTTTTGCATTGGCTCAATCCACCAGATCCGCCTATGTCGGCCTTCTGCATCTGCTGTGGAATGTGGCAGAGCTACATCACTGTTTGTCAGACCAAGAGAAATCCATAAAATCAGTCTTCTCACAAAAACATGAGTCTGTAGAGTCCAAACGGTTTGGCCTACAAACTAATATACGGCTTGGTTGTTTAGCAACAAAACCAACGCATGTGTAACTAAGAGGCAAAACAGACAGGGTTTTGGCTTAGATTGTTGACAACATGTTAACTGTATTTTGTTTCCAATGTTTATTGAAAACGTGAATACATTTGCACAATGAGCACCTGTTGTCTCAAATACATGGTTGTTGGTTAGCTAGCTAGTGAATTTTTGCAGTCTACAAATCCACTCAAGAAAAAATCAGCCCACAGCTGAATCTAGTTGATGATCCCTGGCTTAGACCTTTAGAGGTTAATAAGGAGCGTATCGTTACGGTCCAAGGACCTTATATGATCCAGTATCTTCAGAGGTAGACTGGCTCTGGCAGTCAAATACTCTTATCTAAACGTGAATTAATTCTAAATTGCGATATGGTTCTATATCTCATCAATATAATTTCACAAATGCAAAGTATATACTGTTTTAACCTGATTTATCACAGTTGCAGCCAACATTGTTTTTCAGTGACAACACATTTCTGGCGGCCTTCTTCCGTTACACACAGGTTAGGAGCATGCTAATTAGCACAGGAGGCCTTCCTTCTGTCTTCTGTAAACACACTCTGTAACATGGCGATGGCGGTGTGGGGACACTAACCCTATAAAGGTGTATGTTTCTTACTGATATGAAATATAAGGTCCTTGTGCTTCCATAACCATACCGCAAGTGATGCGTGTTAATGTTCAGATCGATCGTCGGGGCTCTCAAAGTACTGAGTAAAGGGTCTGAATACTTATATAAATGTGATATTTCCGTTATTAAAAAAATTGTCGGGGCATTGTGTGTAGATTGATGAGGGGGAAAAAACTGTTTAATACATTTTAGAATAAGGCTGTAACGTAACCAAATGTGGAAAAAGTCAAGGGGTCTGAATACTTTCCGAATGCACTGTATATCACATTTTTGCCTACATTGTAAAATTGTCAACTTCTGGAGCTCATAGGGCTCTGGTCAAAAGTAATGCACTGAATAGGGTGCCATTTTGGATGCAACCTTTGTCCACCCAACTCTGACTCTCCTGACTCCTCCCTCCCCCAGGTGTCCTGCTGCAATGTCAAGGCGGAGCAGGAACAGCCGGGCATGGCGTTACGTGTGGAGTGGACTACGGCGAGATGCTGATTCCCGGGCGCTGGTACTGTCCTCAGAAAGTGAAGAGTGGGGCTACGAACGCTTACAGGTAAGGGTCGGTTTGTGACGGACGTAGTCCAGGGGTGTGAAACTCATTCCATAGAGAGAAGATTGTCTTCTGGTTTTTGTTATTTCCTTTCAGTTTGTGTCCAATTAAGACCTAGACAACCAGGTGAGGGGAGTTCCTAACTAATGAGGGACCAAAGGCAAGTTGATCAATCAAGTACACGGGAGGAGCGAAAATCCGCAGACAATTGGCCTTCCGTGGAATGAGTTTGGCACCTGTGACATAGACAGTTCCATTGTGCCAGAAAAGCGGAGTCAAGTACAGCTGACATATTTGAGCACTGTTATGTACTGTTTGTGGCCTCTGCAGTACAGTGACTCAGACTCTGAGCCAGACTACCGTCCCGTGGTGCCACCGGTCCCCAGTGCCGTGCCCGTTACCGGAGAGTCGTACTGCACCTGCGACTCCCAGGCCGAGCCCAGCTACAACCCACATCTCCGGGGCTTCCACCGCATCAAAGACTGCCACTGTGGAGAGGAAGACCAGGGTGAGGACTGGAGGGGCAGGGTGGGGAACTAGGGTTGTGTTCAGAAGGGCACACCGTAGCAAAACGTTTTGAAGTGGAAAAGTGAGCTCTTTTTATAGGTCAAGTTCAGGTAGTCCCTTCAGGTATTTCACGCTGTTTCTGAGGATATTCTTATGTTTCATGCCCATGCTGTATCAGGGAGTTCCCAAAAGTGAAGCTCTCACCATTTGCTTATTAAAATATCTTAAGTGTCTGAAATGTTGGAAGTCAACTGTCATTTAATCCAATAACCTCCGGACATTGCAGACTTCGACTGGGTGTGGGACGATAGTAACCGCTCCACGGCCACGTTGATGACCTGCGACAACCGCAAAGTCAACTTCCACACGGAGTACAGCTGCGGCACAGCAGCCATAAGAGGCTCCAAGGAGCTGGCAGATGGACAGCACTTCTGGGAGATCAAGATGACATCACCAGTGTACGGGACAGATATGGTGAGGCTCTGCCCATCATTACTCAGGAGACAGCATTATGAGGATCAGTGGAGACAGGTGTCACTTTAAATCTGAGGCCGGGCACATTGTAATGGAATCGTTTTCATTCATTCATTCAATTCCAGCCATTACTATGAGCCTGTCCTCTGATTTCTCTCTTTTACCAGCCTCCTCTGCTGGGGGTTGGTGCTTAGTCTTGTAAGACCTTAGGAAGTTTAGTGGTTTCTCTTTCCTAAAGCTTATTTTGTGAACCTTTTGCATATTGTATAATGGTGAGCATGTTGATTACTGTTCTATTTTGATGTTATGTGGTTAAGGTGAACATGTTGAATGAAGACTCTTCGATGTTGTGTAGATGGTAGGCATCGGAACCTGTGACGTGAACCTGGATAAGTACAGACATACCTTCTGCAGCCTGTTGGGGAAAGATGACGACAGCTGGGGTCTCTCCTACACTGGTAAAACCATATAATCCATCAGATAGTCCTTATCACAAACAGACCTGGGTTCATATCGTATTCGTTTTCTTTCAAATACTTTCAGTGTTTGATTGAGCCTGCCTGTAGTGGTGCCTGCTCTGCTGGACAGGGTTTTCACTTTTGGAGCTGTTAGCAGTTGATGTTATTCTTTAATAACACAAACCCTATAGCAAATCAGGGGGAGGAAATAGGTTTATTCAAAGAGGATAAATCATATATTTTATGCTGAGAGGTAGATGTTAGATGGTCGTTCCTTCCCTGTCCTCAGTGATTCTCTCCACAGAACAAAGGGACAGGATGTAGTTTTATAACCCAGCCCTAGCCTGTTGTTGGCCAATTAGAATTCCTTGCAATAAAACTGGGCCAATGGCCAAATTACAAGTATCCTATTTCAGGTTGGACCAATGAGAACGTGCCACACATAGCTATGAGTTCAGGACTGACATTCCTAACAGATGTTGAACTGAAAACCATCTATTTCCATTGATAATTCCATATTGACCATTAGTACTCTATTGACTTTTAGTACTCTTGACCTCTCGTCCTCTGTGTTGTGTATTTATCTTCAAAATATTCTTATACTCCCCCTAGACCATTTTAAAAAGAAATATACTTAATGTCTTTTTAGAAAATAATTTTTTTTAAACATGAAAAAATATACAGTATAAAACACATTAGCAGTATGCATAAAATCATTCACATTAAACACCTTGCATTTCTATAACACAAAGGGCATATTTTACTTGATGTTACAATAAGAAATAGATTTCAAACAAAGTTATAAAAAATAAGTATTAACCGGTGTAATGATGGATGTCCCTTACGATTCCTACCACATCCTGTATTAGGAGGAAACTCAAAAAAATTTAATTGTCTACAAGACCATAATATTCAATCGTCCTATTGACAAGGTAATCATTTACCAAGTTCTTTAAAAGTGATCCGCTCTTCCACACTGGTATCAGTCCCACATAGATAACTATTAGAAATTATGTTCTGAAAGTGTGCAGGTAGTGAGGAAATCTTCCTTTCTAATTCTTCTTCCGTTCCACTGGTTGATAAGGACTTCTCTAGTGAACACTAGAGAAGTGATCTTGTATAATTTCAAGTACAGTCCTTGGGTCAAGGGATATTGCTTTAGACTGTAGATTGTAGTAACCTGTAACGAAGGAAACAAAAAAGTGAAAGTAACATGTCCTGGTTTCAAGAGAAATTGATATTTCACATAGATTTCCCTAAGTAAGCATGTCCCGATTTCAGGAAGATGTTGGTCATTTCACCTAGATATCCCTAATATGATGACTGCGGTGTACAACATAGAAGCATATCAGGTTCTGATCATCTTACTATGCTTCTTCACCCGAGATTGGCCCCCGATGGCTAATCAATCAGTTCTTTATTCTCCAGGCTCCGCTTTGTCATCAACATGGACAACCTTGCAATGAGTGACATAATATTCATAGTGATTTTCCATGGACTTTTACTGCTGACCTCGTTATGAGCAGAACGTGATAAGGACCTTCCCATTTTGGCTCTAATGTCTCTGTTAAATATTTTTTTACCATCACCCACTGTGCTGGTACTACGTCATGTCCCCCCTCGGGACTTATTCCCCACGCCTCTTATACTTGTCTGTCTGCTTCCGCTACTACATTAGAGAGTTGTATGCAATAGTTAAACATTGTGTCACTCATAAAGTGAACGTCTGATTTTCTTAAATCTAACGTGCCTGTCACTATCACATTGTCCATTATAGTGTTAGGTTCTAATTCTCAGGATAAAAAAACTACGGACACTATGAAAGCTTAACCAAGTTTAATTCTTCCCAGAGGATCAATACAGCTGCATTAGACAACGACATTTCACACAAGCACTGATATTTAACCCTTCCTCCTGAGTCTCCTCCTACACATCTGAACAGCCAATGCATCTCTGTTGCTAGACAGAACCTTAGTGATATCTGTTCTTCCTCACTTCATCTGACCTGACCTCTACCCCAAGTGCTCACTCCTCTCCAACTCACTGCTGTCATGGTGCCTGGTACCAGACTGTGTCCTCCCAGTGGATCCCTCCCATAGGATCCCTGATGGCTAACAATAACATATCCTGACATAATGTAAATGTTATACATTATCCTCTCTCCCTCAGTGACATGAATAAGTATATTTCAGATCCTCAGAACCCAACAGTAGCAACTGCCCTACCTGCCTTCCTTACATCCCCCTCCACAATGCTTGAACCGTCTGTGTATAAGATAAACTCAGGGTTTTCCAACGGATTACTCTTAATAACCCCATCAGAGAGTTAATCCCAAAAAAGTTGACCTTTTATCTACTTGCCCAGTGTCCGATTAACTCGTGGATATCATTTTTATGTCTCTTCGTCAAGTATGGTTTTGACTAGAAAGAATACAGCTTTTGTCAGATTTGACTTTTCGTAGCAGTTTAGGAGAATTGGGTTAAGGTTATGAAAAGGGTTAGCTAAAATGAAAAATAATAACTTTTGATGTCAATTTGACAAAAGCTGTTTAGCCATGACCATGCAGTATGAAGGTAGGTAGTTTCGCTAGCCAATGCTGACAGGAAGTCTACAGGTACACCAGCTGTTCCCAGAGACTACAAGTCATTGTGCCAACACTAGTTGGCATTTGATGATGAGCTAACTGGAGTGGAAAATTCCCAAATGGAGCAAAGATATCAATGTACCATTTCCAAATAATGTTGGGCAAAAATAATAGATTTTGAGGTGGTTGAGAATTGACTGTTTCTCTATGTAACCCACATAAAAATTAGCATAATTAGGAGCCATAGGGGATCCCTTAACAGTACCCTTCATCTGGATAAAGAAATTGTTTTGAAACATGAAATAATTGTGTGTGTGTGTGTGTGTGAGCCTGTTTCCCCCCCCTTATAATAATAATAATAATAATGCTAATATGGTCATATTCTAGGTCTGTTACATCATAAAGGAGACAAGGTGAACTTCTCCTCACGTTTCGGCCAGGGCTCAATCATCGGAGTGCACCTGGACACATGGCATGGAACACTCACCTTCTTTAAGAACCGCAAGTGCATAGGTAATTACAGGGGTCACAGGTCAAGGGGACCAGGTGGGGTGAGTAGTGATCTACATATAGTAATTTAACTACGTTTTGCATTAGCTTGGTGGTAGTTGAACTAAATTCAAATCTTGGTAGCAATTTCAGTAGTTAACCTCTCTGGGATATGTGTACTAGCGTCCCACCTGGCCAAAAGCCAGGGAAAATGCAGAGCGCCAAATTCAAATAAATTCCTATAAAAATCTAACTTTGGTTAAATCACACATGCAAGATAGCAAATTAAAGCTATATTTGTTGTGAATCCAGCCAACATGTCAGATTTCAAAAAGGCTATTCGGCGAAAGCAAACGATGCTATTATCTGAGGATAGCACCTCCGTAAGCAAAGACAGAAAGCATATTGCAACCCTGCAGGCGCGACACAAAACGCAGAAATAAAAAATATAATTCATGCCTTACCTTTGACGAGCTTCTTTTGTTGGCACTCCAATATGTCCCAATATGTCCCACATCACAAATGGTCATTTTATTCGATTCATTCCGTCGATATATATCCAAAATATCCAATTATTTGGCGTGTTTGATCCAGAAAAAACAACCTGCGCAACAAAATATCTCAAAAGTTACCTGTAAACTTTGCCAAAACATTTCACATGTAATACAACTTTAGGTATTTTTTTATGTAAATAATCGATAAAATTGAAGACTGGATGATCTGTGTTCAATACAGGAGGAAAACAAACTGTAGCTAGCTTTCTGGTCACGCGCCTCTATCTAACAGTACACTTGAAGTGACCCTCGTTCAAGGTGGCCGTACTTAATCATTACACAAAGGGATAACCTCAACCAATTTCTAAAGACTGTTGACATCCAGTGGAAGCGATAGGAACTGCAAGAAGGTCCCTTTAGAAATCTGGATTCCCAATGAAAACCCATTGAAAAGAGTGACCTGCTAAATAAGTTCTGTTATACTCACAGACATGATTCAAACAGTTTTAGAAACTTCAGAGTGTTTCCTATCCAAATCTACTAATAATATGCATATCTTGAGTAGCAGGCAGTTGAATTTGGGCATGCATTTCATCCGGACGTGAAAATACTGCCCCCTGTCATCAAGAAGTTAATGACTTTTTTGCCATGTAGCGTTGTAGTTAACTACTGGAACTACACACTAATTTTTGGGGCAAAAAGATAAGAAAATATGGGTGAAGGAGGCAAGAATTTCCTTTCTTTTACTGCATCAAACGTGCCTAATTCTCACTTGAAACAGTTGTTGTTATTAATAGGCTAAATTACACATTCTGTCTACTTTTTCAAATTAATTGTAGTTAAGTAAACTATATTTTTTCTTAAAGGAAAATTACACCCCAAAATATATATTTTGGTATTTGTTTGATTAGTCCATTGTTGATACAGTCCCGAAATGTTTTGTTTGCAATAATCAAGTTACAGAAATACTGCCTGTAAGATCGTTTTTGGGTGTTTTCCTTTAAGGGTAGCTTAACTTCCTCCAGTGTGAAGTAATTGATAACTTTGTAAACTATATTTTCAGGGGAGCTTCCCCAACACTGCATGTTAGATGGGTGGTTGGACAGTATGTAACTAGATGGGCATTAGGGGCCAGTTTCTCAGACACTGATTAAGCTAAGTCTTAGTGTACAATGCATGCTTTATGTCAAATCTCCATTCAAAGTGATTTCTAGTCCAGGACTAGGCTTGATCTGGGATGGGAAAACCGGCCCTATAAATCACTTCAAGACCTAATTAACATGGAACCTACCTAGGATTTCTCATATTCCCCCTCTGCATGTACCCAGCTAGTTACCCCTGTGCTGCGCCTAGCCTTTTGCTTGTGTGTGACGTTGGGTAATGTGACAGCAAAAGGATACATTTCCATTCTAAACTGGACAATAAAATGTATATTCTATTCTGCAGGGGTGGCGGCTACGGAGCTACAGAACAAGCATTTCTACCCCATGGCGTGTTCCACAGCAGCCAAGAGCAGCATGAAGGTGATCCGCTCCTGCTTCACGCCCACTTCCCTGCAGTACCTGTGCTGTGCTCGCCTCCGCAAGCTCCTCCCTGAGTGCCCAGACACCCTGAGCGTACTGCCGCTGCCCCCTGGCCTGCGCCACCTGCTGCACAATAAGCTGGGCTGGGTCCTCCGCCTCAACAACGGCCTCCTGGGGGCTCCAGGGAGGGGGGGCTTGGGGTCTCACTTGCTCCCTACGCCCCCCTTGGCTGGGGCCTTGTCCTCTGAAAGCGATGACTCTGAGGGGTGTTCGTCGGACCCGGAGGCATGTCAGAGGAAGAGATGTCGTTGGACGTGACGGGAATCCGGTGTGACCCCCAATGTAAACACATGGGGTGTTTCCTAAATTACACCCTATTCCCTATTAATAGTGCACCACTGGTCAAAGACCCATAGAACTCTGGTCAATAGGGTGCCATTTGGATGCAGCCATGAACTGGACTGGATCCCTGCCCCCTCCCTGAGACACACTCACGTTATAACCCCTTACACACACACACACACACACATATGTTACCGTTAATGGTGATCCCAGGACCTAGGGACAGTGTTGTGGGAACATTTAATCAAGATCAAACTAATGTGACACTAAGACCTATGGCCAAACTTCAGTGTACATTAACAGTATATGCAACAACAATGATGACATGAAATCAATGAAAAGAGACCAAGTGCAGCATTATGTGGATTGTCACCATGCATGTACATGAAATGCTGGTTGGATTGCTATAAGAGTGGCCCGTAGTAAGGCCCTATTTTAAGTTTCTGTTTTAGCTGACCGAAGAACGAAGTTGAGTCCAGAGAGTAGTCGCAATTTGTTGCGCTTTCACATCTCCATGACAACATTTATTTGTTACCTTTTTCCTCCCTCTTTGTTGTGCCTTTGTCTGGTCCTGGCACGAAAATCCAAACAATCAATGTTACATTATTAATGCAAGGTGTAAATAAGACAAGACTCGCACTCACAATTTGACATTTTCTAAATAGGAGAAAAGGACTGCTTTGGAGGTAGTCCTGGTCAGATTTATTACATGTAAAACATGACCTTCAACAACTATCCTATCTGGAAGACCGTCCCTAGATCAATGTTGATGGAGTCTGTGACCAATGGTTAAAGTGATGCAATTTGGCGAGAGCTTGCGTTTGTATGTCATTAGCTGTTCTCTAATGAAATCATAACTTCATTAGGCTGGCATTAACACTGGAATTTAATCAAAGTTTTGGAAAATCTATGGGAAAATGTCTGTTCTTGCTCTGCAAGAATACACAGATCAAGTAATCCGTTATTTTGTTGTTAATCAGCACATTTGTTTCGGAGCAGGAACAATCTTTATTATTTTGTTTAAATCAGCTTGACAATATATTCCCCTGAATTATTTTTGTCATATCGACACCAGACATGGCATCAACATGTATTTTTAATTTATTTATATTTATTTTTTAACTAGATGTTTAGGGGGGGTTCTGATTTATTTTTCACTCAATACTGCCATCATATTAAATATGGGTTTGAGCAGTGATGACTGTTACACATACACGCGCCATCTATGTTGAACTGTGAGTTGTCACGCACCATTCTTCTACTGACCTCCCTGTTATGCTCTCCTTCCGCTTGATGGTTGACTCGTTTTGTCTGTTAGTTATTTGATTTTGTTGTCACATGCATTTGGTTGGAACCCCTGTGCGTCCAATGGTTGGGTTGCAGACATTGTACTGAATAAAGAAGGCAAAGGGGGTAGAAAAGGTGTGTCCACATATTATAACATATAAATATATCTGTGTGTTTTATTATTTTTCAGTGTACAATGTTGTTTATTTTATGCTTGTGTATGCTTGTGTATATACAGTGCATTCGCAAAGTATTCAGACCCCTTGACTTTCCCCACATTTTATTTCCTAGAGTTGGCCGGACGAGTTTTGGTGGTTCCAAACTTCTTACATTTAAGAATGAGGGCGGACTGTGTTCTTTAATGCTGCAGACATTTTTTGGTACTCTTCCCCAGATCTGTGCCTCGACACAATCCTGTCTCGGAACTCTACGGAAAATTCCTTCCACCTCATGGCTTGGTTTTTGATATGCATTGTCAACTGTGGGACCTTTAAATATACAGGTGTGTGACTTCCAAATCATGTCCAATCAATTGGATTGAACCATTTTCGGGGCTCCCGAGTGGCGCAGCGGTCTAAGGCACTGCATCTCGTCACTACAGACGCCCTGGTTCGAATCCAGGCTTTATCACAATCGGCTGTGATTGGGAGTCCCATAGGATGACGCACAATTTGCCAGCGTTGTCTGGGTTTGGCCGGTGTAGGCCGTCATTGTAAATAAGAATTTGATCTTAACTGACTTGCCTAGTTAAATAACATTTTAAAATTACCACAGGTGGACTCCAATCAAGTTGTAGAAACATCTCAAAGATGATCAATTGAAACAGGATGCACCTGAGCTCAATTTTTAAGTCTCATAGCAAAGGGTCTGAATACTTATGTAAATAAGGCATTTGTTTTTTATTTTAAATACATTTGCAAAAATGTCAAACTTTTTTTCGCATTGTCATTATGGGGTATTGTGTTTTTTAAATCCATTTTAGAATAAGGCTGTCATGTGGAAAAAGTGACGGAGTCTAAATACTTTCTGAATTCACTGTATAAACGGGATATATAAATGGATCTATGTAATGTTCATATTGTATGTATAGGCCTTTATTCTTCTCTTTCTCTCTAATGTCTTTCTCTACAATAATCTATATCTAAAGCATGGCCTTTAACTGAAAACTAAGATGAATAGGTGAAATATGCACAGAATTTTTTTTCTTATTCTAAAAAATAGTCAAGAGGCTCATGGTGCTTCCCCCCCCCCCCCCTGGTTCAAGCAAATGTTTAATCTTTAATAATCTTTAACCTTTACATACAGTATTCTCTTCTCTGTTAAAATTTATATTGTTATGGCAACCTTTGTTTGCACACCAATGTTCCTCCAGGAAATAACGATTAAGTAAGTAATGTTTGTGCATGTCTGTTGGTCTAAAGAACCTACAATGGCACAAGATGCATCAACATCAAATGAAATACAAATTAAAACCTTCCTTTGCAAATCAAACTAATGCCACTTTCAGTGTACAGACAGACGGTGGCATCAGCTGAGGCAGCTCTGGCAAAAAAAAAAAAAAAATCTAATAAAAACTCTTGAGTCTTCTTGGGTAAGTTTAGAAGCACGTTCCACACCTGGATTGTGCAATATTCGCCCATTTATTATTTTCAAAGTTCTTCAAGCTCTGTCAAGATGTTGGGGGGAATGGCAAGATGGCAATATTCAAGTCTTGCCATACATTTTCAAGCAGATTTAAGTCAAAACTGGAACATTCACTCTCTTGGTAAACAACTACAGTGTAGATTTGGCCTTGTGTTGTTGGTCATTGTCCTGCTGAAAGGTGAATTCCTCTCCCAGTCTGGTGTAAAGCAGACTGAAGTAGGTTTTCCTCTAGGATTTTGCCTGTGCTTCGCTTCATCCCGTTTCTTTTTATCCCAAAAAACTCCCCACTATTTGCCTATGTAGAGCATACCCATACCATGATGCAGCCACCACCACGCTTGAAAATAAGGATGCAGTTACTCAGTGATGTGTGAGATTTGTCCCAGATTTGTTTTATTTTTTATTTTTGCAGTATTACTTTAAGTGCCTTGTTGCAAACAAGATGCATGTTTTGGAATATTTTTTCTGCATATCTCTGTGTTTTCTATTCACCCTGTCATTTAGGTCATTATTGTGGTGTCACTACTAATGTTGTTGAGTCATCCTCAGTTTTCTACCATCACAGACATTGAACTCAATAACTTTTAAAATCACCAATGGCCTCAGGTTAACATCCCTGTGCAGTTTCATTCCTGTCCTACAGCTCAGTTCAGAAGGACAACTGTATATATGTGTCCTGGTCGTTTAATATATAATGCACAGCATAATTATTAACTTGCTCAATAAGATATTCAATATTTGATTTGTTATTTTTAACTATCAACCAATCACTGCCCTTCTTTGAGGCTTTCGAAAAGTTCCCTGGTCTTTGTAGTTGAATCTGTGCTTGAAATTCAATACCTGAATGAGGGACCTTACATACAATGCATTTGGAAAGTATTCAGGCCCCTTGACTTTTTCCAAATGTTACATTACAGCCGTATTCTAAAATGTATTAAATAAAATGTTCTTCATCAATCTTCACACAATACCCCATAATGACAAAGTGAAAACAAGTTCTTAGAAATGTATGCACATTTATAAAAAATGTAAAACAGAATGTAGGTATTCATACACTTTACTATGAGACCCGAAATTAAGCTCAGGTGCTTCGTGTTTACATTGATCATCCTTAAGATGTTTCTACAACTTGGAGATCACCGGTAAATTCAATTAATTGGACATGATTTGGAAAGGCACACACCTGTCTATAAAAGGTCCCACAGTTGACAGTGCATGTCAGAGCAAAACCCAAGCCATGAGGTCAAATGAATTTGTTTGTTGAGTGCTGAGACATGATTGTGTCGAGGCACAGCTCTGGGAAGGGTACTAAAAACATTTCTGCAGCATTGAAGGTCCCCAAGGACACAGTGGCCTCCATCATATTTAAATGGAAGAAGTTTGTAACCACCAAGACTCTTCATAGAGCTGGCCAAACTGAGCAATCGGGGAAGAAGGGCCTGGGTCAGGGAGGTGGGAGAACCTTCCAGAAGAACAACCATCTCAACAGCACTCCATCAGTCAAGTTGTTATGGTAGAGTGGCCAGATGTAAGCCACTAAGTAAAAAGGCACATGACAGTCCGCTTGGAGTTTGCCAAAAGGCACCTAAAGGATTCAGACCATAAGAAACCATGTTCTCTGGTCTGTTGAAACCAAGATTGAACACTTTGGCCTGAATGCCAAGTGTCACGTCTGGAAGAAACCTGTCGCCATCCCTGTGGTGGCAGCATCATGCTGTGGGGATGCTTTTCAGAGGCAGTTATTGAGAGACTTGTCAGGATCGAGGGAAAGATGAACGGAGCAAAATACAGAGAGTTCCTTGATGAAAACCTGCTCCAGAGCGCTCAAGACCTCAGACAGGGGTGACGGTTCACCTTCCAACAGGATAACGACCCTAAGCACACTGCCAAGACAATACAGGAGTGGCTTTGGGGCAAGTCTCGGAATGTCCTTGAGTGGCCCAGCCAGAGCCCAGACTTGAAACCGATCGAACATCTCTGAGAGACCTAAAAATAGCTGTGCAGCAACGCTCCCCAACCAACCTGACAGAGCTTGCGAGGATCTGCAGAGAATAATGGGAGAAACTCCCCAAATACACCCGAGTCAAGCTTGTAGCGTCATACCCAAGAAGACTCTAGGTTAGAATTGCTGGCAAAGGTGCTTCAACGAAGTACTGAGCAAAGGGTTTGAATACTTAATACTTATGTAAATTTCAGTTTTTATTTGTAATAAATTAGCAAAAATGTCTAAAAACCTGTTTTGGCTTTGTCAGTATGGGGTATAATGTGTAGATTGATGAGGGATTAAAAAAAATCTATTTTAGAATAAGGCTGGAATGTAACAATGTAGAACATTTCAAGGGGCCTGAATACTTTCCGAATGCACTGTATTATTAAAACAATTTTTACCATTTGTATTCCAATATTTCTTTTCTGTATAGGATACAGAAGCTGTGGCCACCACACAGTATCAAAGACAAGTACAGTATGTTTAGAAACTGTGACCGTATGATAGGATCCTTGGCACAGCACACAGGACAGTGCACTGGGAGAGATGATCTTAGAAGCCATCTTCTCCTTCCCAGTCCAATTCCATGTTAGCTAGCTAGCTACCTGTGTGGCTAACCCATAGACATCGCATCATTGTATCTGTCCCATTATGGCATCTTTGAGGGAATGGGCAGCCCCACAGATTATCCATTATGTCACGTGTCAAACTCATCTCATGGAATGTCGAGTGTCTGCGGGTTTTCAATCCACCCTTGTACTTGATTGACTAATTAAGGTCACTAATTAGTAAGGAACTCCCCTTACCTGGTTGTCTTAAGTCGTAATTGAAAGGAAAAAACAAAAACATGCAAACACTCTGCCTTTCGTGGAATGAGTTTGTCAGTCCTGCATTATATTGACCGGATACTCAAGTGGCCGCTGTCGTGGAACTTCAGTACTGAGAGAGACTTGGTCATTTCTTCAAACAATCATCTTTATTTTGTATCGATTAATTATTGCAATAATGAAACCAGTCAACGCAACAGTATTGACTGTTGTACTGAGCAGCCTAACTGAAAATGAAAAAACAGACACGAGAGGTATTTGGCAGGGTCTACGGTCAATCACAGACTACAAAAGGAAAACCAGCCCCGACATGGACCACGATGTCTTGCTCCCAGACAAACTAAACAACTTCTTTGCTCGCTTTGAGGACAATACAGTGCCACCGACACGGCCCGCTACCAAAACCTGCGGGCTCTCCTTCACTGCAGCCAACATGAGTAAAACATTTAAACGTGTTAACCCTCGCAAGGCTGCCGGCCCAGATGGCATCCCTAGCCTCGTCCTCAGAGCATGCGCAGACCAGCTGGCTGGTGTGTTTACGGACATATTCAATCAATCCTTATCCCAGTCTGCTGTTCCCACGTGCTTCAAGAGGGCCACCATTGTTCCTGTTCCCAAGAACGCTAAGGTAACTGAGCTAAATGACTATCGCCACGTAGCACTCACTTTCGTCATCATAAAGTGCTTTGAGAGACTAATCAAGGACCATATCACTTCCACCCTACCTGACACCCTAGACCCACTCCAAATTGCTTTCCATCCTAATAGGTCCACAGATGCAAATCGCAATCACACTGCACACTACCCAAAAACCCATCTGGACAAGAGGAATACCTATGTAAGAATGCTGTTCATCGACTGCAGCTCAGCATTTAACACCATAGTACCCTTCAAACTCGTCATTAAGCTTGAGACCCTGGGTCTCGACCCCGCCTTGTGCAACTGGGTCCTGGACTTCCTGACGGGCCACCCCCAGGTGGTGAGGGCAGGAAACAACATCTCCACCCGGCTGATCCTCAACACTGGGGCCCCACAAGGGTGCGTTCTCAGCCCTCTCCTGTACTCCCTGTTCACCCATGACTGCGAGGCCATGCACGCCTCCAACTCAATCATCAAGTTTGCAGATGACACAACAGTGGTAGGCTTGATTACCAACAACAACGAGACGGCCTACAGGGAGGAGGTGAGGGCCCTCACACTCAATGTCAACAAAACAAAGGAGATGATCGTGGACTTCAGGAAACGGCAGAGGGAGCAGCACCCTATTCACATCAACGGAGAAAGTGGAAAGTTAAGTTCCTCGGCGTACACATCACGGACAAACTGAAATGGTCCACCTACACAGATGCACAATCGAGAGCATCTTGTCGGGCTGTATCACCGCCTGGTACGGCAACTGCTCCGCCCACAACCGTAAGGCTCTCCAGAGGGTAGTAAAATGGTTCTCTAGTAAATTGGTAGGAATGTGTCACCCCATGTTCAAGAATGGCCTTTTTCCCTTTATTCAGAATACAACTGCTCACTTTCGGTTGTTTTAAAATCTCCAAAATATCGTTATTTTTTAAACAAGCCTTAGAAAGTTGGTTGCAATTTCAGTTTAATCCACCTAAAAAGACAACAAATAATAAAACAAATATTGTGGTTAAACTGAAATATATTAATTGATTAAGAAAACATCTTTTTCGATATTTTTTTTTACAAAGGTATAATTTTTTTATTTTATTTCACCTTTATTTAACCAGGTAGGCTAGTTGAGAACAAGTTCTCATTTACAACTGCGACCTGGCCAAGATAAAGCATAGCAGTGTGAACAGACAACACAGAGTTACACATGGAGTAAACAATTAACAAGTCAATAACACAATAGAAAAAAAAGAGAGTCTATATACATTGTGTGCAAAAGGCAGCAGAGAACTGGAATGAAAGGCGGCCAAATGAGGTGTTGGCTTTAGGGATGATCAGTGAGATACACCTGCTGGAGCGCGTGCTACGGGTGGGTGTTGCCATCGTGACCAGTGAACTGAGATAAGACTGAGCTTTACCTAGCATGGACTTGTAGATGACCTGGAGCCAGTGGTTCTGGCAACGAATATGTAGTGAGGGCCAGCCGACTAGAGCATACAGGTCGCAGTGTTGGGTGGTATAAGGTGCTTTAGTAACAAAACGGATGGCACTGTGATAAACTGCATCCAGTTTGCTGAGTAGAGTATTAGAAGCTATTTTGTAGATGACATCGCCAAAGTTGAGGATCGGTAGGATAGTCAGTTTTACTAGGGTAAGTTTGGCGGCATGAGTGAAGCTTTGTTGCGGAATAGAAAGCCGACTCTAGATTTGATTTTAGATTGGAGATGTTTGATATGAGTCTGGAAAGAGAGTTTACAGTCTAGCCAGACACCTAGGTACTTATAGATGGCCACATATTCTAGGTCGGAACCATCCAGGGTGGTGATGCTAGTCGGGCGTGCGGGTGCAGGCAGCGAACGGTTGAAAAGCATGCATTTGGTTTTACTAGCGTTTAAGAGCAGTTGGAGGCCACGGAAGGAGTGTTGTATGGAGTTGAAGCTCGTTTGGAGGTTAGATAGCACAGTGTCCAAGGAAGAGCCAGAAGTATACAGAATGGTGTCGTCTGCGTAGAGGTGGATCAGGGAATCGCCCGCAGCAAGAGCAACATCATTGATATATACAGAGAAAAGAGTCGGCCCGAGAATTGAACCCTGTGGCACCCCCATAGAGACTGCCAGAGGACCGGACAACATGCCCTCCGATTTGACACACTGAACTCTGTCTGCAAAGTAGTTGGTGAATCAGGTAAGGCAGTCATTAGAAAAACCGAGGCTACTGAGTCTGCCGATAAGAATATGGTGATTGACAGAGTCGAAAGCCTTGGCCAGGTTGATGAAGACGGCTGCACAGTACTGTCTGTTATGATATCGTTTAGTACCTTGAGCGTGGCTGAGGTGCACCCGTGACCGGCTCGGAAACCAGATTGAACAGCGGAGAAGGTACGGTGGGATTCGAGATGGTCAGTGACCTGTTTGTTGACTTGGCTTTCGAAGATCTTAGATAGGCAGGGCAGGATGTATATAGGTCTGTAACAGTTTGGGTCCAGGGTGTCTCCCCCTTTGAAGAGGGGGATGACTGCGGCAGCTTTCCAATCCTTGGGGATCTCAGACGATATGAAAGAGAGGTTGAACAGGCTGGTAATAGGGGTTGCGACAATGGCGGCGGATAGTTTCAGAAATAGAGGGTTTGTCAAGCCCAGCTGATTTGTACGGGTCCAGGTTTTGCAGCTAACACAGACATATGGAAATGTCTGCTCTACCCCAAAAGAAGAAGCAAGTAGAAGAAAGTAAGGAACTTGTCTGTTGGCCCTACATTAAAGAACATAAATGGTTAAAGAAAATTGTGATGTATAAAAACATGCACCAATTTCATTTAAGGACCAAAAAATTGACAGCTGTGCCATATGAATTGCAAAATAGTTGGGAAGAGATTTGCGATGTACCCATTCCATGGAACATGGTTTATGAATTGACACGCAAAACATCGCTAGATTCAAAACTTAGAATTTTTCACTTTAAATTATTATACAAAATTCTTGCAACCAACAGAATGGTATATATATGGGGGATACAATCTTCCCAGCTCTGCAGATTTTGCTGTGAGGAGGCAGAGTCATTAGATCATTTATTTTGGTACTGTCCATATGTAGCTCGTTTTTGGTCACAGGTCCAGGAAGAATGGCTGAAGAATTGCAACATTTACCTAGAACTAACGCTGCAGATAGCAATACTGGGTGATTTGAAAAGTCATTCAATCAATAATATAATAATTATTTTCTGCAAAAAAAATTCTTTAATTTACAATCTGTAGAAGCCAGCAAAATATAACTATTGTAAAATAGATTGTGTCTGTAAAATGTGTATAATATGTATAAACTGAAGGTAGAAGCCTAAGTGTTATTGTTTATTAGTTTACTCCAATTGGGGGAGAGATGGTAGGGTTTGTGGAGAATAATAAAGGTATATTCTAAAAAAAGTATGTATGTATGTACCCATCAATGCCACCATGTCTGACTATCAAAATCAACTCAAATGTTATTTGTCACACGCCCCGAACACAACAGGTGTAGTAGAACTTACAGTGATATGCTTACTTTACAAGCCCTTAACCAACAATGCAGTTTTAAGAAAATACAATAAAAAAAGTAAGAGATAACAAATCATTAAAGAGCAGCAGTAAATAATATTAGCGGGGCTATATTACAGGGAGCACCGGTACAAAGTCAATGTCAATGTGCGGGGGGCACCGGTGACGAGGTAATTGATGTAATATGTACATGTAGGTAGAGTTATTACAGTGACTATGCATAGATAATAACAGTGAGTAGCAGCTGTGTAAAAGAGATGGGGGGGGGGGGGGGGTAAATGCAAATATTCTGGGTAGCCATTTGATTAGATGCTCAGGAGTCTTATGGCTTGGGGGTAGAAGCCGTTTAGAAGCCTTTTGGACCTAGACTTGGTGCTCCGGTACCGCTTGCCATGAGGTAGAAGAGAGAACAATCTATGACTCTGGTGGCTGGAGTCATTGACAATTTTTAAGGCCTTACTCTGACACCTCCTGGTATAGATGTCCTGGATGGCAGGAAGCTTTGCCCCGGTGATGTACTGGGCCGTACACACTACCCTCTGTAGTGCCTTGTGGTCGGAGGCCGAGCATTTGCCATACCAGGCAGTGATGCAACCAGTCAGGATGCTCTCGATTAGACAGCTGTAAGACCTTTTGAGGATCTGAGGACCCATGCCAAATCTTTTCAGTTTTGTTGTTTTTGTTGTGTCCTCTTCACAACTGTCTTGGTGTGCTTGGACCATGTTAGTTTGTTGAAGTTCTCAACCTGCTCCACTATAGTCCAGTTGATGAGAATGGGGGTGTGCTCAGTCCACCTTTTCCTGTAGTTCACAATCCTCTCCTTTGCCTTGATCACATTGAGAGAGAGGTTGTTGTCCTGGCACCACACGGCCAGGTCTCTGACTTCCTCCCTATAGGCTGTCTCACTCTTGTGTCATTGCCAAACTTGATGATGGTGTTGTGCCTGGCCATGTAGTCATGACTGCTACAGTGTGGCAGGATCAGGATCAGTGTGGCAGCTGTGTTGTTACCTACCCTTACCGCTTGGGGGCAACCCGTCAGGAAGTCCAGGATCTAGTTGCAGAGAGAGGTGTTTATTTTTGATTATTTAACTAAGCGAGTCAGTTAAGAACAAATTCGTATTTACAATGAGAACAGGAGAACAGTGCCTTGTCCAACTGCCTTGTTCAGGAGCAGAACGACAGATTTTTACCTTAGCTCGGGGATTCGATCCAGCAACATTTCGGTTACTGGCCCAACGATCTAACCACGAGGCTACCTGCTAGATCCTTAGCTTAGTTATGAGCTTTTTGAGGGCACTTTGGTGTTGAACGCTGAGCTGTAGTCAATGAGTATCATTCTCACATAGGTGTTCCTTTTGTCCAGGTGGGACAGGGCAGTGTGGAGTGCAATAGAGATGGCATAATATGTGGATCTGTTGGGCGGTATGCAAATTGGAATGGGTCTAGTGTTTCTGGGATAATGGTGTTGATGTGAGCCATGACCAAACTTTCAAAGCACTTCGTGGCTACAGATGTGAGTGCTATGGGTCGGTAGTCATTTAGGCAGGTTACCTTAGTGTTCTTGGGTACAGGGACTATGGTGGTCTGCTTGAAACATTGGTATTACAGACTCAGACAGGGAGAGGTTGAAAATGTCAGTGAAGACACCAGTTGGTCAGCACATCCTCGGAGTACATGTCCTGGTAAACCATCTTGCCTCTTGGCCTTGTGAATGTTGACCTGCTTAAAGGTCTTACTCACATCGGCTGCAGAGATTGTGATCACACAGTCGTCCGGAACAGCTGATGCTCTCATTCATGCTTCAGTGTTACTTGCCTCGAAGCGAATGTAGAAGTAATTTAGCTTGTCTTGTAGGCTCGTGTCACTGGGTATCTCACGGCTGTGCTTCCCTTTGTAATCTATAATAGTTTGCATGCCCTGCCACATCTGACGAGCGTCGGAGCCGTTGTAGTACGATTCAATCTTAGTCCTGTATTGAAGCTTTGCCTGTTTGATGGTTTGTTATAGGGCATAGCGGGATTTCTTATAAGCTTCCGGGTTAGAGTCCCGCTCCTTGAAACCGGCAGCTGTACCCTTTAGCCCAGTGCGGCTGTTGCATGTAATCCATGGCTTCTGGTTTGGGTATGTACGTACAGTCACTGTGGGGACGACGTCATCGATGCACTTATTGATGAAGCCAGTGACTGATGTGGTGTTCTTCTCAATGCCGTTGGAAGAATCCCGGAACATATCCCAGTCTGTGCTAGCAAACTGGATTCATCCGTGAAGAGCACACTTTTCCAATGTGCCAGTGGCCATCGAAGTTGAGCATTTACCCACTGAGGTCGGTTACGGCACCAAACTGCAGTTTGTTCAAGACCCTGGTGAGGATGACGAGCACGCAGATGAGCTTCCCTGATATGGTTTCTGACCGTTTGTGCAGAAATTATTTGGTTGTGCAAACCCACAGTTTCATCAGCTGTCCTGGTGGCTGGTCTCAGACGACACCTCAGGTGAAGAAGACAGATGTTGAGGTTCTGGGCTGACGTGGTTACACGTGGTCTACGGTTGTGAGGGCGGTTGGACGTGCTAAATTCTCTAAGATGACGTTGGAGGCGGCTTATGGTAGAGAAATTAACATTAAATTCTCTGTCTACAACTCTGGTGGATATTCCTGCAGTCACCATGTCAATTGCCATGCCACCATGCACGCTCCCTCAACCTAACATCGTACCCAAACCGGTCGTGCGCAAATAGATTTTGTCCCCCCACATCAAACGCGATCACAACACGCAGGTTGAAATATCAAAACAAACTCTAAACCAATTATATTAATTTGGGGACAAGTCAAAAATCATTAAACATTTATGGCAATTTAGCTAGCTAGCTTGCAGTTACTAGCTAATTTGTCCTATTTAGCTAGCTTGCTGTTGCTAGCTAATTTGTCCTGGGATGTAAACGTTGAGTTGTTGTTTTACCTGAAATGCACAAGGTACTCTACTCCGACAATTAATCCACACATAAAACGGTGGAATGAATCAGGATTTTTCTTCTTTGGACTTTATATGGCGATTGGCATCTAATAGTATTACCATGACGACGACCGACCTCAGTTCGTCTTTCAATCACCCACTTGGGTATAACCAATGAGGAGATGGCACGTGGGTATCTGCTTCTATAAACCAATGAGGAGATGGGAGAGGCAGGACTTTCAGCGCGTTCTGTGCCACAAATAGAAGCAACTTATATTTTAGCGCCTGGCAACGCAGACGCTCGTTGGCTCGCGCGAGCTGTATGGGTGCAATGATTGAATAGCGATGTGGTCAGCATGTAAGGCATCTGTGGCATTGTGTTGTGTGACAAAACTGCACATTTTAGAGTGGCCTTTTATTGTCCCCAGCACAAAGTGAATCTGTGTAATGATCATGCTGTTTAATCAGCTTTTTTATATGCCACACCTGTCAGGTGGATGGATTATCATGGCAAATGAGAAATTCTCACTAACAGGGATGTAAATAAATGTGTGTACAAAATATGAGAGAAATAAGCTTTTTGTGCATATGGAGAATGTTGGGGTCTTTTATTTCAGTTCATGAAATATGGGACCAACACTTTACATATGTACATATATTTGTGTATAATGTGTGTAATTATGTTCTATTATACAGGGCACATTTGAAAAGTAGACCTAGGTCTCAATGTCTTCTCTATTAAAATGAAGGCAAAATAAAACGTAGCAAATAAGCCATTCATTTTCTTGTTGACCAAATTCCATACTCATTGAACACCATACAAAAATTCCTTGCTAGGAGGCGAAACCACCCAGAAAAAGCGACCTGCTGGAGGGAGACCGATTTTCTACTGAGTTGGGCCTCTCTCTTCCTCTCAGACTAGGCAGCACTACATAGAGCCTTGACTGAACTCTATTCCACATCAAGTAACACATGCAAGCATAAAATTTGATAATAAAAACAGATAAAAAATAAATATTAAGGAACAGCGGGGACTGTGAAGCAACACAACATTAGCACAGACCCATGCATACACACAATAACATATGCACTAAACACACACGTACACATGGATTTTGTGTTGTAGATATGTGGTAGTAGAGTAGAGGCCTGAGTGCACACACTTAATATGTTGTGAAATCTGGTGCAGCACGTCTTCCCGGATCCATGGACTCCCGGTGGACATGTAATGTTTAAAAAAATGTATAACTGTAACGGCAGATTTCCTCCTCTTCGTCTGAAGAACAGGAGAAAAAAAAAGTTATAATAAAACACTGCATGCATTAGAATTTATTTTGCAAACCGACATAGATCAGTAGAAGTTGCTTACAGAAGTTGCACACATGGGGAGTTTTTTGTAGCCTAGGGTTTGGGAAAAAAATGTGACCTTCATAAATGCATTTCATGCAATTTTATATAATTTTAGATGACTGGAGACTTTTACTACCTCACGAATGATCGAAATGACAAAGCTACTTTGACACTGACAAACAGAATCTGAGATCAATAAAAACGACCTTGTCCTCAATCCATCAATAGCCTAGCCCTAGACCTACTGTAGGTGTGTGGACACACACATATTGTACAGTATGAGGAGGAAATTATACCCATTGATGCTCAGTTTACTCACCGGCGATGGCCAATGTGCTCGTGCCAAAAGCTTATCTCTCTTGTTTTACTTGGTAAAAGCCTGTTTTGGCTGCATGCTGTTCACTGACAGACTTGCCGCGCGTGTTCCCGACTTTAGGCATTGTGTGGGCTACACACAATCCACAGCTAGGCAATAAAAAAATAAAAAATCATTGATAATCTGTGGCTAAATTATATGCCTACTCTTGGTGCACTATTCTAATGCATTTAATTTGTTTCTGAACAGACAGCAGTAATTATATAACTTGTATGTATTATTTTTTTAATGGTAGGGTCTACACCTGTTGTATTCGGCGCATGTCACAAATAACATGTGATTTGATTTAAATGTATCAAGAGTGCTGCTGCGGCACCTCCAGAACCCTTTGCGCGGCTAGGATCATATTAGGAAATAAATGATGAGAGTTGCAGGCTCATGTCTATCAGAGTAGAGAGAGGGAGAGATATAGAAGCTGAATCTCATTCTAGTTCTGTGCGAGATACAGGCGCGCTTCTTTCTCAACACAGCAATGGCCATGCGTTGTCTATACAGGCTATAATGTTGGGCAAAACATAAAACGGTCCAGCCCAACACGAATCAATTATTCACATTACGTTTTTTTAGAGTGCAACCATGAGAATTACAAAGCAGTCAACTTGAATTAGCCTAACGCTGATTGCTTTTATTTTTTACATTGCAAACAGTGAAAAGTATTTTTCATGCCACGAGAGGTACCGGATCTTGGCAAATGGGTTCCGCAACGAAACAAGTCCAAAACTGAGAGGTGCCGGACGGATCCTGTTCCGGCAGGATCTGGCTGAAATCAAGCACTGCTCCTTGGTATCTAAAGTTCGTGTCGGGCTGACTCCGGTGTCTCCTTTTTGTTTGGATGCTACAGTCTCCACTGGTGGAGGTTCTTGGAACTGCTATTTAAGTCTGAGCAGAGGTTGACGAAAACATTCAAAGGTGGTGGTGCTATGTTGTGTGTTAACTTGAATCCCAGGCAGAGAGTATTCATCCACCTGAGTCAATACATGTTAGAATCAACTTTGGCAGCGAGTACAGCAGTGAGTCTTTGTGGTGGACCTCCCTGGCAGTGAACCTCCCTGGTCTTTGTGGTTGAATCTGTGTTTGAAATTCACTGCTCGACTCGATTACAGATAATTGTGTGTGTAGGGTACAGAGTCATTCAAAAATCATGTTAAACACTATTATATCACACAGAGGGAGTCCATGCAACTTATGTGATTTGTTAAGCACATGTTTACTCCTGAACTTATTTCGGCTTGCAATAACAAAGGGGTTGAATACTTATTGACTCAAGACATGACAGTTTTTATTTTTTTTTAAATTAATTTGTAAAAATATCTAAAAACATAATTCCACTTTGAAATGATGGGGTATTGTATGTAGACCAGTGACACAAAATCTAAATAGAATCCATTTTAAATTCAAGCTGTAACACAAAATGTGGAAAAAGTCAAGAGGTGTGAATATTTTCTGAAGGCACTATACTTATCAACGTAGGTCTACTTTTATGGCCACTGATCATACCCACTCACCCTCTTCACAGACACTTAAAAACACACACTGATACAAAATCGCTTTGCCGCTTTCTGTAGCAGGCAGCTGTACTGTAGGTGATAGGGGTAATGTTGCTGCTTTGATTAAATATTTATTGAATGAATGAATGACAATGCACATCTTCTCTGCTACAGTTACTTACACAAGATGACATTGGGATTAAATTGCAAGGTGCAAGATTCCTTGTACTGTAGGTTCTTTAGTATTATATCTGCTGCTGCTCTCTGTATGTACTGGACGGTCATAGATGTAGGATGCAATTGTGCTCTCTCTGAAACTTAGCAATAACCCCTGACAAAGAGAGAAAGGCGAACATAGGGCACATTTCTCTAATCTCATGAATGAATTGGGATTTATTTTGTTTTAACCTGAAGGCACACATTCACAGTTCGGTCAGTGTAGTTATTTAATTCATTTGAGCAATTTTAAAGATGTCGTCTGTAACATAACACCTCTTGGTTTTTGAAGAATATGTCTTAAAATGCATGAAGCTGTGTACTGCTGTCTTACCTCATCATAATCCAAAAACACTCTTCAACTTCCAAGGAGAACCAACAGTGAAGAAGGAAGGCGCTGCAGTTTGTAAACACTGAATGTGGTTGGACAGCCAACTGTTATAGCTTCAAATAAATTTGGATGAATTTGCATTTATTTGATTTTTTCTCAATTAATTTCATTCCTTTATTGTTACAGGTATATCATAGGCATTAAGGGTGGTTGTATGTGTGATATACTTTGTACTGTACTCAATGCACCTTTAATATAAAATGTAACGTAATGTCCGCTTGTGCAACATGAACGTCTATAGTACCTAAAGTCGACAGGTACTATAGAAATAGAATTGAGCTGACTCTTCCGAATCTGAACCACTGTCCTTGTTACTTAAAGTGGGTTTGGTCTTACAGGATGCCATTTCATACATTCTTTATATACCTTCAATTCAATCCGTATCGTGGAAGTTCCGCACTACAGCATGATTGAAATTTAAAGGCAATGTTCCCGAGTTAGTGGAGATTGCATTCACAGTAAACGCTGCATACTGTATGTTGGCTCAATCGGAAATTACCTTTAAATTTCAATCACACAATCTGTGATACAGATTAAATCGAGTCCTTAATCCGATCACGTTTTGTATGCATCTTTTAAAGGTAATGTTTGCGGAGACCGGATTCACGGCAAACGCCAATCGGAAATTACCTTTAAATGCGGCATAGGTTGGCCTTGAAATCAGATTGAATCCTGGTCCTAATTCAAAAAGTAAAAAAGTAAATAAATACATAAAAACACTAAAAAAGGTTGAAAATAAGTCAACCAACAGAGAAGAGAACGACAGACAACATGGCCTCTGGTTTTCAGCGCACACTAGGTTTAATAATTAATCCACACAGATAAAGAGATATGAGTTACATACTGAACAAGAGGGGGAGGGGCCTTGGGCATGTCTGGAGAGTTACAGAATCCTCAATGACAGCTGTCACTCAAAACAGGCGACCAAGCACAAACCTCACTGTCCAACTGTCAGTCTGGGAACAGAGAATTAGAGCAGTGGGTGGTTGGTGAATCAGTTATGAACCAATCAGCTC